>NC_090932.1:496266581-496573212 GCF_040938575.1 Ambystoma mexicanum
CAGAGGACAACAAACTCACTGAACATGAGTCTGTTGCTGGGACCTTCGTCACAGAGGAACAGATCCAAGGCATGGGAGAACTACCTGATTACGAGGCATTGTCCGTCGAGTGCCCATGCATGTGTGTGTAATCCATGTGTATGTTGTTTGGGTGACGGGTTCTGATTGAGTGCCAGGTGAAAGTGTGTACTCCTTTGTGTAATGGGACACCCATGTGCTTCCTCCGATCCATTCATGTGCCTTTTATTTGGGTACGACAGTATCCCTTCTGCCCACAGTAGCCAATTAGCCCCACATCACTGCTGTTGCACTTGAACTATCATCTTGCAACAACATCGTTCTGAATTTTGTCTGTGTTCATTCTGGCTGATTGTTTAGATTATCCCATTTTTCATATGCTTTTTTCATCCCTAATGCCACATATTTGACATGCGTCTGTCATTGTTTACACCCACATTGTGCCACTTTAGTTACCTGATTATGTGAATGTTTAAACCATTCAGGGCGAGGGAGTATTGGCCTGCTGAAATTTATTTTTAGGGCCTGTTTGCATGAGGAACATGATAGTTGTTTCCTGTCATGTTGAAGTGAGCAACCATTGATGTGCACATCTGCCTACAATCACTGTCTAATTGTACACTGGATGAGTTGCAGTGTGCGGCACATGAATATTTTGCAACACTATTCTGCATTAATGTTCTCATCATGTCCATGTGACATGGATGTGTGACAGTACTCATTCACTGACATATCGCTGTAGTTGTCTAATTTACCATGGCTATGCGACATGACATCTGTGTGCTGGCATGTGTCATGTATGTGTATTGGACATGCCACTCACAGGCTGATGTGTTGCTTTTCCATCTTGGTGTCCTCATTGTCTGCCTTTTTGACTCCCCTTCAGAATCATTGACAGTGCATGCATGCCAGGGTGATAGTCATGTGGGACATGTGTTAACCATGTACAGGATCTCTGTCTTGTCAGGCCTATGTGTGTGCTATGGTGCTCATGCCTGTTTCCATTTCTTGTGTTTCATGTTTTTGCAGGTTACGACGCACTTGATGCTGGTGAGGTTCAGGAGATGGTGCAGACCCAGGAGGATTCTCAGCCACGACCAGGCACCAGTGGGGGACGTGGTGTGATGGTGGGTAAAAACACTTTGGTACTGAAGACCATACTGTCGAGGGGTGCTTCTGGGTGAAGCTCCCCAGACCTCTATTCAGGTGCTGAGTCGGATGATGAGACTTATGTGCTGTCACAGGTCAGTGCTTCTGGCAGGGATTCTGTTCTGTCCAACCCACCTGGACCAGGGGTAGAACCCTCTATGGGGATGTCAGTATTGGTAGGTCCGCCTTTGGCGGTTACGGATTCAGGCTCACACTCCACAGCATCTGATCCTGTTCCTGGGCCAGGAGATCAGAGGCGGAATGCAGTCCTGCAGCCTCAGGCAGTGCCAGCACAGCAAGGTGCAGATCGCCTTGCCCCAAACAGGTGTGGTGCCCGCCGACGCGGTGGCTGTGCGCCACCAGGCAATACTGTATGGGAAAACTCCATGTACAGTATGGCAACCCAACAGGCAGCATCAGTAGAAATGATGGCTCAGGCAATGGAGAGGGTGGCCACTTCCATTATCCCCCCTGAAAGGCAGATGGAAAAACAACAGCAGGCAACAGACTCCATTTGCCAATAACACAGGGAAGACATGTTGGCATCCAACAGGGACCGACGGGCGGCACTGGAGACTCTGCACGAATCCATATCATTAGAGTCACAGGGCCACAGGGAAGCCCTGAGGATGGAACTCCATAACCTCAGGCAGAGTCTGCTTGAACTTCAGGCTTCCCGAAATGTTAGGGCAGAACAGCAGCTGGAGCAGCTCACACGTTCGCTCTCAGCTGAGCTGCAGGCAACACGTGAGGAGATCCGGCATCCCGCAAGACCATGCATGTAGAAGTGCAGGCAACCCGTGACGTGCTGCATGGGGATCTCCGCACTTTAATCCTCCAGAATCAGACCTTCCAGACCCGCATGCTTGCTGCCATGGGGGACCATACCAGGGCTTTGCGTGGGCTGCCTCCCATAGTGCCACCACCTCTCACATGCAGCAGCAGAGGGTGAAGAGACCGACAGCAGTTCTCCCACAATGGCCTAGCCGTGCAGGCCATGAGCCCATGGAGGTATTTCTTTTTTTCGCAACATCCACGCAGGTGGGTGTTGGTGTGCACCCTGTCTTCGAACCTCCTGGGTGTCCCCCCCGCCCCCACATGGCCATTTCTTTTTTTTTTTTAACAGTGTGTTGCCTTGTGTGGCTCCCGTGGGCATCCAATGTATTCCGGCTGGGCACATGCAGACTTGTCCTGAGTTTGAGTTAGATGCTTGGATTTGTGACACACACACCCCTGCTGCTTCCCTTTTCCATGGGCTTGCAAAGGGTGTGACCAAGTGACAGTGACTTACAAAGTGACAGTGGGCTCCCATGAGCTGTGTGGGCAGTCTGTAGTCAATACTGTGTGTACATCCCTAGTGGGTATTGTTGTTGTATTGTACATTGCATGGCACATTGATATGTGCTTCTGCATCCATGTCTTCCTTTTAATTTGCAGGTTCCTTCCTCATGTCTTCACATGGCCGTCTCCTTTGCAGATGGAGTTCATGTTGTATGCAGTACACTGACACATTTGCGTGGCAGCAACACTCTACAGTTGGAAGGGGTCGATGTGCTGGCTTATTCAGGTTGTAAGACTACCACTACTTTGACTTAGTACTGTCATGTTTTTGCAATGTTACATGGTGTGTTGCTGTATTGTGTTGGTGGTAAGTATTTGATCATGTGTGCTGTTTGTTATTGATTACTGGGAGCATATTGTCTGTGGTCAATTTCCATTTGGGACAGTGCACTTTGTGACACTTGTGTCAGGTCTTGTGCATTGCTTTGTTTGCTTTCACATTGCATGACATGCTATGGTGTGTTGGGTGGCGGAGCTGGGGAGGGGTTGGGTTTCATGGCGCTATTTTCATGTTGTATTTTGCAAGGGGGTAGTCATTCATGCAGCTTAAATGTGTGTCTTTTTTGACACAGCATTGGTTGTCTTTCGGTAGGTAGGGATGCACACAATTTAACAATTCCAGGTGACCAATCTCAGGCTGGTATGGTTGTGACAGTTGACTGTCCCTTATGTCATCATTATTGATTGTCAGCTGGTATGTGCCAGGGCTGTGTGAACTCCACAGGGGTGTGATTTTAGGTGAAGTAATTAGCCACCAGCTGCGTACGGGCTGCCTGACCACATGCCCTTTTGCCTCCCATGCGCAGTGGCCATGCTTGTGGTTGGGGATGTGGGGGCACCACCATGTCCACGGGCAGGCCCCGGCGTGTTGCAACGTTGTGCAGGACACATGCTGCCACTATGATCCTGCACACTACTGGGGGCGCGTATAGCAGCTGCCCACCAGAGCGGTCAAGGGAGCTGAAAGCGTGACTTGAGCACTCCGAATGTGCGCTCCACTATGCCCCGGGTTGCAATATGGGCTCTGTTGTATCTTACCTTGGGTGGTGTGGTGGGGTTCCGAATTGGCGTCATCATGTGGGTGCTCAGTGGGTAGGCACTGTCCCCTGGGGAGGTGATGATGGGTATCATTAGTGGGGTTGTGACATTAATCAGTATCTGACATGCATGCATGTGAAGAAGCATTTATACTAACCAAGCAGCCACGTATCACCATGCCGCCCAGCTTCTAGGTCCCGGTTTAGGGTTGACATTCTGTAAATGAAACTATCATGGGTGGACCCTGGATAGTCGGCATATACTGAGGTGATGATTCCCTTGGCATCACATACTACCTGCACGTTAATTGAATGCCAGTGCTTGCGGTTTCTGTAGATGTGCTCAGTTGTCCTGGGAGGACGTAGAGCCACATGGGTGCAGTCAATGGCACCTAGCACGCTGGGGAAGTGTGCCACCCCGTAAAAATCCTGGACACCCTCCCTTTCTGCAGGTGTTCTGGGCAGGTATATGTGCCTGCGGACTGATGGGCCGCAGTCATGATGGCCAACACCTGGTGCAGGCAGCGTGACTGCGTGGCCTGTGAGACCCCCCCCCCCACTATGGCAGTTGTCCGCTGGAATGAACCAGTGGCCAAGAAGTGCAGTACATTGACCACCTTTTCCAAGGGGCTCAATGCTTGGGAGCACAGAGTGGGTGATGTGAGGTCATCCTCCCACTCACTCATCAGGTCGAGTATTATGTGAGGTGGAAACCTGTACCTCCCATACACCTGGTCATCAGGCATCCCAAAAAGGCTGGTTCTGGGTGTAAAAATTCTGGGCCTGACTATCCTCCTCCTCCTCCTGCGGTATCGCACGACCACTGCTGCGAGGAACGGTATATTCATCTTGGCGTCTGAGCTTGTTTGTTGTTTGCGTGCACTTTTATGCTGCGCGGGTCCACGTACGCTTGCTTCCTGCTGGTGTACATGTTTCCGGATTAGCGCGTCTTTTTTGGCGCACGTGTTGGCCCCGTTCAATCCCATGAAGACGTGTTCTAAACGCGCGTGTGGGCATTCCGTGCATTTGGCTCCTGTACTTCCCCCGTGATGCCCACATTTTCAGACGTTGTTCCCCATTCCGCGTGTTACGCCCCCTGTTCCGCCTACTTTAGTTGTGTGCGCTGCGCTATGTGCGCTTTCACTGTGCACGTAGCGCACGCTGTCTGGAGACGTGTGCGCAAGCATGCGCCATGCAGGATCCAGGGATTAACACGCGCGCGGACTTCCATGGATCGCTGTGCGCGGGTTTCGCTGCGATTTTCGCACTTGCGCTGCGATTCGCACGCTTTCACACGCTTGCGCAGGAATTTTCAGCGCACATTAATTCCATGAATCGGCCTCTATGGCTTTCAGAGGCCGAATCAAACGGATCCTCATCAGGCTATGTTATGGGTGCCCTTCGAACCTTGTCAAATGTCGACTATATATCAGTGTAAGTACTTAGGGTACTTTTAAAATTTCACTTATTTATAATATACTGTCAGTGCAGGGAAAAGTTCCCTATTTTACACCTCGCACACAACAGAAAATTCAATTTTTGTGAATACAATCTCCCTCAACCTGGAATACAACAAAATCAGGACATAACTCCCAATAGGGATCAACAATATCCCAATCTCTTTCAACAAATAATATTTTATCCCTCACTCTATGTGCAGGAATGGCATGTTTTCTATTCACAATTCTCATTAAGATTACTACTGTCCTGATCCATTTCTGTACTCAATGGATCTAATTTCTCAATTTGCATGGTGGGGACTGCCGACACATGAACTTACTTATAAAAAGGGCTCCCTCTGTACATGTTTTGTCATTTTCACTGTGGAGCTCAAAACAAAGGTGTAAATGCAGGCATGCTTCCGAGTGCAAATGGAGAAAACACTGCTTGCCATTTATGCATAGCAGGCAGCTTTTAAAATTGATTTATTTACACCCGCAAAAAGCCAGCAGTTCCATATTAACACTTCATGCTGCTGCAAACGTGGTCACATTTGTATGGCAGAGAGGATGGGCGTCGATGGAAACTGATGTTACATTCCATGGCCCCTATCTGCCATATAAATGAAGGAAAATGTGAACTGGAGTAAAGTCTATGTGTAAAACGTTTATGCAAGCATTTTGCGTATGGATTTTCCTCTAATTAAGAAAGATAATGTTCCTCATTGAGTCATTCCAATAACACACATTGCTACATATAACTTACAGATCATTTTTTTGTACAAACGCTACAAACACTTGACAGGGAAATGCAGGGAAGTGTTAAGAAATGCAAATTAGCAGTGCCAAAAGACAACTCAGAGTGTAACGTTTACTAAACATGTTTTTTTATTCATCAATTTTCAAAAAATGCGATGTAAGAAAAGAATCATAACTAGTCACTCATAGTGTATGTTTTAAATTGGCCAGGTTTGTGCTTGAAAGGATATTACAGAGAGGAAACCGAGATGTCTAAACTACTTGGGCGTTATAGAAAACGGTAAACCACATTTGGAATGCTTAATTTTCCCCCATTCCATGATATGATATGATAGGTTATTAATAACGAATACACAGAGGTTTCTAAGCGCGGTACCGGGGATCGAACTGTTTTATCATCTTGCTTCCAAGGCGAGCACGTTGCCCCTGAGCTATCCTCCGGAGACATTAGAAATACAGTAGAAAGACTTCCAGTCCTATATGTTGTAGAACTCTAGGATTTGTACTCCTAAATTTAAAAATGTTTAAAAAATTGAAAATCCCACACTCAAAGAAAAACATGACTGGATGGCTGACTTGCTTACGCATTGAGGGGGTAATTCATGGAATCAAGCACAGAAGTGGCACAAGCAGCTGGCGCACCGGGGGAGCGTGTGTCAGCTTGCGCCACTGTGTGCGCCAAAACGTATTTTCACACACTGCGTATTCATGGATTTCCCCATCCATGTCCAGCTGTGATGCAGCAACCCTACAGCAGCACCAGTTATGCCACCAACCCTGCCCCTTGCAACAAAAACAGCTGCACAATTCCTCTACATGGCAGAAAGGCCAGTGGACCAGCATACAGCCCCCCAACAATGAAATCTCACTAAAAACGCCACTCACACTGCTTGCGCCAGCCCAATCACGTGTAAAACTCCTCACACAACCCTCGGAATATGCAAACCCCGCTTGCGTCAGCCCAATCACGTACAAAACTCCTTGCGCTCCCCTCGGAATACGCAATCCCCGCTCCCGCCAGCCCAATCGCATGTAAAACTCCTTGCGCACCCCTCGGAATATGCGATCCCCGCTCCCGCCAGCCCAATCGCGTGCAAAACTCCATGTGCACCCCTCGGAATATGCAAAACCCGCTCGCACCAGCCCAATCGCGTGTAAAACTCCTTGCGCACCCCTCAGAATACACAAACCCTGCTCGCGCCAGCCCAATTGCATGTGAAACTCCTTACACACCCCTCGGAATACACGAACCCCGCTCGCAACAGCCCAATCGCGTGTAAAACTCCTCGCACACACTTGGAATACACGTACCTAGCTCGTGCCAGCCCAATCGCGCGTAAAACTCCTTGCGCACCCCTCAGAATATGCGAACCCTGCTCGCGCCAGCCCAATCACGTGTAAAACTCCTCGCGAACACCTTGGAATATGCGAAACCAGCTCGCTCCAGTCCAATCGCATGAAAATCACCTCATGCACACCCTGCAATAGGCGTACCCGCCTGTGCCAGGCAAATAGCATGGAAAAAGTCCCCCCTGTGGTGTGGCCTGCCTGCAGGGCATGGTCAGGGTGGATGGGCTGCCTGTGGGGCATGCCCTGGGGTGATGGGCTGCTTGCAGGGCATGGTCAGGGGTTGCAGAGGTCCCCCCTGTGGTGTCAGCTGCCTGTGGGGCATGGTCAGGGTGGATGGACTTCCTGCGGGCCATGCCCAGGGGTGATGGGCTGCCTGTGGGTCATGGTGAGGGGTTGCATGGGTCCCCCCTGTGGTGTGGGCTGCCTGCAGGGCATGGTCAGGGTGGATGGGCTGCCTGCAGGGCATGCCCAGGGGTGATGGGCTGCCTGTGGGGCATGATCAGGGGTTGCAGGGGTCCCCCCTGTGGTGTGGGCTGCCTGCAGGGCATGGTCAGGGTGGATGGGCTGCCTGCGGGGCATGATCAGGGTGGAGGGCTGCCTGCGAGGCATGGTCAGGGTTGATGGACTGCCTGCGGGGAATGGTCAGGGCTGTGGGGTAGACCCCTGCGGTGTGGGCTGCCTGCACTGGTGCACGAATCTGGGTGCATGCGAGTGAGCTTTACATGCAATTTCGCTGGCGCTAGCGGGATACGTGTATTCCGGAGTATGCGAGTGTGCTTCACGCACGATTTCGCTGGTGCGAGCGGGGTACGTGTATTCCAGGGTACGTGTGTGTGATTAACATGTGATTTTGCTGGCATCGAGCGGGGTACGTGGATTCCGTGGTATGCAAGTGTGCTTCACACGCGATTTTGTGGGCGCGAGCAGGGTACGTGGATTACAGGGTACGCGAGTGAACTTGACACATGATTTCGCTGGCGCGAGCAGAGTACTTGTCTTCTGGGGTATGCGAGTGTGCTTTACATGTGATTTCGCTATCGCGAGTCGGACACGTGTATTCCGGCGTATGCGAGTGAGCTTTACACGTGAATTGGCAGTACGGGCCCTCCCGGGTGTGCCCTCCCCATGCCCCATGGACAGCCCACACCACAGGAGACCACCCTACACCCCTGGGCATGCCCCACAGCCAGCCCATCACCTCTGGTCATGCCCCGCAGGCAGCCCATCCACCCTGACCATGCCCCGCAGGCAGCCCACGCCACACAGGGGACCCCTGCAACCCATGACCATTCCCTGCAGGCATCCCACATGGCACCATGCACTTGTGAGCCCCAACACATGTCCCCCCCCACAAGTGACGGGCACCTGCCAGCAGGCCCCGACTCATGTCCCCCCCACTAGTGATGGGCATCTGCCAGCAGGCCCTGACACATGTCCCCCCACCCCACCCCCATTGACAGCAACCTGCCAGCAGGCCCTGGCACATGTCCCCCCCACCCCCATTGGCGGTAACCTGCCAGCAGGCCCCGACACATGTCCCCCCACCTCACCCCCATTGACGGCAACCTGACAGCAGGCCCCAACACATGTACCCCCACTCCACCCCCATTAACGGCAACCTGCCAGTAGGCCCTGACACAAGTCCCCCCTAACACCACGTCATAACAATACAGACCCATGGCCCTAATGCCAACCCAAATCCCACCCCCCGACACCCCAGTTCAAACACGCAACCATCCACTGCACCCACTCCCTAGTAAATAACCAGCATGCCCATGAATAAATGTCCTACAGAGCCACACAGTAGCAACACATGACTGAGCCAATGCTCATAGAGACATGCACGAAACCAATGAGAGAAGACCACACAAATAATAAAGATCCAATAAATGTATTAAAGGTAACATGTAAACTCAAAATCAAAAGCACACATGAAAATGGAATTTATTCAGAGTCAGTATGAAAAAAAAAATCAAATCCAAGAATAAAGTGAGATCCATTCAAAGCCAAATGAGAAGTGGTCCATCGTCAATGTCCAAGAAACGAAATACAAAGGTCAAAATAAAAAAAAAATACATTACTCCATGGGACCAAAAAAATAAGGAAAGTATGCACATGTCTGCAACTATTGACAAAGAAAGTCACAAGTGTCCATGATCCCCAGAATAAAGAAAACCCTTACAAAAACCAATACGAAACATAACTATGTACAAAAAGGTGGAGCAAAGTCCAGGGACTCCAAATAATAAAAAAATAAAAGGAAACCTTTGTCTAAAGAACTATGTACAAAGGTGGCGAGCTAGTCCCACGGCTCACTTTGTGATGTTCTGGGCCAGGGCATCATCAAACTCCACCTCGATCATCCGGAGGCGGGCCTGTTCCCTGGCCTCGATGTCTCGCAGGGATGCAGCCATGGTATCCACAAACTCCCTGCAAGTTTCCTCGAGGCACTCAGCCTGCCTCAAAGCCTGGTTCATGGATTTCTCCACATGACCATCTTGAGCCATGCCCTCTCCACCCGCCGCCGCTCTGCATCTATCTGCTGGCCCAACCGCTGCCACACGGAAGACACTCCCAGCCCTGGGTCCTCCTGCCCCTCGGCCGATGCCTGCCCCCGGGATGTTGATGGCCCTGAGCCATGATGTCTCCCACGCCGATGGCCTCCAGGCTGATGGAATCCCCCGGCGCCGTCATGCACATGACCTGCTTGTTGATTTATGCATGTCCTCCAATTGCTGGGGTCCAGTTGGAGGGGTGGCCACCCCTGCTGAACCTCTGTCTCCCGACTGTGGCAGGGATGTGTCCTCTACCAGCCTGGCTGCTGGCTCAGGGGCAGCTCCACAGGGGGCCCAGGTGACACTTGGGCGAGGAGACGGCATGGAGGACGACTGGTGCATAGGGGGTTCAGTTGAGGAAGGGGTCGCAAGACCCTCCACCACACAGAGGCACCCAGTGCCGACGACCCGTCCTAGTAGGTCGACACACCCATACAGGTATTCCAAATGACGTGCATTGTTCTGACGAGAACCTTGCACGTCATCCCGCATACCACGTGCATGTAACGCCAACCCAGCTAGGACAGGCTCAACCGGGTCACGGATTGCCATGTCTGCAGGGAGAGGAAGGCCGGTTGTTGTTCGCGCATCACCTCCCTGAAAATGGGTCTGGATGAAGGCATCCCTGCTGGTGCCGGATGATGCAGTCACAGGATTGGAGACAGGATTGCACACAGGCACCTCTGTGGCGGCCTGTGCTGCCTCCTGTCCCTGCCCCTGGACTGCACCACTAGCACTAGTGGAATCCCCCCTTCTAGGCCCCATGCATGGGGCTGTCACGGCCTTGCCCTCAACCTAACACCCCACCAACCTGGATGACTTTGTGCCTCCTTCCTTGGACCTTCCCTTGGCAGCTGCGGCCATGGACGCGGCACCAGACTCCTCACTCCCGGAAGATATGATTACCTGTGAGGGGAGCTGGGCCTTGTGTCTCCGACTGGTGGTGGCATCCCTGTCTCTGTGCTCCACAGCACCATCTCTGTGCTCTTCATCAGTCGCCGCTGTAGACAGGGAGAGATAGAACACAGGCATCAGGGCACTGTACAGTGGCCTGATACACACATGACAGTTGCCCATGATTGTCAGTGTCAGACATCACAGATGGCTTCACACTCCCTAACACTCATGTCATTTGAACCCACATACATGCACAAATTAACAGGAATCGTGCAGCAGGTATCAGCATCCATACACACGTAACTGCATGAACATCCAAAGGTTGCCATGACGTCACATGCAACATGGGGAGTGCCGATCACATACACACACACCACCAAACAGACATGCATCTGTACATCTCCACCACCTGTCACAGTGCAAGTTAGGAAAGATTTCTTAATTGTGGGTGATTTTCCTTCCATGTGGCAACCCCTAAACTTTTTGCTGTTGTTTTCACCAGGATCTAGACTTTGCCAGAGAAGTGCAGCCTTCTGCCGCACTTCTCTGGGCTTTCGCTCCATTCTTACGGGGAAACTGACATGCCCTTAAGACAGTCAGTAATGGGAAACGTTGTTTTCCGTAGTTTCTTTATCATGTTGCAGCTTTCGCGCAACATGGCACAAGAGGCCACTGTAAGCTAAGTTACTGCTCTCTTGGGTCTCTAGTCTTCTACAGGCCCTAGATACTCTCTTTGGATTGATAATGAACGGTGCAAGTGAATCACGGACGGGACTGGTGGCAGCGATCGTTTCTTGTGTTTTTGAGCTCCTTTTGGCATTTAAGTGCGTTTCTCGCACTTAGTCCAAAATGGTGGCCTGGCTCCCAAAATGGCCAGGCCACGAGGCTCTTTGTCCTGTCCGCTGACCGTCTTGCCCCCTTCACCTCCCCCAGGTCGAGCTGAGCCAGGGCCTTCCTTATTTGGGCATGTACTTTCCCGCGAAACACAGATGCTTTCGCAGGCTTCTACAGGCCTTGTGTGTGCCTCCAGGATGTGGGCTGGGATGTCTGGTCCGAATACACATCCTGGGCACCAGAGAGTCTATGGTGGTGTGAATGCCTGGGACCCCCGTGGTCTGTGACATGTCCGCATATGGTGTGAGTGTTTTATGAGCAGATCTCCCATTGGGTCCCCTCCGTTTTGGCGCGAAGGGAACCGTGGATAAGAGGGGGCTGGAAACACTACTACCAGGTCGATCTCTTGAGTTCTCACGAACAAAGGAATACAGGAGCCAAGTATCCCACGAGGCTGAACTGAGGAAGCGCTGGTGAACCGCTGAAGGACTGCTCCTCTGCACTGCTGTCACTTTGTGAAACCCTTTCTACCTTTGATCGAACTAGCAGGCCTGTACTGGTACTTCGACCCTTGGAATAGTGGGAACAACTATTCTCGGCATCTTCACCATCTCCTGCACGTAAGCCTTCGGAAGTGTCTCTGGGCCATCCAGCAGACTGACCAGCCTACCCAGGAGTCTTGCTCTGTAACCGCCATCAGGTTGTGTGGTATTACGAGTCCTTGTCACTCTCACACGATTCGTACACTTGGCATTCCCAGGTCTGAAGTGAGTAGTGTACATTGGGCTGAAATACACACGGCTGCTCCGTTGCCCTGCTGTGGTAACAAACTGTGCGGGTTCACTGCTTTTGGGACATCCTCAATTCAACTTCTGCTGCTGCGGAATCTTCACGACGCCGAGACGTCCCCTGCTCGTATCTGAACCTGCCAGCACCGAAACTGATGTGGAGAAGCCTGGGTCTGCCTGCAGCGAGGACCGGTGAGTAGCATCGCTAGGAACTGGTCGCCCTCCTGCAGTTGCCCATTGCTTTTCCCCGCTGTGTCTAACAGCATGCCTTTCCATACTCGCGCTCTGCTTCTGCCCCCAGTGGAGGCTGCACTTGAGTCGCGGAGCTCTGTTCATCTTCCTTTGTTCATCTTACTAAACTGCCTGATTCCCCCGAAGAGACTCCCCTTTTTCCCGTTAGCACCAGCGTGTGCAGGTACTTTTGAGCACAAGGCTCCACTCTTCGTAGGGCTTGGACTTCCTCTTAGTTAGGTGCCTCTGAAGGCGGACTGGGTCTAATTATTATTCGCACTGCCTGTTTTCCTCCCCATCTAGGTGGTCTACACATTTCGTGCGTCTAACTCGTTAGACTCGTTTGTATTTGTATATGTATTGAATTGGATTGGTATGTGTTGGTTTGCTTGAGTTTTGTTGTAATTTCTCGCTACGGTCAATGTTACAAAGGCCTTGTAATAAATGTGTATATATTTTTAATATAACACCTGCTTGGAGTAATTTGTAAGTGTCCTTGCTTTGTATGCTCATTGCGGGCTTTCAGTCACCCTCACCCCTCTTGAGACCTAGTCTTGACCGTCCATATCGCTACCCTGATTGGTCTGGCTTGTCCAGAGGTTACCCTGTCCCAAGAAACTAGGCTAGCCTTCTGAACCTCTGCCCCTCCAGGACAGAGTTCAGAAATCCATCTTAACAGTGCAATCATCAGCAACTATGTCACATCTGCAATCAGGTACCCAGATGTCCGGGACACATGCATCTATGGTGTCTCAGTGTCACACACCTGCCAAACAGACACACGCACAAGTACACCGTGCACGCACATGAAGGTGGGACCAGCATCCATGTGTCACACCCCAACAATGGCATAGTACATACACAGAAATGCAAACATGTGTTCAACTCCACATGCAGTTGGGCATCATGCATTGGAACACATAAACCATTGATGTGCATCACACATGACTATTCTCACATGCAGCATGGGCATGTCCCTGCACACACACACATCCATACATGGGCGATGTCAGACATATGTCCAAGCTGCACACTCCTGCCACACCTGAACATGTACTGTGTGGATTGGGATAGGCCAGACACTCACCGTTCGACTCCAGACAGGTCTGCCTCTGTAGGACCTGGTGGTGAAAACACCAGGTAGATGTGTTCCAGGACCCTCATCTGATCGATGGTAAGTTAGACCTGGCACTCCCCTGCATCCGCTGCACGCAAGAGGCGCCCGGGCTTCATGAGGGTCCTGGACCTGTAGTCCTCCCAGCGCTTCTGGATGTGTTTCAAGTCGCGGGTTGCCACCCCATCCGTGTTATTTGCAACCACGATGTCCGACCAGGTTCTCTTCCGTCCTTCCCTGTCGGCGCACGGTCGTCTGAAGAGGGCATCATAATGCCCCAGGACTTGCTCCACCAGGATGCCAAATTCTGTGGCTGAGAAGCTGACAGGCCTCTGCCTCTCTAGCTGGGGGTTGCCAGTGATCTCCGATGGTGTTTGCCCTGACATGGGAACCCCCAAGGTAGGTGTGGGTGGTTAAATGTCCTGGGGCTGGGCTGTGGAGTGATGGAACAGCAGTCGGGAGTCTTCTATTCCAGCAGGGGTGGTTGCAGCAACTGGACCCCTGCAGATGGCTGATGTGCAGGCCCCAAATAGCAGGTCGCATGGGCAGCAGGCAGGCAGGTAGCAGCAGATGGCTCGTGGGAGGCTGCTCAGAGGTTTGGGGGGCAGGAAAATGGCCTACTGGGCAGGAGCGTGGTCTTCCGTGTGTTGTCACGTGGCCAGCTCAATGCATAGTGATTTAGCACGTGAAAAAACAGCACGTCAGCGTGTAATTCGAGGAAAGGGCCTTAGCACGTAAGCGCGTAAGTGAAATGATGTGCGCAGGATTTCCCTTGGCACGGGTTAAAGGTGAGCGCAGGCCAGCAGTTCGCTGTATGTGCTTTTCATGGAGACCGACACGTGTGTTGCTACTTCTTGTTGTTTCACACGCCATCACTTCACAGCGGATCGGGGACGTACCTCTTCTTTTGGTGGGGGTCTTGCCTACGCATGTTTTTCTTTCCCCCACTAGTCAGACGGTGAGTCGCACATGCTATTTTTCCCACTGCGGGTCGGCCTGTGTATCGCGTACCCGTTTTTGAGGTCATAGTAGCCTATCTGTCCCAAGCGTACAAGTTTTTTGTGTCCCTGGGTGCCACCGCGTACTGCAGGAGGTTAATTCCACTCATGTAGGCTACCGAGGGTTGCATGCATGCTTTTATTGCAGATTTGGGATGCCTGAGCATTGCGTGACTCATAATTTTCTCACAGGGGTCACATACAGCCTTGCAGGAGCACAGTAAGCAGGACACATGATGAACCATCAGTAGTACACCCATTCATGCAGAACGCACTACACCAGTTGAACAGAGTCAGGGGGCCTTCAACAGGGGGAGGCCTGTGCCCCACACAGACAATGACACCCTAAACAGGTATGTGATGCAGGACTGAGCCAGAGTAAGCATGGAACGGATGACCAAATGTCATGATACGTATGTAATCCCGGACATATACTACAATGATCAACCTGCGAAGGACACATAGGGGCGTGCATGGAATGCCCATGGAGCATGAATGGGCACTCATATCCCAGTGGAGCATCTGCCATCTGCACAGTCCGAGTGAGACACCCTGCATCAAGGACAAAGGATGTACCCCACAGTATGTGTCTAGCACGTTCTCAGGGGGAAGTGTGCATGTACACGGGAGCGTGGAACAGGCCATAGCAGTATTCCAACATGTTACCCACCAGGGCCATGGTGAAATTGAGGTGCCAGGGGGTGGAGGGCTAAGGAAGCATGCCCACTTAGAGTACCCGCATGCAGGCTGAACACACATGCACATCAGTCATGCGATGACACAGTCCAAGTGCTGAGTGGAAAGACACCACAGGCTACATGCAGACAAATCAGTGAGCTGGAACATGGACCAGAGGGGCAGCCGGGTGACTCGCAGGTGAGTAGGGTTCATGTGTGGTGATGAGGACAGCCCCTGTCTGCTTCACATGTCCAGCATGTATCACAACAGGCACGCATTGTGAAGCATTACATGACTCGCACATGAGAACCATGTACACATAGCATGTAGTGGCCGTCAAGCACAACACAGCACACAAGCATTCAACACATGGGCTGGACAAACACGCAACAACACTCACCGGATAGGGCATCATAATCCTGCATCTCTCCCACTCCTTTGATCAATTGTGCCGGGATGAACTGCGCAGCGATCTCCTCATGCGGAGTGAGTTCTTCCGCCTCAGGCGGTGGCCCACTGCCAGTCACCTGAGTCATGGCATAATTGGAGGAACACTTTTGCTTAGCACAGCGTTGGAGGTCATCCCAACGCTTTTTGCAGTCCTGAGCTGTGCGCCCTTCATATCCGAATGCACTAACACCATCCGTAACATGCTTCCAGTGTGCCCAATGCTGGGCAGGCGTAGTATGACAATTTGGGCCCACTAGCATATTGCGCTCGTGTTATGACACATAGCCCACAAGGAAGTCCAGTTCCTGCTTGCTGAAAGGCTTATTCCTCGACGTGCCGGAGGCCAGAGCTGTGTATGGGGTCCCAGCCTCTTGCGCAGGAGCAGCCTTCCTCCTCTTGGGCAGTGGTACGGACCCTGACTGGCAAATGCCGCCCTGATCAGTAGGCGCAGTGTCGCTGGTGGACTGGACCAAAGGAGTGGCAGGTGGAACTCAGACGGAAGCCCTGACTTGTGTCAGTGGCTGCAGGGTGCTCTTGACAGGACCCCGCGCAGCAACAGCCGCTGTGCCAAGGTCTATGACCGACACAGTCCTGGCTGGCAAAATCACTGCCGGGGTGGTGTTGGCTGCATCTGCAGTTGCCAACACCAGGCTGCTTGGGGCAGCAGATGACAACACTGCCCTAGGGACATGTGCCTCAGTCACTGCATCCCTGTGCACACATAGCTTGTGCCTCCTGACTATCTGGAATTCAGCCTGGGAGTCCTCAGGTGCCAACACATCATGCGCTGACCGACCCTGAGCCTGGGTGGTGGTCGCCACAGCTGCACCTGCAGCTACCACTACTGTTGGGCCCCGGGCAGTAGATGAAACTGACTGCCGGGTCACATAGGCGCCAGTGTCAGATGCAAGAGCTGCATCTCCCGGAACCACAGGGGGTGGTGGCATGACTGCACCAACATGTGGCAGAACATCCTGCCGAAGTGGCATTCCCCTGCCTCTTCCCCCTCTGCAGCCACCCTGGCCACCCTGGACTCCCCCCCAGCCACCCTGGCCACCCTGGACTCCCCCCCAGCCACGTTCCTACTACGCCATCCACATGGAGGATGCCCAATTGAGGTGCCCCTCACCAACCATGGCACAGATGTACTAGTGCCAATGGGAGGTGTACAGGACCAGGGGCAGAACCCTCTATGGGGATGTCAGTATTGGTAGGTCCGCCTTTGGCGGTTACGGATTCAGGCTCACACTCCACAGCATCTGATCCTGTTCCTGGGCCAGGAGATCAGAGGCGGAATGCAGTCCTGCAGCCTCAGGCAGTGCCAGCACAGCAAGGTGCAGATCGCCTTGCCCCAAACAGGTGTGGTGCCCGCCGACGCGGTGGCTGTGCGCCACCAGGCAATACTGTATGGGAAAACTCCATGTACAGTATGGCAACCCAACAGGCAGCATCAGTAGAAATGATGGCTCAGGCAATGGAGAGGGTGGCCACTTCCATTATGCCCCCTGAAAGGCAGATGGAAAAACAACAGCAGGCAACAGACTCCATTTGCCAATAACACAGGGAAGACATGTTGGCATCCAACAGGGACCGACGGGCGGCACTGGAGACTCTGCACGAATCCATATCATTAGAGTCACAGGGCCACAGGGAAGCCCTGAGGATGGAACTCCATAACCTCAGGCAGAGTCTGCTTGAACTTCAGGCTTCCCGAAATGTTAGGGCAGAACAGCAGCTGGAGCAGCTCACACGTTCGCTCTCAGCTGAGCTGCAGGCAACACGTGAGGAGATCCGGCATCCCGCAAGACCATGCATGTAGAAGTGCAGGCAACCCGTGACGTGCTGCATGGGGATCTCCGCACTTTAATCTTCCAGAATCAGACCTTCCAGACCCGCATGCTTGCTGCCATGGGGGAACATACCAGGGCTTTGCGTGGGCTGCCTCCCATAGTGCCACCACCTCCTCATGCAGCAGCAGAGGGTGAAGAGACCGACAGCAGTTCTCCCACAATGGCCTAGCCGTGCAGGCCATGAGCCCATGGAGGTATTTCTTTTTTTCACAACATCCACGCAGGTGGGTATTGGTGTGCACCCTGTCTTCGAACCTCCTGGGTGTCCCCCCGGCCCCCACATGGCCATTTCTTTTTTTTTTAACAGTGTGTTGCCTTGTGTGGCTCCCGTGGGCATCCAATGTATTCCGGCTGGGCACATGCAGGCTTGTCCTGAGTTTGGGTTAGATGCTTGGGTTTTTGACACACACACCCCTGCTGCTTCCCTTTTCCATGGGCTTGCAAAGGGTGTGACCAAGTGACAGTGACTTACAAAGTGACAGTGGGCTCCCATGAGCTGTGTGGGCAGTCTGTAGTCAATACTGTGTGTACATCCCTACTGGGTATTGTTGTTGTATTGTACATTGCATGGCACATTGATATGTGCTTCTGCATCCATGTCTTCCTTTTAATTTGCAGGTTCCTTCCTCATGTCTTCACATGGCCGTCTCCTTTGCAGATGGAGTTCATGTTGTATGCAGTACACTGACACATTTGCGTGGCAGCAACACTCTACAGTTGGAAGGGGTCGATGTGCTGGCTTATTCAGGTTGTAAGACTACCACTACTTTGACTTAGTACTGTCATGTTTTTGCAATGTTACATGGTGTGTTGCTGTATTGTGTTGGTGGTAAGTATTTGTTCATGTGTGCTGTTTGTTATTGATTACTGGGAGCATATTGTCTGTGGGCAATTTCCATTTGGGACAGTGCACTTTGTGACACTTGTGTCAGGTCTTGTGCATTGCTTTGTTTGCTTTCACATTGCATGACATGCCATGGTGTGTTGGGTGGCGGAGCTAGGGAGGGGTTGGGTTTCATGGCGCTATTTCCATGTTGTATTTTGCAAGGGGGTAGTCATTCATGCAGCTTAAATGTGTGTCTTTTTTGACACAGCATTGGTTGTCTTTCGGTAGGTAGGGATGCACACAATTTAACAATTCCAGGTGACCAATCTCAGGCTGGTATGGTGGTGACAGTTGACTGTCCCTTATGTCATCATTATTGATTGTCAGCTGGTATGTGCCAGGGCTGTGTGAACTCCACAGGGGTGTGATTTTAGGTGAAGTAATTAGCCACCAGCTGCGTACGGGCTGCCTCACCACATGTCCTTTCCCCTCCCATGCGCAGTGGCCGTGCTTGTGGTTGGGGATGTGGGGGCACCACCATGTCCACGGGCAGGCCCCGGCGTGTTGCAACGTTGTGCAGGACACATGCTGCCACTATGATCCTGCACACTACTGGGGGCGCGTATAGCAGCTGCCCACCAGAGCGGTCAAGGGAGCTGAAAGCGTGACTTGAGCACTCCGAATGTGCGCTCCACTATGCCCCGGGTTGCAATATGGGTTGTGACATTAATCAGTATCTGACATGCATGCATGTGAAGAAGCATTTATACTAACCAAGCAGCCACGTATCACCATGCCGCCCAGCTTCTAGGTCCCGGTTTAGGGTTGACATTCTGTAAATGAAACTATCATGGGTGGACCCTGGATAGTCGGCATATACTGAGGTGATGATTCCCTTGGCATCACATACTACCTGCACGTTAATTGAATGCCAGTGCTTGCGGTTTCTGTAGATGTGCTCAGTTGTCCTGGGAGGACGTAGAGCCACATGGGTGCAGTCAATGGCACCTAGCACATTGGGGAAATGTGCCACCCCGTAAAAATCCTGGACACCCTCCCTTTCTGCAGGTGTTCTGGGCAGGTATATGTGCCTGCGGACTGATGGGCGCGCAGTCATGATGGCCAACACCTGGTGCAGGCAGCGTGACTGCGTGGCCTGTGAGACCCCCCCCACTATGGCAGTTGTCCGCTGGAATGAACCAGTGGCCAAGAAGTGCAGTACATTGACCACCTTTTCCAAGGGGCTCAATGCTTGGGAGCACAGAGTGGGTGATGTGAGGTCATCCTCCCACTCACTCATCAGGTCGAGTATTATATGAGGTGGAAACCTGTACCTCCCATACACCTGGTCATCAGGCATCCCAAAAAGGCTGGTTCTGGGTGTAAAAATTCTGGGCCTGACTATCCTCCTCCTCCTCCTGCGGTATCCCACGACCATTGCTGCGAGGAACGGTATATTCATCTTGGCGTCTGAGCTTGTTTGTTGTTTGCGTGCACTTTTATGCTGCGCGGGTCCACGTACGCTTGCTTCCTGCTGGCGTACATGTTTCCGGATTAGCGCGTCTTTTTTGGCGCACGTGTTGGCCCCGTTCGATCCCATGAATACGTGTTGTAAACGCGCGTGTGGGCATTCCGTGCATTTGGCTCCTGTACTTCCCCCGTGATGCCCACATTTTCAGACGTTGTTCCCCATTCCGCGTGTTACGCCCCCTGTTCCGCCTACTTTAGTTGTGTGCGCTGCGCTATGTGCGCTTTCACTGTGCACGTAGCGCACGCTGTCTGGACCGTGTGCGCAAGCATGCGCCATGCAGGATCCAGGGATTAACACGCGCACGGACTTCCATGAATGGCACATGAAAGGAGTATGCGAGTGTGCTTCACACACGATTTCGCTGGTGCGAGCGGGGTACGTGTATTCCAGGGTACGTGTGTGTGATTAACACGTGATTTTGCTGGCATCGAGCGGGGTACGTGGATTCCGTGGTATGCAAGTGTGCTTCACACGCGATTTTGTGGGCGCGAGCAGGGTACGTGGATTACAGGGTACGCGAGTGAACTTGACACATGATTTCGCTGGCGCGAGCAGAGTACTTGTCTTCCGGGGTATGCGAGTGTGCTTTACATGTGATTTCGCTATCGCGAATCGGACACGTGTATTCCGGCGTATGCGAGTGAGCTTTACACGTGAATTGGCAGTACGGGCCCTCCCGGGTGTGCCCTCCCCATGCCCCATGGACAGCCCACACCACAGGAGACCACCCTACACCCCTGGGCATGCACTTGTGAGCCCCAACACATGTCCCCCCCCACAAGTGACGGGCACCTGCCAGCAGGCCCCGACTCATGTCCCCCCCACTAGTGATGGGCATCTGCCAGCAGGCCCTGACACATGTCCCCCCACCCCACCCCCATTGACAGCAACCTGCCAGCAGGCCCTGGCACATGTCCCCCCCACCCCCATTGGCGGTAACCTGCCAGCAGGCCCCGACACATGTCCCCCCACCTCACCCCCATTGACGGCAACCTGACAGCAGGCCCCAACACATGTACCCCCACTCGACCCCCATTGACGGCAACCTGCCAGCAGGCCCTGACACAAGTCCCCCCTAACACCACGTCATAACAATACAGACCCATGGCCCTAATGCCAACCCAAATACCACCCCCCCGACACCCCAGTTCAAACACGCAACCATCCACTGCACCCACTCCCTAGTAAATAACCAGCATGCCCATGAATAAATGTCCTACAGAGCCACACAGTAGCAACACATGACTGAGCCAATGCTCATAGAGACATGCACGAAACCAATGAGAGAAGACCACACAAATAATAAAGATCCAATAAATGTATTAAAGGTAACATGTAAACTCAAAATCAAAAGCACACATGAAAATGGAATTTATTCAGAGTCAGTATGAAAAAAAAAATCAAATCCAAGAATAAAGTGAGATCCATGAAAAGCCAAATGAGAAGTGGTCCATCGTCAATGTCCAAGAAACGAAATACAAAGGTCAAAATAAAAAAAAAATACATTACTCCATGGGTCCAAGAAAATAAGGAAAGTATGCACATGTCTGCAACTATTGACAAAGAAAGTCACAAGTGTCCATGATCCCCAGAATAAAGAAAACCCTTACAAAAACCAATACGAAACATAACTATGTACAAAAAGGTGGAGCAAAGTCCAGGCACTCCAAATAATAAAAAAATAAAAGGAAACCTTTGACTAAAGAACTATGTACAAAGGTGGCGAGCTAGTCCCACGGCTCACTTTGTGATGTTCTGGGCCAGGGCATCATCAAACTCCACCTCGATCATCCGGAGGCGGGCCTGTTCCCTGGCCTCGATGTCTCGCAGGGATGCAGCCATGGTATCCACAAACTCCCTGCAAGTTTCCTCGAGGCACTCAGCCCGCCTCAAAGCCTGGTTCATGGATTTCTCCGCCATGACCATCTTGAGCCATGCCCTCTCCACCCGCCGCCGCTCTGCATCTATCTGCTGGCCCAACTGCTGCCACACGGAAGACACTCCCAGCCCTGGGTCCTCCTGCCCCTCGGCCGATGCCTGCCCCCGGGATGTTGATGGCCCTGAGCCATGATGTCTCCCACGCCGATGGCCTCCAGGCTGATGGAATCCCCCGGCGCCGTCATGCACATGACCTGCTTGTTGATGTATGCATGTCCTCCAATTGCTGGGGTCCAGTTGGTGGGGTGGCCACCCCTGCTGAACCTCTGTCTCCCGACTGTGGCAGGGATGTGTCCTCTACCAGCCTGGCTGCTGGCTCAGGGGCAGCTCCACAGGGGGCCCAGGTGACACTTGGGCGAGGAGACGGCATGGAGGACGACTGGTGCATAGGGGGTTCAGTTGAGGAAGGGGTCGCAAGACCCTCCACCACACAGAGGAACCCAGTGCCGACGACCCGTCCTAGTAGGTCGACACACCCATACAGGTATTGAAAATGACGTGCATTGTTCTGACGAGAACCTTGCACGTCATCCCGCATACCACGTGCATGTAACGCCAACCCAGCTAGGACAGGCTCAACCGGGTCACGGATTGCCATGTCCGCAGGGAGAGGAAGGCCGGTTGTTGTTCGCGCATCACCTCCCTGAAAATGGGTCTGGATGAAGGCATCCCTGCTGGTGCCGGATGATGCAGTCACAGGATTGGAGACAGGATTGCACACAGGCACCTCTGTGGCGGCCTGTGCTGCCTCCTGTCCCTGCCCCTGGACTGCACCACTAGCACCAGTGGAATCCCCCCTTCTAGGCCCCATGCATGGGGCTGTCACGGCCTTGCCCTCAACCTAACCCCCCACCAACCTGGATGACTTTGTGCCTCCTTCCTTGGACCTTCCCTTGGCAGCTGCGGCCATGGACGCGGCACCAGACTCCTCACTCCCGGAAGATATGATTACCTGTGAGGGGAGCTGGGCCTTGTGTCTCCGACTGGTGGTGGCATCCCTGTCTCTGTGCTCCACAGCACCATCTCTGTGCTCTTCATCAGTCGCCGCTGTAGACAGGGAGAGATAGAACACAGGCATCAGGGCACTGTACAGTGGCCTGATACACACATGACAGTTGCCCATGATTGTCAGTGTCAGACATCACAGATGGCATCACACTCCCTAACACTCATGTCATTTGAACCCACATACATGCACAAATTAACAGGAATCGTGCAGCAGGTATCAGCATCCATACACACGTAACTGCATGAACATCCAAAGGTTGCCATCACGTCACATGCAACATGGGGAGTGCCGATCACATACACACACACCACCAGACAGACATGCATCTGTACATCTCCACCACCTGTCACAGTGCATGTTAGGAAAGATTTCTTAATTGTGGGTAATTTTCCTTCCATGTGGCAACCCCTAAACTTTTTGCTGTTGTTTTCACCAGGATCTAGACTATGCCAGAGAAGTGCAGCCTTCTGCCGCACTTCTCTGGGCTTTCGCTCCATTCTTACGGGGAAACTGACATGCCCTTAAGACAGTCAGTAATGGGAAACGTTGTTTTCCGTAGTTTCTTTATCATGTTGCAGCTTTCGCGCAACATGGCACAAGAGGCCACTGTAAGCTAAGTTACTGCTCTCTTGGGTCTCTAGTCTTCTACAGGCCCTAGATACTCTCTTTGGATTGATAATGAACGGTGCAAGTGAATCACGGACGGGACTGGTGGCAGCGATCGTTTCTTGTGTTTTTGAGCTCCTTTTGGCATTTAAATGCGTTTCTCGCACTTAGCCCAAAATGGTGGCCTGGCTCCCAAAATGGCCAGGCCACGAGGCTCTTTGTCCTGTCCGCTGACCGTCTTGCCCCCTTCACCTCCCCCAGGTCGAGCCGACCCAGGGCCTCCCTTATTTGGGCATGTACTTTCCCGCGAAACACAGATGCTTTCGCGGGCTTCTACAGGCCTTGTGTGTGCCTCCAGGATGTGGGCTGGGATGTCTGGTCCGAATACACATCCTGGGCGCCAGAGAGTCTATGGTGGTGTGAATGCCTGGGACCCCCGTGGTCCGTGACATGTCCGCATATGGTGTGAGTGTTTTATGAGCAGATCTCCCATTGGGTCCCCTCCGTTTTGGCGCGAAGGGAACCGTGGATAAGAGGGGGCTGGAAACACCACTACCAGGTCGATCTCCTGAGTTCTCACGAACAAAGGAATACAGGAGCCAAGTATCCTGCAACCACGAGGCTGAACTGAGGAAGCGCTGGTGAACCGCTGAAGGACTGCTCCTCTGCACTGCTGTCACTTTGTGAAACCCTTTCTACCTTTGATCGAACTAGCAGGCCTGTACTGGTACTTCGACCCTTGGAATAGTGGGAACAACTATTCTCGGCATCTTCACCATCTCCTGCACGTAAGCCTTCGGAAGTGTCTCTGGGCCATCCAGCAGACTGACCAGCCTACCCAGGAGTCTTGCTCTGTAACCGCCATCAGGTTGTGTGGTATTACGAGTCCTTGTCACTCTCACACGATTCGTACACTTGGCATTCCCAGGTCTGAAGTGAGTAGTGTACATTGGGCTGAAATACACACGGCTGCTCCGTTGCCCTGCTGTGGTAACAAACTGTGCGGGTTCACTGTGTTTGGGACATCCTCAATTCAACTTCTGCTGCTGCAGAATCTTCACGGTCCCCTGCTCATATCTGAACCTGCCAGCACCGAAACTGATGTGGAGAAGCCTGGGTCTGCCTGCAGCGGGGACCGGTGAGTAGCATCGCTAGGAACTGGTCGCCCTCCTGCAGTTGCCCATTGCTTTTCCCCGCTGTGTCTAACAGCATGCCTTTCCATACTCGCGCTCTGCTTCTGCCCCCGGTGGAGGCTGCACTTGAGTCGCGGAGCTCTGTTCATCTTCCTTTGTTCATCTTACTAAACTGCCTGATTCCCCCGAAGAGACTCCCCTTTTTCCCGTTAGCACCAGCGTGTGCAGGTACTTTTGAGCACAAGGCTCCACTCTTCGTAGGGCTTGGACTTCCTCTTAGTTAGGTGCCTCTGAAGGCGGACTGGGTCTAATTATTATTCGCACTGCCTGTTTTCCTCCCCATCTAGGTGGTCTACACATTTCGTGCGTCTAACTCGTTAGACTCGTTTGTATTTGTATATGTATTGAATTGGATTGGTATGTGTTGGTTTACTTGAGTTTTGTTGTAATTTCTCGCTACGGTCAATGTTACAAAGGCCTTGTAATAAATGTGTATATATTTTTAATATAACACCTGCTTGGAGTAATTTGTAAGTGTCCTTGCTTTGTATGCTCATTGCGGGCTTTCAGTCACCCTCACCCCTCTTGAGACCTAGTCTTGACCGTCGATATCGCTACCCTGATTGGTCTGGCTTGTCCAGAGGTTACCCTGTTCCAAGAAACTAGGCTAGCCTTCTGAACCTCTGCCCCTCCAGGACAGAGTTCAGAAATCCATCTTAACAGTGCAATCATCAGCAACTATGTCACATCTGCAATCAGGTACCCAGATGTCCGGGACACATGCATCTATGGTGTCTCAGTGTCACACACCTGCCAAACAGACACACGCACAAGTACACCGTTCACGCACATGAAGGTGGGACCAGCATCCATGTGTCACACCCCAACAATGGCATAGTACATACACAGAAATGCAAACATGTGTGCAACTCCACATGCAGTTGGGCATCATGCATTGGAACACATAAACCATTGATGTGCATCACACATGACTGGACTCACATGAAGCATGGGCATGTCCCTGCACACACACACATCCATACATGGGCGATGTCAGACATATGTCCAAGCTGCACACTCCTGCCACACCTGAACATGTACTGTGTGGAATGGGATAGGCCAGACACTCACCGTTCGACTCCAGACAGGTCTGCCTCTGTAGGACCTGGTGGTGAAAACACCAGGTAGATGTGTTCCAGGACCCTCATCTGATCGATGGTAAGTTAGACCTGGCACTCCCCTGCATCCGCTGCACGCAAGAGGCGCCCGGGCTTCATGAGGGTCCTGGACCTGTAGTCCTCCCAGCGCTTCTGGATGTGTTTCAAGTCGCGGGTTGCCACCCCATCCGTGTTATTTGCAACCACGATGTCCGACCAGGTTCTCTTCCGTCCTTCCCTGTCGGCGCACGGTCGTCTGAAGAGGGCATCATAATGCCCCAGGACCTGCTCCACCAGGATGCCAAATTCTGTGGCTGAGAAGCTGACAGGCCTCTGCCTCTCTAGCTGGGGGTTGCCAGTGATCTCCGATGGTGTTTGCCCTGACATGGGAACCCCCAAGGTAGGTGTGGGTGGTTAAATGTCCTGGGGCTGGGCTGTGGAGTGATGGAACAGCAGTCGGGAGTCTTCTATTCCAGCAGGGGTGGTTGCAGCAACTGGACCCCTGCAGATGGCTGATGTGCAGGCCCCAAATAGCAGGTCGCATGGGCAGCAGGCAGGCAGGTAGCAGCAGATGGCTCGTGGGAGGCTGCTCAGAGGTTTGGGGGGCAGGAAAATGGCCTACTGGGCAGGAGCGTGGTCTTCCGTGTGTTGTCACGTGGCCAGCTCAATGCATAGTGATTTAGCACGTGAAAAAACAGCACGTCTCCATGTAATTCGAGGAAAGGGCCTTAGCACGTAAGCGCGTAAGTGAAGTGATGTGCGCGGGATTTCCCTTGGCACGGGTTAAAGGTGAGCGCAGGCCAGCAGTTCGCTGTATGTGCTTTTCATGGAGACCGACACGTGTGTTGCTACTTCTTGTTGTTTCACGCGCCATCACTTCACAGCGGATCGGGGACGTACCTCTTCTTTTGGTGGGGGTCTTGCCTACGCATGTTTTTCTTTCCCCCGCTAGTCAGACGGTGAGTCGCACATGCTATTTTTCCCACTGCGGGTCGGCCTGTGTATCGCGTACCCGTTTTTGAGGTCATAGTAGCCTATCTGTCCCAAGCGTAGAAGTTTTTTGTGTCCCTGGGTGCCACCGCGTACTGCAGGAGGTTAATTCCACACATGTGGGCTACCGAGGGTTGCATGCATGCTTTTATTGCAGATTTGGGATGCCTGAGCATTGCGTGACCCATAATTTTCTCACAGGGGTCACATACAGCCTTGCAGGAGCACAGTAAGCAGGACACATGATGAACCATCAGTAGTACACCCATTCATGCAGAACGCACTACACCAGTTGAACAGAGTCAGGGGGCCTTCAACAGCGGGAGGCCTGTGCCCCACACAGACAATGACACCCTAAACATGTATGTGATGCAGGACTGAGCCAGAGTAAGCATGGAACGGATGACCAAATGTCATGATACGTATGTAATCCCGGACATATACTACAATGATCAACCTGCGAAGGACACATAGGGGCGTGCATGGAATGCCCATGGAGCATGAATGGGCACTCATGTCCCAGTGGAGCATCTGCCATCTGCACAGTCCGAGTGAGACACCCTGCATCAAGGACAAAGGATGTACCCCACAGTATGTGTCTAGCAGGTTCACAGGGGGAAGTGTGCATGTACACGGGAGCCTGGAACAGGCCATAGCAGTATTCCAACATGTTACCCACCAGGGCCATGGTGAAATTGAGGTGCCAGGGGGTGGAGGGCTATGGAAGCATGCCCACGTGGAGTACCCGCATGCAGGCTGAACACACATGCACATCAGTCATGCGATGACACAGTCCAAGTGCTGAGTGGAAAGACACCACAGGCTACATGCAGACAAATCAGTGAGCTGGAACATGGACCAGAGGGGCAGCCGGGTGACTCGCATGTGAGTAGGGTTCATGTGTGGTGATGAGGACAGCCCCTGTCTGCTTCACATGTCCAGCATGTATCACAACAGGCACGCATTGTGAAGCATTACATGACTCGCACATGAGAACCATGTACACATAGCATGTAGTGGCCGTCAAGCACAACACAGCACACAAGCATTCAACACATGGGCTGGACAAACAAGCAACAACACTCACCGGACAGGGCATCATAATCCTGCATCTCTCCCACTCCTTTGATCAATTGTGCCGGGATGAACTGCGCAGCGATCTCCTCATGCGGAGTGAGTTCTTCCGCCTCAGGCGGTGGCCCACTGCCAGTCACCTGAGTCATGGCATAATTGGAGGAACACTTTTGCTTAGCACAGCGTTGGAGGTCATCCCAACGCTTTTTGCAGTCCTGAGCTGTGCGCCCTTCATATCCGAATGCACTAACACCATCCGTAACATGCTTCCAGTGTGCCCAATGCTGGGCAGGCGTAGTATGACAATTTGGGCCCACTAGCATATTGCGCTCGTGTTATGACACATAGCCCACAAGGAAGTCCAGTTCCTGCTTGCTGAAAGGCTTATTCCTCGACGTGCCGGAGGCCAGAGCTGTGTATGGGGTCCCAGCCTCTTGCGCAGGAGCAGCCTTCCTCCTCTTGGGCAGTGGTACGGACCCTGACTGGCAAATGCCGCCCTGATCAGTAGGCTAGGCGCAGTGTCGCTGGTGGACTGGACCAAAGGAGTGGCAGGTGGAACTCAGACGGAAGCCCTGACTTGTGTCAGTGGCTGCAGGGTGCTCTTGACAGGACCCCGCGCAGCAACAGCCGCTGTGCCAAGGTCTATGACCGACACAGTCCTGGCTGGCAAAATCACTGCCGGGGTGGTATTGGCTGCATCTGCAGTTGCCAACACCCGGCTGCTTGGGGCAGCAGATGACAACACTGCCCTAGGGACATGTGCCTCAGTCACTGCATCCCTGTGCACACATAGCTTGTGCCTCCTGACTATCTGGAATTCAGCCTGGGAGTCCTCAGGTGCCAACACATCATGCGCTGACCGACCCTGAGCCTGGGTGGTGGTCGCCACAGCTGCACCTGCAGCTACCACTACTGTTGGGCCCGGGGCAGTAGATGAAACTGACTTCCGGGTCACATAGGCGCCAGTGTCAGATGCAAGAGCTGCATCTCCCGGAACCACAGGGGGTGGTGGCATGACTGCACCAGCATGTGGCAGAACATTCTGCCGAAGTGGCATTCCCCTGCCTCTTCCCCCTCTGCAGCCACCCTGGCCACCCTGGACTCCCCCCCAGCCACCCTGGCCACCATGGACTCCCCCCCAGCCACGTTCCTACTACGCCATCCACATGGAGGATGCCCAATTGAGGTGCCCCTCACCAACCATGGCACAGATGTACTAGTGCCAATGGGAGGTGTACAGGACAATTGTCCTGGGCAATTGGGGTGAAACGGGTGGGGTATGTGATATAAACAGCACCCCTGTGCTCCTGCAAGGCTGTATGTGACCCCTGTGAGAAAATTATGGGTCACGCAATGCTCAGGCATCCCAAATCTGCAATAAAAGCGTGCATGCAACCCTCGGTAGGCCACATGTGTGGAATTAACCTCCTGCAGTACACGGTGGCACCCAGGGACACAAAAAACTTGTACGCTTGGGACAGATAGGCTACTATGACCTCAAAAACGGGTACGCGATACACAGGCCGATGACGCAATGGAGCCAGAGGATGGCGATGTCATTCCAGACACAGGGTTGCTTTTATATCAGCAACCCGGCACAAGAGGGGGTCGTGGGGTGGTTCGCCCCGAGAACCCATTTGTGCTCCAGACCGTTGTGTCCAGGGCTGGCAATCAGTCAAGCTCTGATCAACACAGAGCACAATGTTGAGTTGGGTGCACATCATGACTATTCATCGCCGTTGAGCGATCCTGATGTGGATGATCTACTGTCTGCAACACCTGCACTGAGAGGCCAGGCAGTGTTGGAACGTCCACCTGTGGTGGTTCTGGATGCACGGTCACACTCCACACCAGTTGGTGGTGCCAATCCAGCAAGGACCACAGCTCCTTGGGTCCCGCAGGTGTAATGTCCAGCAACACGGTGGCCGTTGGCCACCGGGGAATACTAAGTGGGAGCTATCCATATATGTCAGTTCACAGCAAAAGGGGGCAGCTATTGAGAAGATTGCTCAAGGCATGTAATGTGTGGCCCAATCCATGCTCCGCCCTGGTAGGCAGGTGGAGCTCCAGCAGCAGTCAGCACAGTCCACGTGCCGCTTACTCAGGCTGGGCATGGCGGCCTCAAACAGGGTACACTGGCTTGAAACAGTGTCTCTGCGCGAAGCACTTGCTGCTCAGGCAGAGGCACACAGGGAGGCCCTGAGGGATGAACACCAATCCCTCAGGTCT
This sequence comes from Ambystoma mexicanum, assembly GCF_040938575.1. Lineage (NCBI taxonomy): Eukaryota > Metazoa > Chordata > Amphibia > Caudata > Ambystomatidae > Ambystoma > Ambystoma mexicanum. Next base: position 496,296,563 of record NC_090932.1, read on the forward strand.
ACTCTAGGTGTGCTCAACATGTCCCAGAGGCAGCAGTCAGAAGTGAGGTTGGAGCAGTTGAGAACACCATCTCGGCTGAGCTATGTGCATGCCGGGAGGTGCTCCAGATGTCATGTGAGGCCAAGCAGGCAGAACTCTGTGCTAACTTGCAAGAGGAAGCACGCATATCATGTGAGGTGCTGCGTGCTGACCTACATGCCATTGCCACACAGGACCAGGCTTACCAGACCCGCATGCTTTCTGCTATGGAGGGACAAGCTACAGATAGGCATGGTCAGGCAACTGTGCCACGTCCATCTTCTGATTTCCATCCAGAGGGTGAGTAGGACGACAACATATTTTCCACACAGGTCAGGCCATGCAAGCTTTGAGCCCATGGAGGTTTTGAGCCCAAAGCATCATCGTATATGGGTGTTGAGGTGCACCCTATACCTCCCCCCTCCTAGGTGCCCCCGCCACCCGGGTCGTATGTGGCCATTATTTTTTTTAAATAATATTGTTTGTCTATTGTGCATTCATGTGACGGTGTGGTGCTTTGTGGCTTTTGAAAGCATCCACTGTGTGTTCCGGCTGGGCCCATACAAGCTTGTCTCGTGTATGTGTTTGTGGCTTGGGTTCCTGACACATATACCACTCCTGCTTCCCCTTTCCAGGGGCTTGCAAGGATGGTTCGGTGTGACAGCAAATTACACAGGGGTATTGGTTCTTTTATTTCTTGCTTGTATACGTGCTTGACGCACTTCATGCTGTAGGCGGTAGCCTGCACCCTTTAGCTGTCAAAGCCACACTGATGGTGGGAGGGGACAGGGTAGTGACAATGTCAAGTTGGTACGTGTTAGGTTCACCCCCTGTAAATTGTGGCAAAGGTGGAAGCATTAGGAATGTGACCCAAGAACCACAACTCACGGTCCAGTCCTCACCTGAGATATCCGCCCAGACTACTTCTACGCTCCATTCCATTTGGCCGGCACGTTGTATCTGTCTTCACTCTTGGACTTCGCTGCTGCATTATGCAGCAGTTTTCCTAGTGGACTCCAGCTCTTTCACTCGTTTATCACACTCTGGTGCCTTTGGTCCCTGTTTTTCTTCCTGCTACTGTCCTTGTTGCAGATCTGTCCTCCCGTCTCTTGGGCAGTTCTTTCTGCGTACTCGTACGCTGCCTTGGTTAGCCTTGGCACTCTTCTGTACCACAGCATCTCTCTCTCTCACTCTCTCTCTCGCTCTTCCTATCTTTCATCTATTACATCCATACCTTTATGTTGACTTCGCCCTTTTACCAAAGCTATTCAACTGTTCTGGCTCTTAACTTGCTGTCAGCTATTTCTGGCAATCTCGCGTTCACTCTGCCTTTCCCGACTAGTGCTGTCTCTGCCTTTCTCCGTTCAAGCTATCAAGAATTGATTGGGTTCAGCTCAACCATCCAGTTGTGCCAGCCTCTTTGGTTATTTTATACTCAAGTTTCAGCTCTACCCATCAGTTGTGGCATCCTCATTGATTATTGTCTACTCAAGTTCCTACACATCCTGTTGAACCATTTTACGACTGTCCAACCTTGGAAGTTATTCTATCATTCAGCTTGGACATTTACTTGCCCATATTCTACAACTTCAAGTAATCTACTGCAGACTCTTCCAGGCTTTTTTGGCACATTGAGGCTTTTTCCCTGGTTTGAAGTTTTGGCTCCTTGGAGTTCTCTGCGATTTTGTATTTTTACCGGTAATGGTGGCCTCTGAGGGAGCTAGACCCTATTTACACATAAGGAAGAACAAGAAAACCAAGGAGAAGAGTGATCCTGAAGCCAGGTACACTAGAAGGAAGAAGCTGACAGACCCCAGAGACAGTTCTTCTGAAGGTCAAGGTGATAAGGAAATGAGGGAGGGGCTTGCGTTGTCTGGTTGTGCTACAGTGATTGGTCACTGTCTGACATTGTCAATGTGGGGTACTATGTACATGATGTGTTCTGCTGGTCGATGGATGTTCCTGTGTTGGTTTTACTTTCAGGTGTCAGGGGATTGGTATGTTTTGACACACAGGGGTGTCCACATGGGCAATGTTCACATGTGATGTTTACAGGACACTGAGGGTCACTTCATTTCACATGCATGTATTGAGTGCATGTCCCTACTGACACACACACTTACACAACACACCACCACACATACGACCAGCCATCCATGCCCACATGTGCACACAGATTGCCTTCTCTGCCATGCTGTGTCCCTGCAGCGCATGTTCACTTACACTTTTTGGATTGTCCACATGCGTCACTGGGTAATTTTTTGTTGCTTGTCCTTTTTCATATGATGCTCAAGGTGTATCCCCAACTCAATGGCCGTTCACTGTGCTGTGTGCTGAGTGGTGTGTTGCAGGGGACACACACAGCACACGATTTTGGGATTTGAAGATTTGGATTGCCCAATGTGCATGCCAACAGGCATTCTGTCCTGTGTTGATGTCACCGCTGATGGCATGCATTTGTGTATTACTTTGTATGTGTGGGAGTTTGTAGGTGAGTCATTTCATCTGATTCCATTTCAGGTGTGATTGTCTCAGGCCTGTTTACATTTATCACGTGGCACTTCATGACTAATTTGTCATGTGTTGTGTATTTGGTTTGTTCTTTTGCTGTTGCATGCCATGTCATGGTGTGGCCGATGAGGTCAATGGGGGTTGTGAGGGTTTGGGTGACATACCAGTGTTTTCATGGCCTGTTTTGCAGGGGGGGTGTGGGATATGCACCTTGCATGTGTTCCCTTTGGTCACACCAGATTGGTTATGTTTAAGTAGCTAGGGATGCACACAATGTAGCACTTCCGTGGAAACATTCTCAGGGTGGTAAGGTTGTGACAGTTGACTGTCTCTTTGTCATTATCGATTGTCACCTGGTATGTGCCAGGCCTGTGTGCTCTCCGCAGGGGTGGGAGTTTAGATGAAAAATGTGGCCACAAGCTGGGTCCGGGCTGCCTGCCACGTGCCCTTTCCCCTCCCACGTGCAACATATGTGCATGTGGCTAGAGATGTGGGGACACCACCATATCGACCGGTACGCCCTGCCATGTTGCAACATTGTGCAGGACACATGCTGCAATAATGATCCTGCACACTACTGGGGGTGCATATAGTAGCTGCCCGCCAGAGCGGTCAAGGGAGCGGTAGTGTGACTTGAGCACTCTGAATGTGCGCTCCACTATGGCCCTAGTTGCAATATGGGCTGCGTTGTATCTTACCTGGGGTGGTGTGGTGGGGTTCCGTATTGGCGTCATCATGTGGGTGCTCAGAGGGTAAGCACTGTCCCCTGGGGAGGTGATGATGGTTGTCATTATTTGGGTTTGTGTATTTGTCTTTGTGTGACATGCATGCATGTGCACAGAAATTTCTACTCACCAATGAGCCATGGTGTGCCATGCTTCCCAGCTTCCAGGGCCCAGCTTAGGGCGGACATTCTGTATTTGAAACTGTCATGGGCAGACCCAGGATAGTTTGCATAGACAGAGGTGATGATTCCATGGGCATCACATGCAACCTGTACATTGATGGAAGTGCTTGCAATTGTGGTAGATGTTCTCAGTGGCCGTAGGTGGACATAGAGTGACATCAGAGGCGTAGACAGGGTAGGGCCTGAGGGGCATGGCCCACCCAAAATCTGTAAATTCCCACTCAGTAGCCCTGTGTGTGTATTTACAGATTTCTTTGTCAGTGCAGTGGGCCCAACTACATTAGCATTAGGCCCCATTTGCTAGACAATCCTGGCTACGCCTCTCGGCGACATGGGTGCAATCTATGGCACTGAGCACTTTGGGAAAGTGTGCCACCCTGTCAAAGTCCTGGACCACGGCCTGCCTTTCTGCGGGTGTTCTGGGCATGTATATGTGCCTGCGGAATGAGGGGTGCGCAGTCATGATTGCCAACACCTGGTGTAGGCAGCGTGACTGTGTGGGCTGTGAGACGCCCCCAACTATGGCAGTTGTCCACTGAAATGACACAGTGGCCAACAAATGCAAGACATTGAGCCCCTTTTCCAAGGGGCTCAGTGCTTGGGAGCACAAGGTGGGTGATGTGAGGTCATCCTCCCACTCAGTGACCAGGTCTAGGATGATATGAGGTGGAAACCTATACCTGCCTTAGAGCTCATCATCAGGCATCCCAAAAAGGCTGGTCCTGGGCAAATAAATGCAGGGCCTTGCTATTCTCCTCCTCCTGCGGTGTCCCACGATCACTGCTGCGAGAAATGGGACATTCATCGTAGCTGTATATGTGTGTTTGTTGTTTGCTTGCACGTTTATGGGAGCGGGGGCAATTCCGCCTGCCTTCGTATAGTGGACGTGCTTACGCCTGTGCGTGTCTTTTGTAGTGCGCTGGTTTTCCCTATTCGATTCAATGAATACGTGTATTTTGCGTGCGTGTGGGCGTTCCATGTATTTCCCAGCAGTATTTCCCAGTTACGCCCTCATTTTCACACGTTGTTCTCCATTCCGCATGTTCCGCCCCTTTTTTGGTGTGTGCCCTACATGTTGTGCGCTTTTGTTGTGCGCGTTGCGCACGGCATTCGGGATGTTGCAGTGACGTGTGAAGTAGGCGCGGATTTGGCGCAGCTCCCAGGAATAACACGTGCACAGACTTTCATGAATCGTTTGAGTGCGATTCGCACACGTGCGCTGTTTTTTTTTTACTTGCGCCACAGATTTCAGCGCACTATTATTCCATGAATCAGCCCCTTTATATGGATACGTGGGACCTCTGCAAATTATAAACACAAATCTAGACGTCTGTGTGGCTAGGACAGTAAAGCTTTCGCAGCATTCTCATTTCATTACCAACTCTAGACTTTCAAACTCAGTGTTCCCGAGACTATCCTTGCATTCTCATGACCTTTTTACCTTGGTGTCTGATCTAGCCTTCTTAAATCACAGAAATGTTTTCTCTCAGCTAGTGCTGAGAGTCTGTTACACTCATTCACCACACTGTTTCGGTGATGACAATTTCTAATATCAATCTGCGTGTTATCCTTGCACAGCTTGGTTCGTTTGGCTCGCGGTTTATGGGTAAGCGTCTCTGAAAAATGGATGACTTGTGCATTGAGTTTATTCTTTGGATGTTTAGTACTTTCTTGATCACAGTACTTTTCCATCGTATATTCGGTTTAGTGGAACGTCTCCTCAAGCCACATTGCATTTTGCTAGCACGTCTCTTAACAGTTAATAATATGTATTTATCCTTGTTCATACAGGCCTCTCAAAAATGAAGCCTAAGGCCCTGATGAAAACTCTTATACAGTTGTGACAAAAATGACAAAAATATCCCCATCAAATATGAAGTGGAAATACGCTCACAAACATCTACTAGCCTCCAGAAACCCTCTTTCTTCCGGCTATTGATCGACATTATTTCAGAAGCCTATCTTCTTCATGTTCTTTGTGCTGGAGTTCATTTCATTAGCCACCTCCCAGCCATTACTGAGGATTTTGAAAGTCACCACTCAGTTTTACCTTTCCTTTGCACTACCTTTACCTTGCCTTGACACCTCTTCGTTTTGTCTGCTGATAGAAATGTTTCCTCTCTCAGATCATCTTCACTGCGACTCGGGCCATCTTAACAGTTGCTGGGCCCAGGGCACAGACAGCCTTGCCCGCCCCTGCCTGAACACCATGCCCTCCTCCCAACCCCAAACCCATGTAATCCCACCCCTCACCCTGAAACCCATGTTCTCTCCCAACAAGGAAAATGAAGAGATTACATACCTCAAGTCAAATTCAACAGCTGCTCTAGCCTTTAAATTGATTATCTAGTTGGTAATAACATATGAAAATTACAGATGTCTGTTACCTGTTTCCCCAAGGCTATATTGAAGACATTGTCACATTGTTTTTCGAATAATATATTGATTTTGAAAGAAAATATAGGAACATTATTTTTAAGCAAGTATGTATTTAATAAAAGAATGACCTAACAGATCAACCTGAACATTTTTTGTATGAATGTGTCCAAGTACATACCCTTGTAAAAATATTACATGACTTGGCGTCAGAAAAAAAGCCTTGTCTCAAACATGAAAATTCACTTAGCATTTGAGTTCATGTCCACACAGCAGACACATTCAAGTTATCATAGAAAGAATGAAATTAGACACATTCAGTGAGTATATGCTTTCTACTGCCCATGGTTGATGTCCCTGAAATATTGCCAAGATTAAAGTATATATTTTCATCTAGATTTGAATATTCCAAACTCAAAGCTTTACAGATCCAAACAATTCTATCTGATAGCAATCAGAAAAATAAAACGGGTAAATTAGGCAATATACCTTCTTCGCCTTTTGTGGTACCGTGGGCTCAGGGAAGGCTATGCTCTTAAGAGTGGTGTGAAGGTGAACCAGTAGTGACCTAAACAACACGGGATCATAGTCCAAAATAAAGGGAACATTGTGGTATGTCAGAGGATGGTGTAGGACACGGGGTTGTCTACACAAGGATGTTATTGAAATATTAAGAAAAAGACCTACCTTTCGTTTGCCCTACTTAACAGAATTCTAACTAGGTTACTCGTCATCAGGGTGGTTTCTTGAAAGCAAAAACTCCATTCGCTGTTCAAAAACAAACCTACTTCTGACCCTACCACTAATCAAAAAGGATTTAGAAAACATAAAATAATGGCTCCCTTCTCCTGGATTGGCTGGCTCAGCACTGATGACTGATCTTATAGTCTAGTGTAGCAGTTCTGATTAGCCCTGCAGCTCCTCAAAGGGACTTCTTTGGCCTTTCTTCAGTGTCCAATGACTATTAGTTCTCAATTTCCAAAACAGTTATTTCCTTAACTGTTGTTCATATATTCTCTCAAGGTCCTTTTCAAGTGTCCAATAAGCGGTCCTTCCCACTATTAGGATAAGGGAGCTTATTACTGTAGTACTCTTGACTTTTCTTAGTGTTTCCCCACTCACTGTGACAAGGGAGATCACTCCTGTGGTTCTCTTGCATTTTCTTATGGTTTTCCCAATTGCTGCTGTGAGAAAGATTATTCTTGTAGCACTTTTGAATTTTCATAGGTTTTTCGTAATTACTGTAATGAGGAAGATCCCTCCCGTACCACTCTTGGCTTTTCTTATAATCTTCAAAATCACTGTGACAAGGGTGATCCCTCCCATACCAGTCTTGAGTTTTTTAGTATTTTCACAATCACTGTGACAAGGAAGATTGCTCCAGTACAACTCTTGCCTTTTACTTCCCTTCAATTGTTCTCAATTTCTGTGATGAGGGAGATCACTCCTGTACCACTCTTGCCTTTTGGTTCTTTTATGACCTTCACAATTACTGTCACAAGCGAGATCACTCCCATACCCCTCTTGGCTTTTCTTATGACCTTCACACTTACTGTGACAGGGGAGATCTTTCCCATAACAATCTTGGCTTTTCTTAGATTTTTCACATTTACTGTGATGCAGGAGATCACTCCCGTAACACTCTTAAGCTTTCTTAATGCTTTCACAATTCCCAACACTCCAGTTATGTCTGAGTTGGCGGGTGCGCATCATCTGTTCTTCCTCGGGTAGTGGGCTGGCTTCTTTCCCATAGGTGCTCTCAGAATTTCTCTTCTCAGCTTCCCGTCTCATTCTACCACTCCACAGAGCCCTTGGATTGGTGGTTCCATTGCTATTCATGGTCTACAAGGTCCAACTCCCTGAGGTCATGCTATCGTCCAAATTCTGCCATGCTTCAAGTGAGTCAGCCCTTCGCCAACTCCCAGATTTCTTCTCAGTCAGTGCGGTGTTGTCCACTAGAATGAGGAACAGCTTCTTCCCGTAGACTTCTCTTCCCCAGGTTTGAGTTTCCCAGGCTCTGCTGACTAGACGCCAGGATTTTTTCTTTAGCAAGTCCCTTTTCTGTGTTTATCCTCTATTGCTGGGTGGAGGACCAGAGTCCTTCCTTTGTTTCCAAGAGGTATTTCTTATTCCTCCTTACGGCCAACTGTTCCTAGTACTGTCTATGTTGACTGAGGGAGTACTTGTTATCTTCTTCTTCTTCTCACTACTATTAAGTTCCAACCTATAACCACACTTCATATCTCTTTTACTCTTCCTCTACTTGGTGATCTCAGGTCTTGGTTGAGTGAAAGAAGAGATCTTACAACAGCAGTAGTTTCTTCAGGCTGCACTACTTTGGACAGTGAGGGTCTTGTGGTCTCATAGGAAAGAGGATTAGGGAGTTCATTCACAGAATGGAAGTCCCTATCCCCAAGAGGGGAGTCTCTCCCGTGAGGTCCCACTTACAGTCACACATAGGGCGAATGTTCCATAGCAGGCTCACCTCCACAGCCTCACAGGAAGGACTCCCTTCTGGGGAGAAATGATGAGATCCCATGAATCGCCACAATGTCCAATTAAAGTTTTATAAAAATATTTTAAAAATATGTATACTTTAATTAAACACACCACCTGTAATAGAACAACTAGAAAATACTGTACAAAAATCCTCTGCAAAGGAAGAACAGAGAAGATGTAAGAAGAAGCTAGCACTCTGAGTGTGGTTCTAGGGGTGGTAGGAGAATTGCTAGCCACAACGATATGTTGATGTTGAAAACAGGTGTGATTGTGACCTAACCTGCCTCTTTGGTCGAAGTGGACTGAGGGGGCAGTTCAGTATCAACAGTACCTGGATTCAGTTCTTGTTGGGTGCCGAGTAGGGGTGTATGTAGACAGTTTGTGCAGCAGAAGAGGTGCTCACAACGTCAACGCAGTTCAAAGCCGTGCTTGGATTGCTTCACAGTTGAGTCAGGCCAAGTTGGACGTTGGCTGTTGGTATGGGACAATGAGTGGCGCTCTAGTCAGTGGACAACAGTCGAGGTGGTGACTTTGGGGGCATCGATGCACAGGCCAATGAGGTGGTGGCTCAGGGGCTAGCTGTGATGAACCATGGTTGTAACCCCTGGTCAGAGTCAGTGTGTGACACATCAGTGATTCGGATCGGGTACCGGTGTCAAGCAGTTGATTCAGACCTAGCATGCAACAGGCTTAGCAAGGGCACAAGGCAGCATCAAGCTAGTTCAAAGTGCAAATAAAAAGTTGACTTGCTGGAGGAGGGCAAAGCAATTGATGGCTCCTTCCCTCTTGTTCATGGTGCAATAAACACAGAGCGACTGGTTCGTTAGAAGAGAGGGATGTGGCTGGTCTGGCCTTCCACTGCTGTGAAGTCCCCTCAGGGGGACTCGAGGACAAGATGGTTCCATTTAGGGTCTAGGCAGAGTGGTATGTCCTGGTCCTCAGCAACGGTCACTGCTGATGTGGGCAGGAGCAGATCTTCCTTCTGCCTTGGGCAGCTTCTTCTTCACCTCAGGCTGAGAGATTTGGAAAGCACAACTTTCTCAAAGGAAGTCCGGTCACTTCTTCTGAAGTGAATCTTTGTGTCTTGAGAATATTCAAGAGGATCAGAGAGAATCCAAAAAAGAGGTGGAAGGACCGTTCATTTAAGTTCAAAAGTCCCCAGGTGATTGGAGTAAAGCTAGTCTGACTTAGTGGTCCAATCCCTGTTCTTGAACGGAGTGAACTTTGCCCTTCTGATGTCACACCCAAATTGCTTTGCCCAAGAGGAAGTAGAGGGGACGGAAAAGAGAAAGAAAGACAGAGAGAATCAAGATTGTGAAGGTCTCCTTCCGTTGACCAGGGCCTCCTGACTACTCTAATCCTGCCCCCTTCCCTTCCCAATAAAAACAAAGGCCCTTAGAGATTCAGCACCTTAGTGTGAGACTACCGCTTTTGAATGGGTGTCCTTCATTGATTCCTGGGCCCAGAACAGCTGCCTCTGGTGGAGGGTGTTACCTGCCCTTACATACATATCAAAGAAGAGGTCTGGTCTTCCAGGTTCCTGTCCTGCCATGTGTTGCTGTCCACCTGGCTGACCAGAAAACACATCACCTTCCACAGCAGAGCTGACTCACAGGAGCTGACAAATGTGCAATATCAATTGGGATGTGGTGGCCATGATCTCAGGCAAAGCTCTATTTAGAGTTTACAATACCACCAGCATGGTTACTCATGATCATCCTAGTTTTGGTACGGGGTGGGAGGCATATCTTAAATGCTGACCCTGCATAGCAGAAACTTGGCTGTTGCTGCGGCAGTCTTTGAATCTGCTCTATTCCATGAAAAGAGCAGGTGCTGCGGATCAGGCTACTGATTCAGCAAGCCACAAGAACACTTTGCTTTTGAGTTAACGTAAAGGGCAATCTGGTTGTCAGATTACCCTTTTGGAGATAGAATTACCAGCATCATTTTATGTATTCATACAAATCCAAAAAGCCAGGGGTTTGCACACTTGCCATATGGAAATTCTTCACACTGTGTACATTTTAAAATGTGGCATTCGTCAAGCTCCAGAATTGATGAAAAATATCAGGACATTGATTAGAAAAAGGGACCTATAATATGAAAGATATGTCTCAAAGAAAGCACACATTAAAGTAAAGAAGAGTTGAAGGGGGCAATTACAAAAGGCCTTTGAGAAACAATAACATTACTTCCCATTGCACATTTTGCATAAACCAGAAGATGGGTGACACTGAGAAATGTAGCAGCTCTCATTTATCTTGTAATGCAGTTCTTTCCATAAATATATTGGTGTGAGGAAAGCCTCACACCGCCAATAACTAGATCAGTACTATAATTATGCTATTTTAGTTCACATAACTAATGATTTTTGCTGCAGGTATGTTGCTTAGTAGCACACTAAGTTCTTCTATCAACGACATGCATTTCCACAAATGTGAACCCCAGCACACAAACACAGATCTCTGCAACAAGTGCTTAACTCACTGAGCAATATTTTTCAGCATGATGGCACTCAAGCTTATCATTATTCAATGCAACTTTGACTATTGCAATTTATAAATATGTTTCTCAAAGAAAGATGGAATTGCCATCCGGGTGTTGCTGTTCTGAATGCACATAATGGGTTTTTAGAGGTTCACTGTATCTGATCTGAACTTGGTTGTAATACCTCATCAGCACACTACGCATTATCATGATTTGTTTAAGTCAGTATATGCAGACACATAGATCACACTTGTCCTGCCGATTTTCACTCTTGCTTTGTTGCGATCTCCTTAGCCAGGCACCTAAAGGCATTTACACAGTGCTAATGGCTAGGGCGTGGATGCCAGCCCTGCACCAAAGATACACTGGAAAAGTGCACCCTTGCAGATAATTAAGCAGGTAAGTGTTTTTTGTTTTTCAAAATAATTGCCAACATTGAACGGCAGTGACTAAGGCGAGATTGCAACCTATGTCTGTTTATTTTAATTTGTGCAGCTTCCCCTACAACAGTTTGACTCTCAAATAAGTGCCAGAGAAAAAATTCTCAAAGAAAGCCTTCACACACCAAATTCTACATGTTGTTCATTTGGTCAACATATTTTCCATTACTAATAATTGCCTGCTTTCTGAAACCATACATTTATTAAAAGACCTTGTGGATGGAGGAGCCACCTCACTATGTGTCACACCAGGAATACTTTCAGCTAAAGTGAGGACCTTCCAATGCCCTCCTCATGCTCCCTACCCCAATGTGACGACCACATTTTTTCCTCAGACAAGCATTTTTGTTTAAATCTATGCGTCATGTTATTTGGGGCATTTTAAACTAACCTGGTGCTTAAGTAATCAGGGGTTTCAATGCTCAGATAAAAAGGCACCCACTTTCTCTGCCTCTGAAAGGATGAAATACTGAAAGACTGAGTCGGCCCTGATAGGGTTCAGAAACAGTGTCCTGCAGCTTAAAGAGCTCAGTACCTCATGTCCTTTTCCTTTAACTCTGTGTATATTTTTTGTATTCTCAGCAGGTTATTACAAATCCAGTGTAATGTAAAAGGTAAATATTTACTGCCCATCTCCCGTATAAAAGCTGATATTTGAGAAAGATGGCGGCAGAGGCTCCTCAAATATGCTCTACCACATGCATAAAAATCTGGCCTCAGGGGTGTGGAGGCCAAATTAGAGAATCCTAGAAGTGATGCGAAGATATTAGCACATGGTTGCACTGCCGCTCGCGGCTACAATTTCACATCACATTCCTCATAATTACAGTTTTAGAAACAGCGAGATGCAGAGATGGGTCTAGAATAAAACTGTGCTGATCAGGTACTGAAGCTAGGTTTTAAATGCAATCATCTGCATACTAAACTCAATAATGCAGACACTAGGCCATACATCCCAATTTGTCAACAGAGGGACTTGGCCACAGACAACTGAAATACTATGCAGACAATAATCTACAACACAATACACGAGGAATCCCCACCCCGCGAGATTCAGGGCAGTTTGCCCCTCTGACTAGTAGCCTACTTACCTACTTATGGCGGCGGCCCTGCATGGATGATGAATGTATGTAGCTTCCTCAATTTCAGAAACATTTGTGTCCCTCACCTCAAGCATCGTGGAGGAGCAACTCGAGCAAGAGCTCCTGAGGCTTCTGGCTGACTGCTCTTCTGTGTCAGGCAGGATGTATGCATCAAGTGACAGTGCTGATAGTGGGGGCAGACAAACAGTAACTGTGGTGTGAACTGCTACACCATGCACCGAGTGAGGGCAGAGGCAGAGCAGCTGCCTCAGGCAAGCTGCTGCAGTGTATCACCTGTACAGGAGGATGGGAAGCATCTGATCCAAGGCAGGCAGAAATCAGGATAGAGGCCTGCTGCCTCTCACAGCATGGGCCCTAATGTTGCTTGGCTCTGAAGCTCGCACAGTTGCACTCTCTCCCTGTTGCACACCCACGACACACCCAGCAGTCGGGGAAGGCAGAGAGAACAGTGACCAATGATTGGCTCACTGCTAGGAGGGGTGCAACAATCAGACATCATGAGCACCTCCATTTCAATAATCATTATTGTTTTTTATTTTGGGCTATGAGGTGGAAAGCGCCTCCTGTAAGTCTAAACTATTGCATTTGAGTACAGTTATGGATATATGGCATACGAGGAGGGACACAAAGTGTGTAGGTGTTGTTTGGTTATTTGCCCACCAACTGAATGTCCATGGTCATGGTAATACCTATAGCCATTTTACTAGTCCCTGCCCATCCCCGCCCAAAACACCTACTCATAGGAACTCTTAGCACGCTTTAATCAAGCATTAACATCACATTTTTCTTCCAAAGCACCTACCAGTGTTTTCACAAAGCAGTCTTCTAAGATGTAATGACTTAATTGGAGTAATAAATGTGATACGGGTGTAATAAACATGTTTTAACCAGGTCTGTCTTCAGCCACTCGATTTATAAACACTATGCGTGTCCTTCACTGAGGTCTTTTAAAAACAAGCATTACCAAAGTCAACACTTTTTTCTTGAATTTAAGTATTAGTCATTTGCAGGCACTGCTATTAGACATACAGGTGCTCACACCATATTGCACCTGCTACCAACAATAGCCAGTTAAAAACACTGTGGCAGTGCCTGGAAAGTGCCTTTCCTAAGTCCATCTAAAAGGGCAAACTGTTATCATTGTCAATTCTTGTTTCATTTATCTCCAGGCCTGTGACTCAAATGACTAATGCATCCAATCCAGGGATTTGGTTTTGACCTCAGGATCACAGTTTGAGTCCTGACAGGTGCACTCAGTACGTCATTCTTCAAAGATTGCTAAAATTAGTAGCATTTAAATGGTGTACAATAAACACCTGTACACTGAAGCAGAAATCAGATGTTGGACTCAAATCTTGAGCACACAATCCCCTAACAATCCCAGCACTTTTACTCCACCCTTTCATCAACAACTTACATAGGTTTTGACCACATTGAATCCGATGCCATAGATGGAAACTTCTATGACTTCATGAAAGAGGATATTACTCCTTTAAATTAGTACAATGGTTTTCTTTGAAGAGACTGGTAAGCCCATTCTCCCATGGTTATTTCTACCAGCCTTAAGAGATAGCAAATCTGACATGTATTTCCACTACAATTAAGATTCTCACTTTATCATTCCTTTGAAGCTGATTTGGTTAGTAATACACCATTATAATTTTGGCAATTCAAGCTTATGAATAAACATTTCATAGCAGCAGAAAGCTAGCATGCGTGCAACTACCACTTTCGTGTGCCAAGTGTTTGTTCTCCATGCTGACTGCAAGCATATGATTTGAAATGGAGTGTCTCTAAACTACACCTGGGTGCTAAATATAAGTAAATATAAATGTTTAGTTTTATTGCATCAGTATGCTGTTCTCATTTTAATTTGAATACCTTTACAGCTAAATGCCCCATCTACATTCTTTTGGAAATCATTTACATAGAATTGCATTTTGATTCCTCAAGTTCCAAGAGGCTGCTTCCTCTAGGGTGAAAGTGCCCTCTATAAATACAAACGTTATGTTATTGACTTTTTAACCCAAGTAACTACTGCACTAAAAATGTGTTCGTATCGTGATCAATGTCAGAAGATGATGCACTTCCCTAGGACATCGCATCACTACAAAGATGCGATATCTCTTTGAATGATAACATTACAACTCCTCAAATAAACCTACTGGTTAGATATTTTGCTACTTGCCCTCGTTTTGTATGGGGTATTCCTAAATGTACAAACAAGTTCTCTACACGGTCACTCAGAATGCAAAGGTAAAATGAAGTAATTGAATTGATAGGTGGCCAACTTCAATTTTATGTTGAGTGTGACCCCATCAGCGTCTCTTTCCCACTCTCTGCTTGGTTTCCAAGGACAGTCAGTACAGGGTGTATATATGGGAGTAATGAGGGTCGCAAACTAAAAGAAAATACGGGGTGACCTCCCATCTTGGCCCACTCTATCAAGTGTCCTTCTTCTTTGCTCTGGACACCACTCGGGGAAAGCGCTGTATGCGCCCCCCCCCCCGTGGAATCAGACTTCCATTTGCCATTGCTAAGATGTCAAAGTAGGTGGATACACAGCATTATGAAACATCTGTATGTGCTAATGGCTTCCTAATTAAGCCACGCACAACAAAGGGAGGACGTTGAACTTGTGTGAATGTATTTCTCATTAAAAATTAACATTCAAAGAAAACCATAAATGAAACAAGCCATTAGCAAACAGAACTAAAACAAGCAAGTGATAAAATGTATTTCAACGGGCCATGGCAGATGAAACTGTGGCACCGATTATTTGAGCTGGTGGAGTGCTAAGCGCTTCAAAAACAAAGCCAATGCCTTTTGGGAAAATATCTCGCAAGTACTAGGAAACCATGATAAGTTCAAGGGGAAACGCATTAGAGCTGTACATTTATTGTGAAATATGCCAGAATAAAAGCAGCACAATTTAAACCCCGGGGGACATTGTTCGAGTGAGAAACAAAGAAATGAAAAGGGAACGGTTTAAGAAGATCGGCAACATAATGTATTTTCCATATAAACAAGAAAGTTCAAAACTGAATTAGCAGTTCCGTGTGCTGCCATCACTCAAAACGATATGATGGCATGCACAAAAAAGACATTTATAATGTGTCAAGGCTAGCTTTGAAAACGAAACCCCTGTACAATGGAGTTTGCAATGAAAGGACTTCTTTTGTGGGTATATCTGAAACGAAAAGCCGAAAGGGAGAAATATAGCATTTATCAACACAGGTCTTTCTTTTGTTTAAAAAAAAGAAGTACTGAAAATTTAAGCAACCCCCATTTTCAAGGACAACATAATGAAGTGGTCTTCCTTCTTACAAAGTATAACCATTAAACTGGAACATACCTACATGACAGCAGACATTAATGTCTGCTTTTTAGAATGGGTTCCTGCTTAACAGTTGAACTCAAAATGGTATTTGAAGGAGACAATATTGTGGTCTAAGAGATGAGGAAAATATGTTTACCACTGGGAGTATGTTATGTTATCGGAATGTATTAAGCGCAACGGTCGCCCAATGGCATCTTGGCGCTAGATACCAAAAGTAACCGGCAAGAAGAGGGTAAATCTGATTTAGAAAAGAAGAATCTTCAGGGAATAGGGAAAGGAGAAAGGAAAAATGATTATCCTTCACGCAAAGTGAAAAAGGGGGCGAGTATTTTATCTGGGGGACCCAAATTGCTACTGAAGATTGAGAGTGAAGTGCTCTGGAGGAACAAAGGCAGAGCATTTTTCCTGGAGATATTCATCTGCCAGTTTGTAAAAAGCTCTGTGTTCAATACATAACGATGTAAACACCACATCTTTTTCTACCGGAAGCCAATGCAACTTACATATAAAAGGGAGGCATGTGAGACCCAAAAGGATGAAACACAGCTCTAAGAGCCATATACTGCAATAGCTGGAGTCGACGAATCAAGTAGGCAGGCTGAGTCAGATAGAGGGCATTACAGTAGTCGCCACCACGCATAACTAGATCAGAGACAACAGAAGCATGGAATTGAGAGGGAATGTAAGGCAAGACCTTATGAAGGGATCTTAATTTAAGGTTGGCAGCTTGACAGACAGCTGCCACCTGATCAGACATTGACAAATATGCCGATATTTTAATGCCCAGATCTTTCACCACAGTAGTCATCACCGGGCAGGGTCCGAAGCTAGCAGACCAACAGGTTGGGGTACAAAACAGGGAGGGGAAGCAGATCCAAAAACCAGCACCACTGTCTTCTCACCATTCAGTTTCAGCCAGTTCCTGGTCATCCATCCTCCAAGCATTTCCTAAGCCGGACATCCATATCACGGCGCCAGATCAAGGCATAAAATAATCTATGTGTCATCGGCATAGGAAAAGCATAGAAAGCCGTGGGAATGGATGAGACTCTGAAGTGACTGGATGTAGATATTGAACAGGATAGGTGACAAAGCGAAGTCTTGTGGGACTCTGTGAGACAGAGGTACTGATTTGGAGGAGAAGGGGGAGAGAAATATAGACTGAGTATCAAAGGGAAAGAGAGAAGTGGAATGGGATGGAAATTGGATAGAACTGCAGGATCCAAAGAGGGTTTTCTTTAACAAAGGGATCACCAGCGCATGCTTCAGCTCATAGGAGATGAGGCCTGAGGAAAAAGAGTAATTCACTGCTGTTGTGAATCAAGAAATAATATCAACCAAAATATTTTTGATAAGAGAGAGAGGAATATGATCCAAAGTGGAGAAGGAAAAGATCGGAAAAGTGGGACACTCTGAGTTTCAAAGAGGCTGAAGTGAACATAGAGAGATGAGAGCAGGACCCAACGATCATGCTCTGAATGGTAGTGATCTTATCACAAAATAAAAATTGATAAAGAATCACAAAGATCCTACGACGGAATAATGTTTGAATGAAACTGAGCAGATGAGGACAAAGATTGGACTAGACTAACTAAGGCCTTAGGTTGATTAATAGCAGCTTCTACCTTCATAGCCAAGTAGAGTTGCTTAGCAGAAAGGATGGACTTCTGGTAAACAGCTGTGGCTTGGGGAAGGAGAACTTTGTCAGCTGGCCTATTCTCCATTTCCTTTCTGCTTGTCTGAGAGATAGCCTAATAAGAGACTTAAGATCATCAGTATAACAAAGTTCAGATGGATGAGTTTTTAATATGCAGCACTTAATGGGAGCAATAGTCAGCTGCCTTGGTAAATGCAGCAGACAGAATGGTCGAATACAGGAGTCAAACAAAGCACCTTGAGGAAACAATATGAGTTGCTAAATCCTGGTGAGAGGCAGAATGCCAACTGCGCCTCCTAAATGGATGTCGCGATGAGGGAGTAATCGCTAACTGCAATGAGAATGGAAAAATATGATGGTCAGAAAGACAGAGATGGCACTTGCCAGGGCAAAGATAAATTCAAGGATATTGACCAGCCGATGGGCCAGATAGCTGACATGTTGTAGTAGACCTAAGTCGAACAGGGATGCTAGAAACTGAGATAGCATGTGCTCACTAGGCTTGCTAGCTGGGAGATTAAGGTCCCTAGCAATGAGTAGATCGGGGGTATTTCTGCTGGAGTTTGGACACAGAGACTGGCAAGTAGTGGCAGAACACCTGTTGTAGCCCAGGAGGCTGATACACAAGCAGAACACACACAGTGGTAGATGGATATATTTGAATACGGACCAATAAAAATTCCCCTTTAACACTACATACAGTCACCATGGGAGTAATTTTAAAATAAGTTTTGAAAATCATTGCAATACCCCCCAGGATGAGTTGAAAGGCGGTCACAGTGCAGATTATCATAGCCTGGAGCCAGAGCTTGTATGACAGAAGGATCAGAATGATCACAGAGCCAGGTTTCGGAGATATAAAGCAAATCAGGTTCATGATCTTCTATAAGATTGTCGAAATCCTGGGCATGGGCTACCAGGGAGCGAGCATTATGCAAAAAGCAAGTCAGAGGAGAACCCTCCGCTCCACACCCATGTCTCGTACGCGGCAGGACAAAAAGTGGTTGATCCCAAAGATTCTGGGAACTACCGTCTCCTGCACACTATCAATCATCTGTAACAATAGAAAAATAACTTAATGGAGTTGTATACTAATTCCGTGGGTCATGTATATAACATTTTAGAATCAATTGTTATGGCAAAAACCATTTCTTTAGACAGAGAATTTTTTCAAAATGTTAACTTTTTTATTGTACAAAATACATAATTGTGCCCAACACGTTTTGAGTTTTCCACTTTTCTTCAGGGGCAGTAGCACAGTTTCTTACTTTTCTAAAAAAGACAAAAACCTAATAACCATAACTTAGCATAATAATCCATATTTAACTTAGTTGAACAAATCTTAAACAATCTAGTAAGCATAAGCAGGACACAGGTACTTTTTTTCAAAACCTACGTAGCCCTTAGACATTGGTAGTTGCTTGTTTTAGATCAGTCAATCTATGTTGAAGCTAAAACATAGCCCATTTTCCACACATGTTGGCAGATCTCCATTAGACAAGGAAAAGAATAAACCAGACAAGAGAGTTAAAGGCGTCAAGGACTGTAAATCACAAGGGTATCAGATGAACTCACCATCTAGGGTATGTAGAAGGTGAAGGTTTAGAGTGGAGAAAAATACATTCAGTCTCCTCTATTGAGGCTTCAGAATAGTTATCCCACTTCTTCAAAAGAGTCTGACTACGAGATGGGAAGAAGACTATGGTAAATAAATGAGAACCCTAGCAAATTGCATATTAGTACTTCTGATCAAGGTAACAGCGGGACTTACTTGTGAAAGTCTATAATGCTCCACTTTCAAATATGAATAATCAATGTCACCGAGAACTGATCTCTTTCAAGACTGCATACAGGTGTAATTCAATAGCGGAGGAAAGGTAAGGAGCGAGTCCTGCTGGGGAGCTAGAAGCAATAGTAAGATGCCCAATAGGCTAACAGCCACTTTGAGAAACGCAGGAGAGTTTGCTCGAGAAACTTACTTGTAGTACTGTATCAAGATAACCAGAGTCTTCACAGTGGGTCCATCCGCCAGTGCGAGGATGCGACTCCACTATGAGAACAGTACTGTGTTACTACTAACGCGGACGCGTGCATGCGTGGTGTAGAGATTCGAGTGTGCATGTGCTAAAAGGGTGTTTACGTCACTTTGTTGACAAACTCGTGCCCATGCTCGAAGTACGTCCACAAGGGACGTCTCATTCGCGCATGTTCCGACCAGAGTAACACTGATATCTCTCTAATTACCACAAGGTGAGGGGAAGTCTGAAGTACTATAATCTGCATATTATCGGAATATTATCGAAAAAGGATGTAAAGTGTATGCAATCCTGTTTCTGACTAAAGCCGTGCAAGGGCACAGTTTTCAACAGGAACGAAAAAGTTATGACTTATACGTCTCAGAGATAGAATACCAATGTGAGTCAAGAACATGGAGGGTGTTTTCCAAGTAAGATCAACTCAAATACATTAGTGGCATGTTCCCATAAACATTGTTTCCTGTTCCAATGTGGATGCACATGCTAATTAATTACACAGTTTTCAACAGGAAAGAAAAAGTTATGACTTATACGTATCAGAGATAGAATACCAAAAATGTCATCTATGCCCTAGGCTGCCCCTGTGGGAAATACTATGTTGGGAAAACAGCAAGAAAAGTGAAAGAACGATGGACGGAGCATAAATCAAACATCTGTACCAAAAACATCAAATCTCCAGTTTTCAGGCATTTTAGAGATCACAAACATACAGTAGCGCAAATGAGAGTAGTGGTACTTGAAGTTGTGCACCCACTCCCAAGAGGAGGTGATCTGCAGAAAATATTGTCACAAAAAGAACTCTTCTGGATTCACTGTTTAGACTCCCTCACTCCCCTTGGGATGAATGAAGATTACTACTTGGGCCCTTTTTTATAATTTCTTTTTCATCCACATTGGAACAGGAAACAATGTTTATGGGAACATGCCACTAATGTATTTGATTTGACCTTACTTGAAAAACACCCTTGACTCACATTGGTATGCTATCTCTGATCCGTATAAGTCATAACTTTTTCGTTCCTGTTCAAAACTGTGGCCTTGCACGGCTTTAGTTAGAAACAGGATTGCATACACTTTACATCCTTTTTCGATAATATTCCGATAAGATGCAGATTATAGCACTTCAGACTTCCCCTCACCTTATGGTAATTAGAGAGAGATCAGTGTTACTCTGGTCGGAACATGCGCATGGGCGAATGTGACGTCCCTTGTGGACGTACTTTGCGCATGGGCATGAGTTTGTCAACAAAGTGACATAAACACCCTTTTAGCACATGCGCACTCGACTCTCTACACCGCACATGCACGCGTGCGCGTTAGTAGTAACACAGTACTTTAAGACTGTTCTCATAGTGGAGTCGCATCCTCGCACTGGTGGATGGACCCACTGTGAAGACTCCGGTCATCTTGATACACTACTACAAGTAAGTTTTTCGAGCAAACTCGCCTGCATTTCTCAATGTGGCTCTTAGCCTATTGGGCATCTTACTATTGCTTCTTGCTCCCCAGCAGGACTCGCTCCTAACCTTTCCCCCGCTATTGAATTACACATGTATGCAGCCTTGAAAGAGATCAGTTCTCAGTGACATCGATTACTCATATTTTAAAGTGGAGCATTATAGACTTTCACAAGTAAGTCCCCGCTATAACCTTGATCAGAAGTACTAATATGCAATTTGCTAGGGTTCCCATTTAATACCATAGTCTTCTTCCCATCTCGTAGTCAGACTCTTTTGAAGAATTGGGACAACTATTCTGAGCCTCAATATAGGAGACTGAATGTATTTTTCTCCACTCTAAACCTTCACCTTCTAAATATCCTATATGGTGAGTTCATCTGATACCCTTGTGATTTACAGTCCTTGACCACTTTAACTCTCTTGTCTGGTTTATTCTTTTCCTTGTCTAATGGAGATCTGCCAAAATGTGTGGAAAATGGGCTATGTTTTAGCTTCAGCATAGATTGACTGATCTAAACCAAGCAACTACCAATGTGTAAGGGCTACGTAGGTTTGGAAAAAAGTACCTGTATCCTGCTTATGCTTACTAGATTGTTTAAGATTTGTTCAACTAAGTTAAATATGGATTATTATGCTAAATTATGGTTATTATGTTTTTGTCTTTTTTAGAAAAGTAAGAAATTCTGCTACTGACCCTGAAGAAGAGCGGAAAACTCGAAACGCATTGGGCACTATTATGTATTTTGTACAATAAAAAAGTTAACATTTTGAAAAAATCTCTGTCTAAAGAAATGGTTTTTGCTATAACAATTGATTCTAAAATGTTATATACATTACCCACGGAATTAGTATACAACTCCATTAAGTTATTTTTCTGTTGTTACAGATTATTGATAGTGTGCAGGGAACAGGAGTCCCCAGATTCTTTGGCAAAAACCACTTTTTTTCTTGTTGTATCCAACCTAGTTGCCAAGGTTGAGTTTTTCCCCCCCGCACCTCAAGATTAACTCTTAATTCTTGTACTTTCACCTAATCATATAATATCCTCTACCCCTATTCTACATAGGTGTGCCTCTTGGTTCCACACACTTTTCTTATCATACTCGGCAGGGCCATACTAAACCCTGGTGGAAAAATCATAGTTAGGAGCTATATCGAATGAGGCACAGCGAGATACATTCCAAGGCATATTAGAGGGGGGAGCCCAAGGCCTGGTATGCGCACAGAGAGCACAGATGAGCTTGACTTAGGCGTGCAAAGCTCTCGTCCGCTGTGCTCACCTGGACATAAAAGAGGCAAATGAAAAATAGCAGGTATTTACCATACAGTTTGATAACGCCCACAACTAAATCTTGAAGTCAGGAGGATATACAACTTCCAATGAAAGCCTATATAGTTATAGCTTTTTGTGCTCATAAATGCATATCTGGCCTTACGTTGTGGTTAGAGGTGGTTAGAGTTGTACCAAATAGCATATTTAGGGCCTGATTTACAAAAATACATTTCAATGGGACTTTCCCATTTTTGTAAATCAGACAATTAGTCTTCAAGAGAATATCAAATAGTTTGTCAAGTAGTTTGTCAAAGTTGGATAGATTTTTTTTGTCTTAAAATAATCATGGACCAAACTTGAAAAAGAGACTTTGAAAAAAAAATTGACCACTTCTTTAAATGTGCTCCCACGTTATTTTTATGTATATTCATTTTAGCCAACATAACAACTTTATTGAAAGCATATAAGCCAGAATAGCACAGCTGAGCAGAACAACAGGGACCACATGTACAGAAAGATGTTGAATATGTGAAACCAGGTCTACTAAATGTGTCCTAATTCACAAATGCAAATAGTTAATTTGTCATGAGCAAATTCGATGTTGCAATTAACATTTCAAATCATGTCCATTGCAATCTCTGAAGTTTCAAGATAACATTTTATACATGGCTACTGTCTGCTAGTGAAGGACATAAATCGACAAAACATGTGAGGTGAGTGGACTCCATCCACCAATTATATATCCCCACCCAAATAGTCTAAACAAGAGGGTGGATTCTCCCACTTGGGCCAATATGGTTGTAGTAGGGATAATCACATATAGGAAACCCTGCCATGTGACTGCATCTTCCAAAACCCTATAAGCTCTAAGAAGGCATGTGCTTTTTGGGTAGTCGCTCCGCTCCGCACAATCTCAATCCATGCTCACTTGTACCACCTCTTTCATACCACACTAGAAGATACAAGGCTGTATGGATTTTTCGATATCGCTCATTCATCAACCTTCCACCACACAACCACTGGCGTAAAAAAGGGGCTCCTGCAGCCCCTGCAGCGTGGGGGGCCAAGGTCCAGAGGGGTGCTCTATCAGTCACTTCCGATATCAATTAAAAAATAAATATCACTTTAAATAATTGCTTGGAAAAAAAGTGCGAGCTCTGTGCCCAGTCTGCAACATTGCATCTGCATACTTGTAATGGTTGCTTGGCAACCAAGAGCCCGCCCGTGAATCTAAGGCCTCATTAATTCCGGAAGAATAGTAGAACACCACCCAGCTAGGTGTAGCTCTCATTGCCCCTCGGGTGGACTTCGAGGCCACCAAAGCAGCAGTGTAGCACAGTAAGTTCAAACAAAAAAGTGTAGCTTGTGTGTTTGTTCAAAATATCTAATGCATGTTGACTGAAACATTGTGGGCCTGATTACAAAGCGTTCTTCAATGGGAAAATCCCATTGAAAAACACTTTGTAAATCAGGGTTTGTGTGTATGTGAAAGAGTGGTTAGTGCATGTGTGGATAGCGGAGGGAAAGGCAGACAAAACTTTGAAAACCAGTTACCGTTATTATTGATCTAGATCACACTTATCTGGCATAAATTTAACTGACAGAATGTCAGAAGAGTGCTTCCAAGTGAGTAGTGCTAGGAACCGTTTCAGTAAATGGAAGTGCTTCACAAGAACTACCTGGCAGGAAACCCTTTGCTACTGCATAAGGACAGCCAACCCCTGACTCGCACAATCGATGACTGTCCAAATCTGCATATATGATTTTAGTTTTTTCAGTCATTTTATTGCGATCATGTCATTATAATTATATAATCAGGGAGGCCGGCATGCTTTAAGTGCTTAGGGGGCGCAGGCTTGACTTTACTGTCACAAGTATGTCGTATATAAAAATAAGTGTTCATTCCTATGTACATAAAATGATCTTTGAATTTATGTAAAGCAGCAAGTAGATAACATTGGTGCTGTGTGCGCTTGTTTCCTTTCTCATGGGTGGTTTTAGGGTGTCCCCCTTCCCTTTCCCAAGGGAGATTTCAGGTCTGCCTGAAGGCACACAGAGGCTTATAGATGCTCTAAGAAGGCATATGCCTTTTGGGTAGTCGCTTCACTTTACCAAGTCTCAATCCATGTCCGCATGTGCCAACTCCTTCTCATCACACTAAAGGATGCATGGATGCATGGATGTATGTATTTTTCTATATCTCTCACTCATCAACCTTCCACCGCTCTACCACTGGTGTAACAAGGGACTAGCAATGCACGGGAGCAACCAGAATCCTCTAGGCTACTTCCTGAACTTGGTTGCAATACCTCATCAGCTCACTTTGCATTATCATGGTGTTTTTAAGTCTTAAAAAAAAGTGTAACAACTTCTTTGTCGGGCCAGTTGGAGGCCTCTCTCACAGTGCAACATCTCAGTGTATGCCTATTTTCACTCTCCTTTTGTTGGCAGCCATCACCTTAGCTAGGCGCTGATAGACATTTACAAGGTGCTTATGGCTAGGGTGTGAATGCCAGCGCTGCACCAAAGGTGGACTGTAACCGGTGTGCTTCAAAGCTCACACTCACAGAGAAGGAAGCATGTCAGTGTATTTTGTTTTTCAAAATGATTGCCAACATTTTGGCAGTCTGCACTGTAAGAGGATTCAATTCAACACTACAGCTAAGTCAACGCCTAGTCTATAATACTGAATGAAAACCCTTATTGATATATCTTTATGTCCAGTTCATGCGTTCTGGATGACTACCCCTATATAACACCCCTCTCTTGGAATCCTCCTGACCCCACTGAGCCAAGAAGTAGTTCTGTTTTGCAAGTTTAAAAGGTTTATTTGATAATTTAAACAATATATATATATATCACACTTTATAATAAATTAATAATTGAATATCACACTTAATCTGATATGATAAAGATTAACAACGGAGAATCTGGCACTAGCACACTTCTTTATAATCACTAAGGAGTTGAGATGAAATGGATAAGGTAGCACACTGGTAAATAGGTACAGAAGTATAATGTGGTAGAGAATGCTTTATAGAGTTCAAGGAAATGCAAGGTTGAATGAATGAAATGCAGTGTAGAAAATACTCAATATGATTTCAACAAAACAATGTAATCACTTTTCTCTGGCAATCCCCTCCCCCCCCTTGATGCAAGGCAAGGAAATGGAAGGAAAACACACAGTTCTCAGAAATGCAATCAAATGTGATTCAGTTCAATTCCCCCCCAGCATGCTTCAAGAAAACAGATAGGAGTTTGGAAAACACAGGCAAAAGTGCTTTGAATGTGATGGCAATTCAGTGAAAAGTATGCTAAAATGCTTTTAATTCCCTCTAGAGATTCAGGGTGAGTGGTATCTAGTTAATATTAGCTCATGCTCACTCTAGCAGTGATGCAGGGATAGTTTTTATGAGGCAAACGAATTTCTGGCAAATGGAAGGCAAGCAGCAGCAGATTTTTTTACACGTGAAGAAATTTGCAAATCGCGGCAAAATTCGCGGATGCGCCGAGCGCGATTACAGAGGAACTACAAGGACTATCACTATCGTTTTGGGGTCATAAGAAAGCCTAGGATCTCAGCTTCCAGATGAAAGTTACTGCAAGTCTCTAAGACAAACGGTCGCGGAGATATGAGCGATTTTGTGAAGGTCGTTTTTGGTTTTGCAAATTTTAAACGCAACACTTTTTCAGCTTTAAAAATGATGGCAGAATAACACAATTGCTAAACTGCAGTTCTACTTAGATTAAAAATGGATTGAATTATATGATTTTAACTAAGAGATGTGTTCTGAGTTTTGCTGAGTACTCACAAGAGATTTTGAACCGGAAAGCGACTTGGTCACGGACTTCAGTCTGGTCAGGTCTTCCCGAGTTCCGCTCACAGCGCCTGGCCTCTGGAACTGCTCACAGCATCGGGGTCAGCCCTGCTCTCTCTCTCTGGGTACAGCACTGCTTCTGGATTCTGGAGATTGAGGGATTTGAAATCTCTGGTTTATCTTGGAGTCTAAGTGTTGGCTCTTTGAAGGTTGATGGAGGTAAAGTATGGATTTTTCCGGCAGAGCTTCCAGCTGCAGATGGAAATGAAGGGTCTCTACCTAAGTTTCAGTGGTCCATTTATATGTTCTGCAAGTGGGTGTGTGTGTTGGTCATAACTAAACTTGCCCCTCTCACTTGTCATTGGTCCAGCTTTCATTTCTCCCCTGATTGGGGGAGCTAAGTTGTGTCAGAGTGATGTCAGCCATTTATGATCTCTTGAAAAAACTCCCCTGTGATCTGTGCACCCAAATCTATATATGATCAAAACACATATTTCACAGTTACACAGTTGTTTGAAATTACATACCCATGTCACATATCACATGAGGTATACTCTGTCCCAAATCTGCTGTTTCTAGGAGCTTGCATTCAGAAATGGCACATATTTCACTTTTTAACGGATTTTGCAATTTCTGACATTGACCCAAATTTACACACATGTGCGCAAGGAGTATGGACATCAACTGATGAAGTTTCAGATTTTTAACATGCACACATTTAGAGTAATATCCACTTTTCCGCTAACACCCCCCTGAACATACCACCGGGTCCTACCATGTCTTAAAACGTGAGCAGAAAAATCACAAGAATTATGGTATCATTTATAAAATTTTCACATGTCCGCTCTATGAATGATCCATCTTTTTAGATTTATGTTCTGGCCCCAAAGGGGTGTGGTTTACCCTCAGCACAAGGTTGAATTTCTGGTCTTTCCAGTTCTGCCAAGCCAGCTTGCTCTCACAGGCAGTGCCCCTCCCCTTTGCTTCAGGAGGAAGCTCCATTTACGACTGCCGCCAATAAAACCTTTGCCTGAGTCAGGACAGGGCTTTGTTCAATTTCCTGCAGAGCCCAGGTAATTCAATCAGGGAAGTGTCATATCCCTTTTGGTGTGAGCAGCAAAAGGGCAGCTAGGCCTGGGAACACAGCTGTGACTCAAGTTTCACTCCTGATGGGGGTAGCTGTCAAGCAAAATCAAGTTCCTTAAGCCAGACTTTCAGCTGTCATGTTTTTTTTTGTTGCTTTTTAAATTAACTTGCAATTTTACACATGCAGCTAGAATGCTGATTCTAAGTGCAAAACTATGACATTTCAACAGTTACAAAGGCATGTGACACCAAACATAGGTCACTCATTTAATCTAAACATTTTCGATTTTAGTGTCTTTAAATCCAGTGCAACTTAAACTGCTGACTCCATAGCAGTTTTGTTATAAGCATTGTTTTGGGCTCTTCATTTCCCAGATTTTGTAGTCACACAACACTCCATTCTACCAAATGTCTGCTGGTGTCCAGTGAGTTTTTAGATGTGTTGCAATGTTTAAAATAGACATTTTGAGCCTGCCTTCAGAGAAACACAGGGTGGTTTTAAAGCGCTTTGAAGCTAACCGGCGCTACTGTTTTTCCTTTGGCAACCCATTTCCCTCATGGCACCCCGGCCTATCATTCTCGCACTGGTGGGTGGCAAGTGAGGCAACCATTTTGGTGTGCGCACAAACTGCGCAGCTTTCCTGGATTTCGGCGCACATGTGGGTTTTCCGCCATCTTGAATTTTCTAAGCCCACAGCACCAAATGTTGTAGCATGATAGCTTAAACGTGGGTCAGGACACCCAACAAGCCCCCCCACGCGACTGCACTTTGAATTTGAGTCGATGGGGAGTCGGGTGCACAAGGGTTTTGACCCACGCACCGGTCTGTCCGCATAATCTTCTTCCAATTCTGCAAATGGTACAGCTCAGCATCTTCTTCTCCATCCGGTACTGATCGATCGGTTCTCCTCGCCGGTCCTGATGGGAGTATTGGGCGGTACACAGGGCCCATCGCGTCTCTGCTCCCGGTCTCCGGATCGTCCTCCTTGGCCCGTCTCCAGGTTTTCTTTCTCCTAGGATGACAAAGGAAGAGCGGCAATACCTACTCATAGACGTTTTTCCACCACTGTTGAGATAGTGGGGCAGCATATGCATTTCATCATCACGAAACATTACATTCTTATTTTGAAAAAAAAACAGTATAACTAAGAGACAGTTTCATGCAAATCACAATATTTTAGAGACTAGATGTGGTATGTTTTATGATTGGAACTGAATTAGTCCGAGACAGTACCCGCTAGGATTCCAGAGGATTCCTCCAGTTGTTGCAGAGCGTGCCTGGGATGGCAACACTTCAACTGGTTTATGTGGACCCACTTGTCTTCCCCCGCTGCCAAAGGACCTTTGGGGATGTGGATTTTGTAGGCCACAGGGGATATTTTGTCGATGATCTCAAAGGGTCCCTTCCATGTAGGCAAAAATTTGCGCTGCTTGGCCTGGTTCCTTTGGAAGTTGTATAGATAGACCCGGTCCCCCACCTGATATTCCTTCCTGGAAGTTTTCAGGTCATAATGGGTCTTCATGCTATCAGCCGATCTTTCTAGATTCCGCTGAGCGTAAGCAAAAGCATGTTGGAGGTGTTTCCTTAAATTCTCCACATACTCATGAGTAGTGGAGGCATTTATCAGTGTCTGCTCTTGGGTCCTGTAGAGCAAATGCTGGGGAAGCACCATCTTGCGCCCAGTCATCAACTCAAATGGTGACATTTTGGTTGCAGATGAAGGGGTAGATCTGATTGCCATTAGGACCAGAGGTAATCGGATATCCCAACTTGGCCCAGAATCTGCCACAAACTTCTTTAATATGCTCACAATGGTTCGGTTATATCTCTCTACTGCCCCAGAAGAAGCTGGTCTATAAGCAATATGCAGCTTTCTCTTGACCCCCAGTATCTCCCACATCTTTGTCATTACTTCACTGGTGAAGTGGCTACCTCTGTCTGACTCAATCCTTTGAGGTAGACCAAAACGGGAAGAGATGTGGTTAATCATCAAGGCAGCTGCAGTTTCTGCCTTGCAATTTGGGGCTGGGAGACATTCCACCCACTTGGTAAACAAGCATGTCACAGTCAACATGTACTTATTCCCCCTAGCCGAGCGAATCACAGGGCCTACAAAGTCGATTTGTAAATCTGACCATGGCAGTGTCATCCCCCTCTTTTGGAGAGGCGCGCGGTGCGTGAGGGATGATGGCTGAAATTGAGCACACACAAGACACCCCTTCAAGTATTGGTCGAGGTCGTGCCCCATGTGTGGCCAGTATGCAACCTCTCTTAAGATTTCCAGTGTTGTGTGAAACCCCCTATGACCGGCGGTGGCCGCATCGTGGGCGTGACTTAACATCAGGCTTCGGAATGAGGTAGGAACCACCCACTGATCGTGGCCAGCTTTGGATTTCCTTACCAGCAAACCGTCTTGGATTCGGAACATTTTTGGACATTTCATCAACACTCTTAGGTCCTCTTTCCCAATATAATCGGTATCCGTCAGGGGAAAGTTCTCAGGGTCCTCAAGGTGCTGGTAAAATTTACCAATTATTGGATCCCCCTTCTGAGCAGTAATCAAATCAGCATCAGGGGTCTCCTTACTCCATTGTGCAATTGAAAGGTCGTTGTGAGCATTTGTCTGGGACCTAGTGATAGCAGTGACCTGGATTTCCCCCAACAGGGACTCAATCTCAATTAGATCCCCTTGGATGGCCCTGGTTTTGGCCAGCTGATCAGCTAAGTCATTTCCAGTTTTGTCTGGTCCCTCTACTTTGGAATGACCCTTGATTTTTTTCCAATAGATGGTCATCTCATTCGAGGTGACCAGATCATCAATGTTTTGGATCAACTTCCCATGTTTCAAGGGTTTGTTGTTAGCACATAACATGCCTCTGGTTTTCCAATTAACCAGGGGCTCCACGAACCCGTTCCGTACATAATCCGAATCTGTGATTATGACCAGTTCGTGGAGTTGATGCTGGACAGCAGTGAGGATGGCCTGATGCACAGCCATCAATTCTGCCACCTGACTACTTCGGGGACCAATTTTGTATCCAGCGGAGGGTTCTGGGGACTCATTCACCCATGCATTCCCTACCCCGGCCACCAGTTCTTTCTCCCCGTTGTTGTCAACATGGTAAGAGCATCCATCCACATAGACAGTGGGCATTCCCTCACACTTGTCCTCTTCAAAGACTTTGTGTGGGGAATTAAGGTATGCCTCCGTGTTGTCCTTTATTTTTAGACTCTCGTCCTCGAGACAGTTTTCTCTGGCACAATCATGCAAGTCAGCCAGACCTTGCGCGAGGGGACTCTTCTTGTTTTGGCCATATCTGACTTCCACAGGAAAGCCTTGCATTGACAGAATCCAGGAAGTAATTTGGGAATTACTCACATTTCCGGCCCGGATTCTGTCACTTTGGAGATATTGCAGAGGCTGGTGTGGAGTCTCCACTATGATGTGTTCCCCCTGGATAAACGGGCGGTAATTCTTCAATGCCCACACCGTTGCCAGGAGTGCCTTCTCACAATCGTTGAATTTTTCCTCCACAGAGGATAAAGTTTTGCTCGCATAGGAGATTACTTTATTGACCTTGTCATGCTTTTGGTATAATACTGCCGTCAAGCACGTATTAGAGAACCCCGTCTCCAGGAAGAACTCCTTGTTTCTGACAGGGTAAGCTAGGCCAGGCGCTTGTGAGAGGCTTCTCTTGAGTTGTCTTACTGCCTCGGCTTGTTCTGGACCCCATTCCCACTTGACCCCCCCCTTCAGGAGATGAATCAGGGGTCTGGTAATCTCTGCGTAGCCCTCAATGAACTTTCTGCTGTAATTAGTCAGTCCAAGGAGGCTCCTTAGTTCTCGCAGAGTTGTGGGGTCTTTCAGTTTCTGAAGTGCTTCCACTTTCTTTTCCTGGGGACAGAGACCCTGAGGAGTAATCTCATGCCCCAAGAAATTAACACGGGTTCTACACCACTGTGCTTTCTGAAAGGAAAGTTTTGCTCCGGCGGCCCTCAACTGCATCAGAACATAACGGATCCCCGCTATGTGTTCCTCCACAGATGAACTTTTGATGAGGACATCATCTACATAAGCCAGGTTACCCCTCGCACCCAAGTCGGGCATGGCCTTGTGTAGAAAAATGTTGAATTCATTGCCGGAGTTGAGGTATCCAAAGGGAGTCCGGGTCCATGTATACTGCTGGCCCCCAAAGGTAAAAGCCAGCTTGTATTGGTCCTCCCTACTGACAGGCACGGTCCAGTATCCATTGGTCAGGTCTATTGCAGTGAATACCTGTGACCCCTGGATCTGGGCCAGCCCTTGGTCAATGTAGGGCAGAGGCCATCGGGAAGTATGGACCCGTTTGTTGAGCTCCCTGAGGTCGGCGCAGAGTCTCCACTGGCCGTTTGGTTTCAATATTCCCAGCACCGGATTATTGAAGGTGCTGTGGACTGGACGGATTATTCCCCGGGACTCAAGGTTCTTAATTATTTCAGTAAGGGACTCCATTGATGCGAGAGGCAAGCGATATTGCTTCACAAACACAGGAGTCATGCCAGGGTCCGTGGGGATTGTGGTTGTGTGGATGTCGGTGCGGCCACAGTCATATGAGTCTACCGCAAAGAGATCCTGGAAATCCAAGAAAACTTGTTTCAACTTTTGCTTTTGTTCCAGAGTCACACAGGCATCAGCTAGGTTGACTCTCTCTTCCACCATCTGCCTGAAGCCTGGAAAGACTTCTGGTTTGGCTATTTCAGCGGCCTCCTCCAGCTGGGTAGAGAAGCCCCTGGTCAGAGTGCTGATTTGGACTGGAGGCTTCAGGTGGGAAAGGCAGCCCTCACGGACCTGGAAAATCACCTCATCCCTCCTGAAGTCACAAGTCACATCTTCCTTACCATAGGGGCAGGAAGTGTACACCAGGAAGTTCCCCCCATGCCGGGTAAAAATCCTGTCTGGTGTTGCATTGTCCTCACTGTCACTGTCAAAACAGTCCTTGGGGATTGGTCCTAACAGTTCATTTACTAAGTCGATGGAAAAATGTCGGTCATCAACCGCCATTCCAATAATGGTGCCTGCGGCTAGAGTAATACTCTTTAAGTCGCTGTTATCCACCTCTATTGGAATGGTGTCATGTTCTATGTTGACTAATGGAGTTGGGTTTACCCCCAACCCTTGCTGTTGGAGAGAAGCATTTAGATGTATGTAAGCATCAGGGTTTTTCAAATGTTGTCCTCTTTTAACTTTCACTTCCAGGGAGAATTGTCGGGTCCTTTCTGGGATGGTGACCTCCTCTTTAATCTGGATTTCAACTGCATAAGGTAGCAATTGAGCTGACCTAAATGCTTTTTCTGGATCATCAAAGCCCATGGGATTATCCGCTAATCGGGACCAAGCTTTGAAGTTTATGAGGTCCAAACTAATGGCAAAGCGATTGAGAATGTCACTGCCTAAGTAAAAGGCGGCAGGGACGTCTCGCACGACCCAACAATTGTGGACTATGCTCTGGTTGCCAATGGAGATTTTGAGCATACACCTGCTTGGCAGGAGATGTTTGGAATTAGGCGCTTCCAGGTCCATTTCCCATTTGTCTATCAGTTTGAATGTGGGAATGGCTGGATCTTTTGGGAGTTGGCGGAACATGGCTTCGCTGATGAAGCTCTTACCGTTGTTCACACACACTCGAGCGAGAACAGAGTCCTTCCCATCATTTAACTGAACAGGGATGAACAACTGCTCTCCAATTTGCTGAATATCAGCCAGGCTCTGAGCTGATTTCACATCTTTCTGGACTATAGGAGTGGGAGTTTCAGATTGTGGATTAGTATAGAATCTCAGAAGGTTGATTTTCAGAAATAGAGAGGACCCTGCATCACCAGTCTGTTGTCCTACTGCTATTACTGTCACGTCTGGAATTTGGCTATTCTGGAAGTGAAATTCTACTTGGTCAGATTTTTGTTCAACCATGTGGCAGGTGCCGTTTAAACTAACATGGTTGACACTGTTTTAATTTTATTGGTCGGCTAGTCTGGGTCCAGAGGACTCTGTTTACGCAATCTATTAGGGGTGACAACCTTCTCAGGAGGTCATTCCCTAGTAAACAAGGGGTGCCCTCTGGGGTCACAACTATGACCGGGTGTTTCAACTTGTGTCGCCCGATCTTAATGTCCAAGTCTGCAGTCCCCTCAACGGGAATTTCCTTCCCGTCAAAGTTCTGCAGTTGTCCAGGAAGAGAGGTGAGAGGAATTTGGTAATTCTCTCCCCTTCCTGCATTCAGTTCGTCAAAGGCCCTTCTGGACAGAAGAGTAGCTTGAGATCCAGTGTCCACCAGTGCCAAAATTGTACCCTGCCCCTGTACTTGTACCGGGGCATAGTATCTTCCCTCCTTCTCCTCAAGGGGGCACAGATAATGTACATTTTTGGACAACTGGTGGGCTAACTTTCTGGTTTTGGACATCGCTAGCGAAGAGATTTGGGCAGAATTCTGTGGAGAGCCTTGGGAATCTGAAAGAAAAAATTGGCAACTGGAGATCAGAGCCATTGTGGGTTCCCCTGGCTCCGGTTCTGGGCCGCCCCCCCTTTTATGGAGGCAGTCACCAGGATGGGTTTGAACCAGGGGATTTTCTTGCTGTTGGTTCTGGGATGAGATGGTGGGCGGCGGTAGCTCAGTCTCCACATCTCCCCAGTCTGGATTTGCATCCCTAGGGACCCATTTTTCTTTGGGAGGAGTTCCCCCCTCTCTGAAGGAGAAGATCCTTTTCCCAAGACCCTCTGAGGATCCCTCCCCCTCAAATTGGAAGATCTGTACCTCCTCCTCAAACTGAGTCTGTTTGGGTCTTTTGTTTCTCCTACCCCCCCTCTGCTCCTTAGGAGGCAGACTTTCAGGGGCAAGAGATTTTGTTTCCGGTTCCTGGGTTTCCAGGGGCTGTTTACAAGTGAGGAAGGAAGCTTCCTCCAAGGCTTTACACCCCCTTTCCCTTTGTGCCTCCTCCCTGGGAACCGGTGAGTTATCGGGGTGCTGCCCCCGTCATTGTTCTGTGGCACCAGGTCCAGAGTTGGGTGCGTTCTGCGCCGGCATGCAGATCTGAGGGTTCTGCTGAGCCCTCAGTATGTGACCCAGATCCCGCGCCATGTTTTGAACCTGGCGCTCTAACTGGGAAACCCGCTCAGGCTGATACGGGGCCCTGTTTTCTCCCCTGGGCTGATCCCGGGAAGGGTAGCTATCCCTTCTTTGGTAGTACCCCTGGTTGGGAAGATTTGGGTACCCCTGCACCCTTGGCCTCCCCTCTCCCGGATTAGGTTGTCTGGGCTTAGGGAATTGGGGAAAGAAGGGTGGAGGATTTTGGGGCTGGAAATTGGGTGGATACCTGGGGAAAAAGTTCTGCCCAGGATTCGGAGAATTTCTGCCCTCCGGTGGGAAGTTAGGAGGAAAGTTCCCTGGGTTAGGTTCTTGGCTGGATCTCCCCCCTTGGGCTGGAGGAGTCCACACATAACCCAGGATGGGTCTGTTTCCCTTGTAACGGGGGCTTACATAATCAGGAGAGCGAGGGACCCCATTTGTGGGGCTGCCTCCCTGGCTCCCTGTCTGTGACTGGCCCGAGGACCTTCTGGGCCTAGCATTATTAGGTGCAGGTAGGTTTTTAGGCCCCCCAATCTCCAAATCCAAAACGGGGGTGACCTTTACCTCTGCCACCTTGGCAGCAGCAGGGGTGCTGTTGGCTTTGGGGTTTTTCTGGGCATTACTTTTGCTATCTACCGGTTTCTGCACCTCATAGATCCGGGTAGCCTGTTCAATGACCCAGTCTAAAGATCTTTTCTCGTGAAAATCCCTCACGAGCTGGGTCATTATGTATTTGGGCAAGGCATGAAAAAATGTATTGATGAATTCTCTACTGTCTGTGCGCACCCTTCTGGTGGTCTGCGCAAAAGCACGTTTCAGTTCTTGCACAAATTCTTGTGGGGCCTGATCCTCCCCACATTGCAAATTGTAGGCTGCCTTGCGAGCCTCTTGAGGATTTCTGTGAACAGAAAAGTGTTTCAAGATGGCCGCCTTGTAGGTGGACCATCTTAAATGATTTTGGTCCTCCAGCCCCGCAAAGAAACTGGAGTATTCCGGGGAGAATGTCCACTTTACATATTGAATACAGCTTTGGCTGTCCTTCAAATGGAAAGTCTCCATCATTTGCTCAAACAACTCTAAGTGCTCCCAATTAGAATACTTAGCGTTCTTATGGTAAGGCGTGATGACGCTCCTTATCGCCTTAATCTGCTTTAAGGGGTCCTTAAGCAAGGCACTTTTTGCCTTATTGGCCTTTTTGGTTCGGGTAACCCTTGTCCATTCATCCTCTGACTCAGAGGCACTGCTCCCAGAGGTTCCTGTCTGTTCTTCCAGGTTTTCCCGGATTCTGTGAGCCTGGGAATGGCTGGCAGAATGTGGGGACCTGGTCTCCTGTGTCCTGCGCAGTTCAGAGGAGTCTTCAGATTCCTCCTTGCTGCCAGGATTTGATGGGTACCCCCTCCACTGACCTAACTGGGCAGAGGTTTTCAGGATGCCCTTAATGGGCCTACTCTCCTGGGGTTCCCCAGTAAATTGCACTGCGCTTGGGTGCCCATACCCGGATGCCCGCCCCTCCATACCTGGGTGGTACTGGCCTATGAGCCCCATACTTCTGGCTGGATAGTAATCTGCCATCCCTGTGGCCCTGTGCTCATGTGCGCCAGGGGACATGGGGGTGGCAGAGTCCAGGGACCGAGAGAGATAAAGGCCTCTGGTACTAGGGCTCCTGGGGTTATGCTCAGGAGTTTCTCTTTCCCAGCGAACCTCATCTCTATCCGCCCCTGCTCCCTGTTGCAATGCAAGAGCCTGCGCCTTCAGTTCCTCAGTTAAGGCCTTACTAGACTCTATCAGTCTCTCCTGCATCGCTACCTGTTGTTGGAGTCTATCATTGCGCTGGCAGAGAGCCTCATTCTCTCTCTGTGTTTCCTGATTGGTCCTGGAGCACTGGGCCAGTCTTTGCTGCAGGAGGGTTACCTCCTGAGCTGTGTCCCTATTGGCCTGCTCCTTTCTTGCTAGAGCATCCTCCACCCTCCTGGTGTGCTCTAACAAGTTCTGGTGTTCTTTTTGGAGGTCACCCAGTCCCTGGTGGGCCAGGTGATTTTCTTCCATTTTTCTTTTTAAATGGCAGACTTCCTGGCCTAAGGCGTCTCTTTCCTGACTAAGAGCCTGCATTTGTGCCGCCAGGTCGTCCCTCTGCCTTTGAAAGGCACCAGCTTTCTGGCGTTCTTCATCAAACTCTGCCTGGTATCCAGGTCTTTCGAAATCAGCTTGTTGCTCTCTACCTTCACTCTATCTAGATGACTTTGCAGGGTGGCTACCTGCTCCGTGCATGCCCTGTTAAAGTCTAATTGTTGCTCCAGCTTTTTCTGGCTCTGCAGTAAGGAGTCCAAACTGTCTCGGTGCTCCTTCTGCAGGGCCAGAAATCTAGTATCCTGGTCAGCCTTTTCCTGTTGCAGTATATCCATGTCCTCTTTTATTTTAATGATATACTGCCTACTGTCATTTTCTGACTCCTGGCTCCTGAGCAGCCTCTGCTCAGAAGAGTCCAGCTCAGATTGGGCCTTCTGTAATGCCAGCAGTTGCCTACTCGCCAGATCTTGGCCTTCAGCACATTTGTCCTGCATGGCTCCCATATGTAAATATAAATATGCCGCTACCCTGGCAATCTTGTTGTGCTCATCCTTGGCCTTAGAGGACATATATAGTTCACTCAGGGCCACATGTAATGGACCCTGATCTCTCCATAGTTCTGACCCTGTTTCAGTGACCTGTCGCGTGATGGCCTGCAACCAGGCATCCTGGCCCTGTTCAGTCCATTCACCTCTCACAAATAGTTTGTGTAAGAGGTGCTCTCTGGCTATTTTCATGTCTACTAAGGTCGTCATTCTAGAGATTGGTCTCTGTCCTGACTTACAGAAGTTAGTATTTTATTTTTGCAGAACAGAACTTTTCTTGGAGTGTCCCTTTTGAGGAGTGCTTTACAGCGTAACACAGCGTGGTGATCCGACCGGATATGTGTATCTGGTCAGCTGGCACACTGTATTAATCTGCACAAGTGATAGATCTAACCCAAACGTCCGGCACGAGCCCCCAATTTGTAAGAGGATTCAATTCAACACTACAGCTAAGTCAACGCCTAGTCTATAATACTGAATGAAAACCCTTATTGATATATCTTTATGTCCAGTTCATGCATTCTGGATGACTACCCCTATATAACACCCCTCTCTTGGAATCCTCCTGACCCCACTGAGCCAAGAAGTAGTTCTGTTTTGCAAGTTTAAAAGGTTTATTTGATAATTTAAACAATATATATATATATCACACTTTATAATAAATTAATAATTGAATATCACACTTAATCTGATATGATAAAGATTAACAACGGAGAATCTGGCACTAGCACACTTCTTTATAATCACTAAGGAGTTGAGATGAAATGGATAAGGTAGCACACTGGTAAATAGGTACAGAAGTATAATGTGGTAGAGAATGCTTTATAGAGTTCAAGGAAATGCAAGGTTGAATGAATGAAATGCTGTGTAGAAAATACTCAATATGATTTCAACAAAACAATGTAATCACTTTTCTCTGGCAATCCCCTCCCCCCCTTGATGCAAGGCAAGGAAATGGAAGGAAAACACACAGTTCTCAGAAATGCAATCAAATGTGATTCAGTTCAATTCCCCCCCAGCACGCTTCAAGAAAACAGATAGGAGTTTGGAAAACACAGGCAAAAGTGCTTTGAATGTGATGGCAATTCAGTGAAAAGTATGCTCAAATGCTTTTAATTCCCTCTAGAGATTCAGGGTGAGTGGTATCTAGTTAATATTAGCTCATGCTCACTCTAGCAGTGATGCAGGGATAGTTTTTATGAGGCAAACGAATTTCTGGCAAATGGAAGGCAAGCAGCAGCAGATTTTTTTACACGTGAAGAAATTTGCAAATCGCGGCAAAATTTGCGGATGCGCCGAGCGCGATTACAGAGGAACTACAAGGACTATCACTATCGTTTTGGGGTCCTAAGAAAGCCTAGGATCTCAGCTTCCAGATGAAAGTTACTGCAAGTCTCTAAGACAAACGGTCGCGCAGATATGAGCGATTTTGTGAAGGTCGTTTTTGGTTTTGCAAATTTTAAACGCAACACTTTTTCAGCTTTAAAAATGATGGCAGAATAACACAATTGCTAAGCTGCAGTTCTACTTAGATTAAAAATGGATTGAATTATATGATTTTAACTAAGAGATGTGTTCTGAGTTTTGCTGAGTACTCACAAGAGATTTTGAACCGGAAAGCGACTTGGTCACGGACTTCAGTCTGGTCAGGTCTTCCCGAGTTCCGCTCACAGCGCCTGGCCTCTGGAACTGCTCACAGCATCGGGGTCAGCCCTGCTCTCTCTCTCTGGGTACAGCACTGCTTCTGGATTCTGGAGATTGAGGGATTTGAAATCTCTGGTTTATCTTGGAGTCTAAGTGTTGGCTCTTTGAAGGTTGATGGAGGTAAAGTATGGATTTTTCCGGCAGAGCTTCCAGCTGCAGATGGAAATGAAGGGTCTCTACCTAAGTTTCAGTGGTCCATTTATATGTTCTGCAAGTGGGTGTGTGTGTTGGTCATAACTAAACTTGCCCCTCTCACTTGTCATTGGTCCAGCTTTCATTTCTCCCCTGATTGGGGGAGCTAAGTTGTGTCAGAGTGATGTCAGCCATTTATGATCTCTTGAAAAAACTCCCCTGTGATCTGTGCACCCAAATCTATATATGATCAAAACACATATTTCACAGTTACACAGTTGTTTGAAATTACATACCCATGTCACATATCACACGAGGTATACTCTGTCCCAAATCTGCTGTTTCTAGGAGCTTGCATTCAGAAATGGCACATATTTCACTTTTTAACAGATTTTGCAATTTCTGACATTGACCCAAATTTACACACATGTGCGCAAGGAGTATGGACATCAACTGATGAAGTTTCAGATTTTTAACATGCACACATTTAGAGTAATATCCACTTTTCCGCTAACACCCCCCTGAACATACCACCGGGTCCTACCATGTCTTAAAACGTGAGCAGAAAAATCACAAGAATTATGGTATCATTTATAAAATTTTCACATGTCCGCTCTATGAATGATCCATCTTTTTAGATTTATGTTCTGGCCCCAAAGGGGTGTGGTTTACCCTCAGCACAAGGTTGAATTTCTGGTTTTTCCAGTTCTGCCAAGCCAGCTTGCTCTCACAGGCAGTGCCCCTCCCCTTTGCTTCAGGAGGAAGCTCCATTTACGACTGCCGCCAATAAAACCTTTGCCTGAGTCAGGACAGGGCTTTGTTCAATTTCCTGCAGAGCCCAGGTAATTCAATCAGGGAAGTGTCATATCCCTTTTGGTGTGAGCAGCAAAAGGGCAGCTAGGCCTGGGAACACAGCTGTGACTCAAGTTTCACTCCTGATGGGGGTAGCTGTCAAGCAAAATCAAGTTCCTTAAGCCAGACTTTCAGCTAACTGTCATGTTTTTTTTTGTTGCTTTTTAAATTAACTTGCAATTTTACACATGCAGCTAGAATGCTGATTCTAAGTGCAAAACTATGACATTTCAACAGTTACAAAGGCATGTGACACCAAACATAGGTCACTCATTTAATCTAAACATTTTCGATTTTAGTGTCTTTAAATCCAGTGCAACTTAAACTGCTGACTCCATAGCAGTTTTGTTATAAGCATTGTTTTGGGCTCTTCATTTCCCAGATTTTGTAGGCACACAACACTCCATTCTACCAAATGTCTGCTGGTGTCCAGTGAGTTTTTAGATGTGTTGCAATGTTTAAAATAGACATTTTGAGCCTGCCTTCAGAGAAACACAGGGTGGTTTTAAAGCGCTTTGAAGCTAACCGGCGCTACTGTTTTTCCTTTGGCAACCCATTTCCCTCATGGCACCCCAGCCTATCATTCTCGCACTGGTGGGTGGCAAGTGAGGCAACCATTTTGGTGTGCGCACAAACTGCGCAGCTTTCCTGGATTTCGGCGCACATGTGGGTTTTCCGCCATCTTGAATTTTCTAAGCCCACAGCACCAAATGTTGTAGCATGATAGCTTAAACGTGGGTCAGGACACCCAACAGCACCATGATACCTTAAGGTGACCGTGCTCTGTAGAAATGTCATTAACATAACAAACATTGAGCGCCAAGGACTAAGGTGAGATTGCAACCTATGTCTGTTTATTCTAATTTGTACAGCTCCTCCTACAACAGTTCGACAAGCACATAAGTGCCAGGAAAAATATTCTCAATGAAAGCCTTCACACACCAAAACCTACTTATTGTGCATTTGGTCAACATATTTTCCATTACTATTAATTTCCTGTTAGACAGGCTGTGTCCCCAGATCTATTTCCTGCTTTTGTTTTCTCTTGGAGATACAGGCTCCATTGAGGTTACCCCAGCCAATAGAAACAGTGAATCAAATGTTCCATGGCTTAGAAGTGGCCCTGTATCTGACTGAGATAGTATTTTACCAGCCTATGTGCAGTACAATGCACTATACAAACAATGAAAAGATAAAAACATGATTTCGCTCTTACAGCATGCTGTGCGAAAAACTATACTCAGTTACTTTCAGAATTGTTGCCTTCTCTGGCTATGCATCCCTGCATTCTGAAACCATACACTTATTAAGAGACCTGTGGATGGAGGAACCACCTCACTGTGTGCCTTGCAGAATCAAGGCCTCAGTGGGGCTGTCACACCAGAAACACTTTCTGCTAAAGTGAGGACCTGCAATGCCCTCCTCAGGCTACCTTCCTGAATGTGACAACCACATTTATTCCTCGGACAAGCATTTTCTTTAAATCTACACATCATGTTATTTTGGACACTTTAAACTAAGCTGGCACTTAAGTAATCAGAGGTTTCAATGCTCAGCAGAATGGTACTCATTTTCTCTGCCTCTGAAAGGATGGAAGGCTGAGTCAGCCCTAATGGGGTTCAGAAACGGTGACCTGCAGGTTATAGCGCCCAGCACCCCATTTCCTTTTCCTTTAACTCTGTTTATTTTTTGTATTCTGGGCAGTTTATTACAAATCCAACAGAATGTAAAAGTTATACTGTTTCTGCCCATCTCCCATATTCTACTGGACAAAAGTTGATGTTTGAGATAGATGGCGGTTTAGTCCCCTCACACAGGCACAACAATCTGGCCTTGGGTCTGTGAAGGCCATATTAGAGAATCCTAGAAGTGATGGGATGATATTAGCACACGGCAGCACAGCAGCTGGCAGCTACAATTTCACATCACTTTCCATATATTTGCACTTTTAAACACAGGGAGATGCAGAGATTGGTCTAGAATAACACTGTGTTGATCAGGCACTGACACTAGTATTTAAATCCAAGTGTATGCGTGCTAAGCTCAGTAATGTGGACACGTGGCCGCACAATCAGGTTAGAAGCCGGGGCATATGGCCTCTCAAAATATGGGCACTCATGCTGCTTGGCTCTAAGGCTCACGCAGTTGTGCTGACCCCCTTTCACAACCACGGCCACACCAGCCAGTGAAGGCAGAGAGAACGGCAACCAATGATTGGCTCACTGCTAGGAGAGGTGGAGCAATCAGAAAACAGGAGCAGAGCACCTCCATGTCAATCATCATTACTGTTTTGTAGTTTGGGCTATGAGGTTGCGCTTTACAGCCTCCAGCTAGCTGAAAATATTGCTTTAGAACACAGAACGGGAGATATGGAAAACGAGGTGAGATACAAAGCTTGTAGGTGTTGTTTGGCTATTTTCCCAGACATTCAGTGTTCATGATCATGCGAATCCCTATAGTCATTCCCACCAAGTTACTGCCTCTCCCCACCCAAAACACCCACTCATAGAAACTATTAGCACACTTTAATCAAGCCTACAATCAAACTTTGCACCAGAAGCAGCTACCAGTGTATTCTCAAAGAAGTCTTCCAAGATGTAATGATTTAATTGGAGTAATGCAATGGGTGTAATAAAAATATCTTAACCAGGTCTGCCTTCAGCCACTCGATTCATAAGCACTATGCATGTCCTCCACTGAAGGTCAGTTAAAAAGAAGCATTTGCAAAGTCAACATTTATATCTTGTGTATATTTATTAGGCAGCTAGAGGCACTGCTATTAGATACCCATGTACTAACACCATGTGGCAACTGCTACCATCAATAGCTAGTCAATACCACTGTGTCAGTGCCTGGCAAGTGCCTTTCCTATGACTACCAAAAGCCCAAACTGTTGGCTTTGCCAATGCTTGTTTTATTTATCGCCAGGCCTGTGGCTCAAAGGACTAATGCATACAATCCAAGGATCTATTTTTTACTTCAGTGTCACAGGTTTGAGTCGTGACAGGTACACTCAGAACTTCATTCTTCAAAGATTGCTAACATTAGTAGCATTTAAATGGGGAACAATAAACATTGTTCTCTGAAGCAGAAATCAGATTTTGGACTCAAATCTTGGGTCAGGTTAGTCCAGTAAATCTTTAATAGCAGCAAGGCAGGGTGAACGCAGTAACAGGGGTCACACATCACCAAGGAATCCCACCACTGTTACCCAGTCATTTCATGAACAACGTATATAGGTTTTGTACACATTTACTCCAATGCAACGGATGGAATATTCTACGTCTTCACGAACAAGGATTTCACTCCTTCGAAATTAGCACAATGGTTTTCTGTGAAGGGACTGGCAAGCCTAGTCTCCCATGGCTACTTCTATCATCCTTAAAGAAAAAAAAAAAAAAAAACAGTCATGTATTCACAATACAAATAAGAGTCTTAACTTTATCATTCATTTGATGCTGTTTCGGTTAGTAACACACAATTATAATTTTGGCAATTCAAGCTTTTGGGCCTCATTACACGGTAGGCGGCGGACCAAGGTGCTGTTAGCACCTTGGTCCATGCCGGTAAAATACCGGCACCGCCTTGGTGGAAAGGGGAATTACCGCCCTATTCCAAGGTTGGCGGGGCGGTAATTCCCCCTTCCCCCATTGCCCTTCCCTATTTCCATTTTTGCCCCATAGGGCTCTATGGGAATGGGGAAGGCGCTAATTACGGTGCCGCAAATTGCGGTACCGTAATTAGCACCCTGGTCCCTTTGCGGGTTGGTTTTTAACGCCTGCTAAACAGCAGGCGTTAAAGTACCTACCCGCAAAGGGACCTCGTAGTAAGGCGGTAAGGGTTAACGGTCACCGGTACCATTACCGGTGACCGTTAACCCTTACCGCCTTCCGTGTAATGAGGCCCTATGAATAAACATTTCATAGCAGCAGAACGCTAGCATGCATGCAAATACCACATTGGTGTGGCACGTTTGTGTTCTCCAGTCTGACTGCAAACATATCATTTGAAATGGAGTGTCTCTAAGCTACACCTTTGTGCTGACTATAAAGGCCCAGTTTTTTGCATATGTATACTCTTCTCATTTTAATTTTAATACCCTTACAGTTACATTTCCCATCACATTCTTTTTGTAATCATTTACATAGAAGTGCATTTATATTCCACGAGTTTCAAGAGGCTGCTTACTCTGGGGTAAAACGTGGCCGCTGTAAATACCAATGTTATGTTATTGGGCCTCATTACGACCCTGGCGGAAAGTGACTGACCGGACCGCAACAGCGTAAATAGCGTTTCCGCCATTGCACGAAGGAGCAAAGTGCGGCCAATCACGACCCATCGGGCACGAGCATTACGCCATGGCGGAATCCGAAAGGCTGCGATGGCGGAAATGACCCCAAAACGGCCCTTACCGCCGCCGTACGCTGCACCAGGTGCAATACCGCCACCCATCTTAGCGGTCACCGTAATGATCGGTCACCGTAACGAGCGGGCACCGCAAATTACGGCCACCGTAAATATACGGAAACGGAAGTAAAAGCATGTGGCCGGAACGGGAAACAGCACGCCGCACAACTATAAAATCCGAATCCCAACACAACCATTAAAAATCCGACCCTGACACACATCCCAACCCGTTAGCAACCCCAGTTAAAAAAATAAATATGGGAAAGGTAGCCAAGAAAGCGTGTGACCGCAAGCGGCAGGTACACTTCTCCCGAGAGGAACTGACCGTGCTCACCGAGACCCTCCAGGAAAATTCCGCCGTCGTCTTCTCCAGTCAAATGACCAGGACGGCCCTTGCCAACAAGAAGGCCATATGGGCCCTGGTGGCACAGCGCGTAAGTGCGGTGGGGACAACACCCCGCACGCCACAGCAATGTCGCAAGCGGTGGGACGACCTGCGGATCCGCGTACGCAGCATACTTTCTGCGAACAGGAACATCGCCACAGCTACCGGGGGGGGTTCAGAGTCGCCCATCAAGTTGACCCCCTGGGAGGAAATCTGCGCCTCCACCATAGGAATGGAGAGCATAGAGGGAGTCGGAGGGATGGAGAAAGGAGTGCCGACATCCGGAGAATCAGGTAGGTTGGCCAAGAGAAACAATGCGAAATCCACAAACCACGAACATGTGCAGTACCATGTGACCCCATAGTGCAATACATACTTTGCCCTGACAGCGCCCTCTAAAAGTCAGAATGAA
This sequence comes from Ambystoma mexicanum, assembly GCF_040938575.1. Classification (NCBI taxonomy): domain Eukaryota; kingdom Metazoa; phylum Chordata; class Amphibia; order Caudata; family Ambystomatidae; genus Ambystoma; species Ambystoma mexicanum. The sequence continues at coordinate 496,341,179 of NC_090932.1, forward strand.
CAAACAAATCAATCAAGAAGCCATAAACAACCCCTACATGTGCAGCATGCACCCCCTAACTGCAGGCAGCCAAATGAATGCATCCTCAATCCACACGAAAATGAGACCACCTCCAAGGCCCAGTCCCAAATCAGCCTCATGTACCACCCCAATGCATTTGATACGTTGCCATTCCAAATCCGACAGACCCATAACTAACGCTCGCCCCTCTTTACTCCACCACAGGGTCCGATACCAACGACGAGCTGCAGGACACCCCTACCAGCACGCCTGCAAAGAGGGCCAGGACCAACGTCCCAAGAGCCTCCACCTCAGGTGCAAGGATCAAGACACGGCAGCAGCAGGAATCAAGTGGCAGCACACTGGAGGGGACTGCAACAGGCACCCCAGCAGCCAGCAAGTCCACAACCCCAGCACCACAGGTCCCCCCAAAGAACGTATCTGATGGCACTGCCTCTGGTGGTAGCAGCACCATAGGTGACACAGCTGTCATGCCAGCATGCTCCGACACGGAAAACAGTGCTGGCGACGTAGGTACCATCCATGACCTTTCCCAATCCCCCTGCATGTTCCATCCCCTACACCATGACGAAACCACGCAGGGGCACCCTGAAGACGACGACTGGCCAACCCCCACAAGTCCTGTGCCAAGGCAACATGTGTTGAGCAGCCCCCCTGTCACACCACCGCAAATGTCCATGGCCCAGCAGAGGCAACAGTCCCTCGACCTGCTGATCGAGCAACAGCAGGAAGCGTCCACGCTACTCAAGGACCATGCAAATGAATGCGGGGGTTCCAGGGCAGCCATGGAAACATCCACCGAGACACTCAGGGCACAAATAGAGAAAAGTAGTGAGAGCCTCAGGGGAGAAATGGAGAGAAGCACCGAGAGCCTGAGAGCACAAATGGAGAAAAGCACCGAGAGCCTGAGAGCACAAATGGAGAAAAGCACCGAGAGCCTGAGGGGGGAACTGCATGCGACGTCCAAAGACGTTTGTGCTGAACTTGCTGCTGTGCGCCGTGTGCTCTCGGAGCTCTCACAAACCCTCAGAGACATGCATGGACGCGAGCAGGCAGAGACATCATCCGTGGCAAGTTCCGTCCAGGGCAGCCCCCAACGCAGATCTGGCAGGAACCTGCGCTCCACGGGCAGGGGTGCCCCTGATACCCGTAGAGGGGGCTTGCAATAGCGTCTACCCACGGACAGCATGCATATTTGGACACTGGTGTTGGGGGGGGAGGTAGTAGGGTGGAGGGGGTGTGTTGGGCTTCACTGGGTGGCGGGTCCATAGGGTGTATAAATCAAATCACATTAACAATACAGCACCTCATTATCATCCAATGACATGTGTGGACATTGATATTTGCGTACGAGGCCTTCATAGGCGTACAGTCCACAATGTGCCTGTACTACACACACACAGTGCCACAGGTCCCCTTTCCGTGTAATAGGCACCATGCGTGGTTGCTAGAAGCATGCATCTATGATGCTCTGTCGGATTGCACGTGCATCCTGTGCCTCATGGACTCCTTGAGGTGCCTCCACATCCCCACCCTCATCATCATCATCATCTTCAGGTGCATGCAGTACAGCGTCAGGGGGCATGGGCACATTCCTACGTATGCACATGTTGTGCAGCATGACACATGCCATGACCATCTTAGAAACCTTCTCATGGCTGTACATGAGTGCCCCGCCAGACCTGCTGAGGCTGCGGAAACGAGCCTTCAGTAGGCCGAATGCCTGTTCAATGACCACACGGGTACGTGAGTGGGCATGGTTGTAGTCCTCCTCATGCTCGTTCTGTGGGTTCCGGATTGGTGTAAGGAGCCATCTCTTCAGTGGATACCCGGCATCACCTGTATGAGACGAATAAAGGGTGTCAGTGGAATGATAGTGCTAAGTAGCCCCCCCCCCCCCTGCAAGGTCATTGACGCATCAAATGGGCCACGATGTCATGCATGGAATGAGACTCACCGAGTAGCCAGGATCTGTGCCCTGCGTGTCGCTCCATGTAGCGTGGTATTCTTGTGTTCCTCAGGACCATAGAATCATGGGTAGATCCTGGAAATCTGGCACAACAATGCGTAAATATCTTGTTGGAGTCACACACCATTTGCACATTGATTGAATGAAATTGTTTCCGGTTGCGGTACTGGACCTCCATGGCATGTGGGACAACCAATTCAACATGGGTGCAGTCGATGGCACCAATGCAACCCGGGATGCCGCCAAGTGCATGGAATCCCACTTTAGCGTTGGTAATCTCCTGGTACGTGCGTGGTAGTGTGATGTGGTCGTCGGCGTGCTTCAGGAGGGCATCGTGCACTTGGAAGAGTGTCCGTGAGAACAGTGGCTGTGAAATGCCATGCAACTGTCCCACTGTGTGCTGGTAGGTGCCTGTGGCCAGGAAGTGGAGTGCAGACACCACCTTCAGTAGGGGTGGGATGGCGGTTGGGCTATCTATCATGCTCACGAGGTCAGCATGTGTCATGTCCACAATGGCGATTATGGTGTCCCGGTCCAAACGGTAGAGGGTGTGGATCTGCTCAGCAGTGAGGTTGAACGGATCGGCTCGGAGGCGTGGGATTGCGGGCCGCCTGCGTGGTGGTAGTGGCAGTGCTTGTGGGCCTTGCTGACCCTGCCTTGCCCTCCTCCTCCTCCTTCTCCTCCGTCTCCCCTGTGCGCCCGGTTGTTGTACCTGTTGTTGTTCGTCGTCTTCTTGTAGTTGTAGCACTTGCAGTGCTATCTGGTCCCCCAGGCCCAACATCGCTAGTCCTGCCGGTAGCATTTTGGAGTGGGAGTGGTTGTGGGAGGGGTTTGGGTCTGCAATATATGTGCTGTCGGCCTGTATGGCCTCCACCTGTGCTGATTGAATGAATCTGTGGCAGATGCAATCCCTTCTGGCCGAGCACGTCCCGCACGTAAGGCTGCATTTGGCCGCATGGCATCTTGGGATTGGAATCATGTATCTAATCCCGATGGCAGTGTGATGTACTTTGACTGATCTTCATGGTATGCTCCCATTGTTACACATGCTATGATTGCAGCCGCTTACATACCTGTGAAGAGTCAGTGGTATGTAGGGCTCGATCGATGGCCGACCCTCATGCAGCACAGTAACGTACTTCACCGACGGGCGTGGCGTCCCATTTGTGATTGCAGCCAGTTAGCATCATGACACACAGCCGCACTACATTGATGTAATTGTGAATGCAAGCGTTCACAGAAGCCTTTTCGACGTAATGTTGCAAGTGAGGAATTCGAAGGCCAGCATTTTGGGTTTTGAAGTAGCGGCGAGGATACGCCCACAGGTCTGGCTGGAAATGTAACGTTCTATTGTAGAATGTCCTTGGGACATGGCCCATAACGAGCAGGCAATGAATGATATGAATTGAATGGGATGCGCAATAGCGTAGTGGACGATAAGGCAGGACGTTCCCAAATCCATCTTGCTTCACAACACTACAGATCCGGCCAGGGGCACAGTGGTTTTTGCGGACTGCATTACGCACAGACGCGATGGAAGTTTCACATATTATGTGAGTGAATATTCATGCGTTTTCATTGCGGGATGAGGGAATGATGAATGGATGCATGGACTGATGATTCCGTTTAGGGTCTGCCATGTACATGGGTTTTTTGATTCACTCCCCTTCCCCTGCGTTATGTGATGCAAGGCTGCCATAGTGGGACATACGTCTATCTGCCCTTGTCGGATCCTCCCTGTCTCGACGCGCCTTCATACACTTGTGTCTAGGCACGTTACTAATCCCATGTCATGGGTTCTATCTTGACGGACGCATGCACAGTAACCGACGTTGCCAATGGTGTATTTAGCTCGATTGGTTTCGTTATGATTCGATACTGATTTAGGGGTGTGTATATTCCTTTGGAGTGGGCTAGCATGCATATGGGTGTGGATTTGGTGTGTTGAATGAAGATTGTAATGCATCATGAGTCCCGTAATGCAATCGGTTAATTTGTGTTTCTTTTGGGTGACAGGTATCTCCTGCCCTATTGCAGATGCCATCTCTACGCCACTCCTCCAGATGGTTTTTACTCTCGACTCCTGCAGCTTCGGGTGAATCAGTGGAGCACCATTTCGATCTTATGGGACGATCGCCAATGGGCCACATGCCCTTACGCTGTACTGGTGGCTAGGTGCAACATTTCGGCCTTTCAGCTCGACTAGTGCCTGCCTCATGGGACGGACCTGCGGTTCTTGCCGCTTCCATGTTGCCTTTTGGAACGTTGATGTAGGCCCTGTGTGCCATGATGGTACAGGGCGTCACACAAGTGGAAGCCGGTCAATTATTGCAGATGCAGCCCTCGGTGATGATGGTTGTTTTGGTGGTATTTTGCAAATTGCTGTGGGGCCTTTGTCATTTGGATGTGCATTTAAATTGTATTCCGATATTTGTCGTGTTGCGTTGTTCTTTGCAGGTGATGTGGCGATTTTCGCTTTGTGGCGGTATGTATTGCGAGATGATCTGCATTGTGTTCCGCCTTCTGAGTTGAGTTGTGTGGTACAGTACTGGCCGCGTTTGCCTACGTAGCACAGTATGGTCACGGATAGGGGCTGCCATTGTGTCTGTTTACATGATGTGCTGTTCAGGGGCGGGGGATTGGCTTTTGGCCGACTGGTGCCTGTCAGCCAGGTCGATTGGTGGAATGATGGGTTGTTCAGAATGTGGCTGGTCACAGGTGACTGTGTTTGCGTGCGTTTGTTGGAGGGGGACTGGGGTCATGTCCATTGGAATAGCTTCTGTATTGATGCCATCTGTGCCCTGCAGCTCCCATCGGCCCCTCTTGGGATGAGCCTGGCTGCTCAGTCACTCTGCCGACTTGTGTGGTACATGCTTCTGCTGATGGTTGGTTTGTTTACTGGCATGAGTACAGGGCTGGTGCAATCCCCCTCAGGATGCTGTTTTGGATGTTGCCTTGCGCTGGTGGCAAGCGATGGGGGACTACTGTTGTTTTGTGTCATGTGTTCTTGATTTTCATTTTGATGTATTGTACCTTCACATGCCTGTGCTGCGTCAGTACGGCTATGGTGACATGCCGTACATGGATGCCCACTCACGGGGCGCTTTGAGCCCCTGCATGCTTTTCTACGTTGGCATGCATGGGTGAATTGTGGATTTCACTGGTTGCATGGTGTGAGTACATTGCGCCTGCCAGGAGTTGTGCAATGAGGCCAGGGAGTGGAGTACAGGCACTCAGTGGGACATTTACGGTTGGTTCACGTTGCCGTATTTCTCGCCATGGCGGAATGGTACTTTACGACGTGCTTGATGGCGTTCAGTACATGTCCGCTAGGGTCAGAATTCGCGTACCGTTGCGCCATGGCGGTGATTCCGGTTTTGCAAGGCGCGCGTGCGCGTACTTGGTGCAGTTAGCGTTGCCGTTCACTGCGGTGTCGCTAATGGCATCGTACTTTACGGTGACGGGTCATGATCGCAACGAGCGGTGTTCGATGGCGGTATTGCATTTCCGCCATCATTTTTCCATTTCCGCAAGGGTCGTAATGAGGCCCATTGTCTTTTTACCCAAGTAACTAATGCACTGAACATGTGTTTGCATAGTGATCACTGTCAGATGAGGTTGCACTTCCCTAGGAGATCCCGTCACTACAAAGATGTGATACATCTTTGAGTATTAGCATTACAACTCGGCAATAAAACGTACAGTTTAGATAGTCTGTTATTTGCCCTGGTTGTCGATGGGGTATTTCTTTAAGTACAAACAAGTTCTCTATAAGGTCACACAGAGCCCAGAGGTAAAATGAAGTAATGGATCGGTGCCCAACTTCAATTGTATAGCCCCATCAGCATCACTTTCCCACCCTCTGCTTGGTCTCCAAAGACACTCGCTACAGGTTGTAGATATGGGAGTCATGAGGGTGGCAAACCAAAAGAAAATACCGGGTGACCTCCTACCTTTGACCACTCTATCAAGTGTCCTTCTCCTTTGCTCTGGACACCACTCGGGGAAAGCGCTGTATGCGTCCCCCCGGTGGAATCAGACTTCCATTTGCCATTGCTAAGATGTCGAAGTAGGTGGATACACAGCATTATGAAACATCTGTATGTGCTAATGGCTTCCTAATTAAGCCACGCACAACAAAGGGAGGACGTTCAACTTGTGTGAATGTATTTCTCATTAAAAATTAACATTCAAAGAAAAACATAAATGAAACAAGCCATTAGCAAACAGAACTAAAACAAGCAAGTGATAAAATGTATTTCGACGGGCCATAGCAGATGAACATGTGGCACCGATTATTTGAGGCCAATGCCTTGCCTTTTGGGAAAATATCTCGCGAGTACTAGGAAGCCATGATAAGTTCAAGGGGAAACCCATTAGAGCTGTACATTTATTGTAAAATATGCCAGAATAAAAGTAGCACAATTTAAACCCTGGGGGCCATAGTTCGAGTGAGAAACAAAGAAATGAAAAGGGAACGGTTTAAGAAGATATGGAACATAATGTATTTTCCATATAAACAAGAAAGTTCAAAACTGAATTAGCAGTTCCGTGTGCTGCCATCACTCAAAACGATATGATGGCATTCCCAAAAAAAGACATTTATAATGTGTCAAGGTTAGCTTTGAAAACGAAACCCCTGTACAATGGAGTTTGCAAAGAAAGGACTTCTTTTGTGGGTGTATCTGAAACGAAAAGCCGAAAGGGAGAAATATAGCATTTATCAACACAGGTCTTTCTTTTGTTTAAAAAAAAAAGTACTGAAAATTAAAGCAGCCCCATTTTCAAGGACAACATAATCAAGTGGTCTTCCTTCTTACAAAGTATAACCATTAAACTGGAACATAACTGCATGACAGCAGACATGAATGTCTGCTTTTTAGAATGGGTTCCTGCTCAACACTTGAACTCAATATGGTTTTAGAAGGGGACAATATTGTGGTCTAAGTTAAGAGGAAAATATATGTTTTCCCAAGTGAGTATAAGGACATAACAGAGGCAAACGAATAGTAGCATGTATTTACCGTACAGTTTGATAACGCCCACAACTTAAAATCTTGAAGTCGGAGGAGGATAAACTACTTCCAATGGAAGCCTGTATGGTTACAGCCTTTTGTGCTCAGAAATGCTTATCTGGCCTCAGGTTGTGGTTAGAGGTGTACCAAATAGCATATCTAGGGCCTGATTTACAAAACATGTTTTCTATGTTACTTTTACATGTTACATTTTTTTGTAAATCAGGCCCTTATGAAATGATATTTTATTTTTATTGCGCTCATACACAAGTGTTTCAGAGCGCGAAAGTCTTCAACCGAAATCAAATAGTTTGTCAAGTATTTGGTGAAAGTTGAATAGATTGTTTTCGTTTTTAAATAATCATGGTCCAAACTTGAAAAAGAGACTTTAAAAAAAAAATCAACCACTAGTTTAATATGGGTGATGAGAGAGTCCCGGGGTCGGGACCCCTGTTTGGCGTGAGCCCCCACCTGCATACAAATACACAGGATGCACTGTATCGTGTCCAGGCTCCACACTGCTCTGCTTGAGCACGTGTGACAAAGCCCCTTTTATTGTGCAACTTAAAGGGGACACCACACTCCTCCTTTTTCATAACAAACAAAATAACTGTTTAATATGTAACCACCACCCACTCAAACATGTGGCACTCAAATTCAAACCCCCCATCATCGCTGGCACGTATAATAGTCTCTGCCTGCATGATTCAGGGGTCCAGCACATAGTCACTGAGGTGGGCAGTCCTCCCCCTAATTGAGGATACCCCGGCCCCCTTCCCAGCTCAGACTCTCCTCAACTGCATTCCCCGACATCGAGGAACCTGGGGCTTGCCGGCCCCTCACCTTCATCTGGCCCTTCAGTGCAGTCTCGAACCAGAGACACCCCAGCCAAGTGTCTTCTCAAACTCTCTTGAAAAAACTGGCACTTCTGGTCACTGTGTCTGTTCCATCGGAGGCCATCACCATCAACCCCCTCACAGTGACTACGTCAACCGGGCTTGGCACATATGTTTGTGACAGTTTCCCCTGCGGACACCGATTCTTAACGAAGACCTCATCTCCTGGTGCCAGCTGGTACTGCCGAAGCCCCCGTCTCACACTCTTGCTCTCATTCTGGTATCTCCTTTCTTCTTCCACCTGAGCATCATCAATGACAGCGGGCTCCCTTTCACTTGCATCGGACAGCAGGCCCCTTGGGCATTTCCTAAACATGGCCTCAGCGGGGGCCACCCCGGTCGAGCAGTGTGGAATTGCTCGATTCTCCAGAAGAAACTGGTATAGGGCTCTGCGAAGGCATTGACTCGGCCTGTGGGTGTTCCGGAACACCTTGTTAAGCTTTCTCACCTGGCACTATACACAGGCCACCATGAACTCCTCCACTCTCTTCTCCAGGTCTGGGAACCAGACCTTCAGCTGAAGCCTGGCCTTTGTCTTGGCCATCCGCTGGTGACCATAGTGCACAAGCCCAAGCACCTGCTGTACCAGGGGGGCACCACCAGCTTGTTTCCTCACAGTATCAACCCAGAGTCGGTGAACGTTAACTCCTCTCAGACCCTACATAGCTGTTCCAGCGTCGTCCAGGCCTCCTGCATCATTTTTCCTAGGACTTCCAGCACTGACTTCCACTCCCCCTTTTGCAGTGCAAGCCGAAGGATCCTGAAGCATTCATCCCTCTCCGACGCCTTTTTGAGTTCCTGTATGGGCATCGAGTTTGAAGTAGCTGCCTCCACAACAAGCTGCACATGCTCCTCATCCTCTTCAGTACTGGACATGTCTTACTTCCTTGCCCAGGGCCTTGGGATGGTGCAATAAATAGTCTGCTGCATTGTTTGCAACTGGACATTATATCAGGTCGACCCCATACTCGAGCAGCACCAGCATCCATCGCTTAATCCTTTCAGGTGGTTTGGATGACGATCCTGCCATAATCAGCAGTAGGGGCTGTGAATTGTTATGACCGTTAGCCTTCCCAGTATGTAGAAACGGAAATGCTGGCACCCCCACTGCACCGCCAAGGCCTTGTGTTCAATCTGCGAGTATCCCTGCTCGGTGTCTGACAAAGCACGTCTGGCATATGCTATGGGTATTGCCTTCCCTTTTTGTCCGTCTGCATGAGTTTAGCTCCAAGGCCAAACGGGCTCTCCTCCACCACCACTTCTGATGAGAGTGTGGGATCAAAAAATGCCATGGTGTTTTGCAACCCGACAACTCCAGGTGGCCACATTACCATGCAGATTCCTTCTTCATCAGGCTCCTTAGTGGCTCTGACCTCTTGGCACACTTCTTGATGAATAGGCCACAGTAGGTGACCATCCCCAGTGAACTTCATACCTCTGTCCTGTTCTGCAGAACTCTTGCCTCCATGATGTCTTTGACCTTGCGGGGTTCTGGGGACACCCCCTTTCCTTGAATGCAAAGCTGATGAACTCAATGCTCGTACATAGGAATTCATACTTTTCTCTGTGCAGTGTCAAACCCAGAGCTTGAATCCATTCTAGATTTTTAACCAGCCGTGTCATATGCTCCACCTCAGACTTGGAGAAGACCAGGATATTGTCACTGATCTTCAGGACACCTTCCAAGTCGGCCAGGGCTCCTCGTATTAGGTTCTGGAAAACCTCAGCAGTTGACGACACACCGAAGCTGAGCCTTTTGTATCTATACAGCCCCCTGTGTGTCATAAATGTAATGTAATAAGACTCTGGATGCAGCACGACCTTGTGGTACCTCGCCCGCAGAACCAGCTTCTAGAAGAAACTCTTGCCCTGCAGCTCCGCAATGATGGTGTCAAAGGTAGGGGTGAGTTGTCTCTCCCGCTTGATTACCTTGTTGGGGAGGCGCATGTCAACGCAAATACTGACTAAGTGTGGTTGTTTGGGCTTGCGGGCAATCACAATGGGTGACACCCATGGCGTGGGGCCTTCCACCTTCTTGATGATATCAAAGTTCACAAGATTGTCAAATTCCATATCCACCCGATCCAGTAGGTGAATTGGGACCCTTCAGTGCTTGAGGGCTCTTGGCTGGATGGACCCATCGATGTGTAGCCTCATGGGCTCACCTACAATCTGTCCAATTCCTGTGAACACCTCCCCAAACCTCCCAAGGACTGTCTGTATATCCTCCACGTACACACTGTAGGCAAAATTGACAATTGCAAGTGCATCCGCCGCCACACAGCTGGGGTTGGTGCTGACGTCCGGCATGAAAAACAGTGCTTTGGTAGATATGTTGCCATGATCGACCCTCGATACAAAGGCCCCTACCACTGGGATGGGCCAGTCGCCACCAAATGTGAAAATGCATGCCTTAAGATGCTGCAGGGTTGGGGGTTCTCTCAGTGATTCATAGTGCACACTGGCCATGACATTGACCGAAGCACCTATGTACACCTGCACCGGTATTGGTGATCCATCCACTTGAACCATGCACTTCGGCTGCTGCCTGGCCCTCGCTTCTGGACGCTCACACTTGAAATAAAGATGTTTTGTCATTGTCGTCCTCCTCCTTCAGGTCCTGGACATTTCCATCCTCTACCAATGCCAGGGGGGCTCTGCACATTCGGGCATAATGGTCCATCATGCCCCATCGACCACAGGATTTGGCCTTAGCAGGGCATTCAGCGGGATGCGGCATATCACAGTCGCACTTCAAGCATGGCTCAGGCCTCTGTATCTCTGCTGTGTCGGCCGACGAGGCCCTCTCGCACCTTGGCCCCATCCATTTGCACACATCTCTTCTAACCTGGGTGGGGGAATTGCTACATCCATTTGTGACGCCTGCATCTCCGTCACCTCATGTGACCGCCCTAGCACCAAAATGCAGGGCAACGTGAATCCTGGCTCTCGAAAGAACTTGACGTCAGAGTTTCTCTGACACAAAGCCCTGGATGAGTTGGTTCAGGATCATGGCTGGCTCATTGTCCCACACACAAGCTATCGCCATCCGCAGGAGGCGTCCATCAAATCCATCGAGAGATTTGTTGACTTTTTGCCTGGCACTGCACATCACAAATCTCTCGTAATCCATTTGCTAAGGGCATGAAATGTTCGCGCAGTACATCTCTTGCCGCCGCATACAAACCATTCACATGTTCCAGCGACTGAAATATCTGGTGCACCACCAGGCAGCCGAGTAGAGCAGTGTTGCTACTTTTCTGACTTCATCCATTTCTTCTGTGGCCCTAAAGTAGATGTCCATCCGATTAATCCACGACTTCCAGCGAGGTGCCAGACTCGATGGTGCCCCCTAGACATCAAAATCAGACATGGGTGCCAGCGCACCCTGTTGGCACAGGACTCGGGTGCCCCTTGGGGTGGCTGCCAGACCTGCCGCAGAACCTCTGTCTGCTTGTGCTTCATCCCCCATGTTGGTGAGGGCATGAGCACCCTGCTATGATCAGGGCCGCAACCCATATTGCATTAAAATGGTGGACAATGCAGAGACCAGCACCACCGGTGTCTGTCTTCCTCCACACCACCTTCCGTACAATCACCCTTCTGCACACCAGATGGGCTGGTTCAAATATTGAGCGCAGCTAGGAGAGCAGGTCCTGCCCAGCTGCACCCAGTAATGCACACACAATCAGTTTCACAGAGTACGAAATGCTGGAGAGTGGCAGAGGTGACCACTAGTGTCGCATTGTTCCACTTCAGCTCCACAATGTGAAAAATGAAAGGGAAAAAAAATATATATTTTTTTCCATTGGTGGGGTCTTCTGACTGCCCCAGCGATGATCCAGCCCCATGCAATTGTGGGGTATCCAAAAATTGTGCACAAGAGGAGCAGGAGCACTCTTATAGGAGCTGCAAACTCCAGCACCATGTGCAGCACAATTCTGACCGAGAAATGTCGAGCACAGTGGCCCAGTGGCTAGAGAGAGCATTGATGAGTGAGTCGTTGCCTCCCTCGCATCGCTGCAGGGCCCGGCAGGTCCGTTTCCAGCTATGAGACCACCTCGTCGCCAGTTTGATGATGGAATCCTGGGGTCGGGACCTGCCGTTTGGCGTGAGCCCCACACATACTAAAACACAGGATGTACTGTATCGCGCCTGGGCTCCACACTGCTCTGCTCAAGCTAACGTGACAAAGCCCCTCTTATTGTGCAATCGCACGCATGGAGTTGCATCACTCCACCGTGTGTGCAACTTAAAGGAGACATCACAATATGCTCCCAAGTTATTTTGATTTATATTAATTTTAGCCTCATAACAGCTTTATTGAAAGCATATAAGGCCGAATAGCACAGTTAAACAAAACAGCAGGGACCCCATTTACAGAAATATGTTGAATATGTAAAAAACAGTACTACTCAAAGTGTCCAGTTCACAAATGCAAATTGTTAAGTTGTCATGAGCAAATTTGACATTTCAATTTGCAATTAACATTTCAAATCATGTCAATTGTAATCGCTTGAGTTTCAAGATGACATAGATGGCTACTAGAGCTTGAAACGTTCCTTGCAGATCACAATAAAATGTATACATGCCTTCTGTCTGCTAGTCAAGAACATAAATTGACAAAACATGTGAGGTGAGTGGACTCCAGCTACTAATTATCTATCCCCACCCAAATAGTCCAAACAAGAGGGTGGATTCTCCCACTTGGGCCAATACGGTCGAGGCAAGGATAATCACACATAGGAAACCCTGTCATGTGAATGAATCTTGGCAAACCCTATAAGCTCTAAGAGTCATGCCCCTTTTTGGTTCCACTACACCAAATCTCAATCCATGCCAACTTGCACCACCTCCTTCATACCACACTAGAAGATGCAAGTGTGTATGGATTTCTCACATTCATCAAACTTCCACCACACAACCAGCGGCCTAACAGGGGCTCCTGCAGCCCCTGAAGCGCAGGGGGGCCAGGTCCAAGGTGGGTGCTCTCTCAGTCACTTCTGATCTCAATTAAAACATAAATACCACTTTAAAAAATTGCTTGAAAAAAAGGGCGAGCTCTATGCCCAGTCTGCAACATTGGATCTGCATATTTGTAATGGTTGCTTCGCAACCAGGAGCCCAACCGTGAATCCCAGGCCTCATTAATTCCGGAAGAATAGTAGAACACCACCCAGCTAGCTGTAGCTCTCATTGCCCCACAGATGGACTTCGAGGCCACCAAAGCACAATGAAGCACAGTAAGTTCAAATAAAAAAGTGTAGTTTGTATGTTTTAATGTAGTGTTTGTTTAAGATATCTAATGCATGCGCGACTGAAAGAGTGTGGGCCTGATTACATAGCATTTTTCTATGGGAAAATCCCATTGAAAAACACTTTGTAAATTCAGGCTTGCGTGTAGGTGAAAGAATGGTGAGTGTATGTGTGAATAGAGGAGGTACAGGCAGACAAAACTTTGAAAACTAGTTCCCATTATTATTGATTTAGATCCCACTTATCAGACACAAATTTAACTGACAGAATCTCAGATTGCTTCTAAGTGAATAGTGCTAGGAACTGTTTCAGTAAATGGAAGTGCTTCAAAAGAACTGCCTGGCAGGAAACCGTTTGCTGCTGCGTAAGGACAGCCAGCACCTGACTCCCACATTCAATAACTTTGCAAATCTGCATATATGACTTTAGTTTTTTCAGTCATTTTATTGCAATGATGTTATTATAAAGTATATAAGCACGAAGGCCATCATGCTTTATGTGCTTAGGGGTTGCAGGCTTTAAATTACTGTCACAGGTATGTCTTATGAAAAAATAAGCGTTCATTCTTATGTACCTAGAGTGATCTTTGATTTTATGTAAAGCAGCAAGTAGATTACAATTGTGCTATGTGCGCTTGTTTCCTTTCTCATGGGTGGATTTAGGGTATCCCCCTTCCCTTTCTCAAGGAGATTTCAGGTTTGGTTGAAGGTACAGAGGGGTGTGTAAAGGCCCATTTCAAAAAGTATGGCTGGAGGCCCCATAACCCTCCCTCAGAGACAGCTCTGTGTACATAGGGTACAATGGACTTGTTTCATAATTCAAACTCAAGTAGGAGATTTCTGTAGGTCCGTGATTGAGGGTGCATAACATGAGCCCAAATTTAAATTATTTATTCCCCAAGCACCCACCCTGTACCGCACCAAGTTTCTTTCAGCTAGGTGTCATCATAGAGTAAGACGCAAACCACAGATTCAAAGTTCAAAATAAAATGGTTTATTAACTCAAATGTCAGGATGGTTGAAGGCCTGACTTGCCTTAAGCTAAGGTGCGATTTCCCTACCTGAACGAAACTAAGGGAAGACTGAGTCAGAAAATTCAACTTAAAAGTCAGTCTGTGTCCAAAACCTATCCTTTCCCTCACAACTAGAGCTAATCAATGTGTAGGGATGTCAGTAATAAACAAAAGGGTGATCAAAACAAAGTACAGGGCTTCTTCCAGCTCCTAGCTTCTGTTAGGGAGAATTCTCTGTTTAGGCTGAATTTCCTAACCTAGTGAGTCCCCCACCAGCTTTGCTGGATTTCTGGAGTTTGTTTTTCCCATCCTGCCAAGAGTGAGACTCTTTTCTCCCACTCTTGGACGTGTATGTGTGTAATTCCTTTGAAGTATCAATGTGTTCGATGGGCTATGGGGTCTTTTACTCCATTGGGTCTCATATGTTTTTCTATGTGTGTTACACCGCACCCTACGTGCCGTAACACGGGGGTGTCCTAGCGGATCCCCCACCATAGACTCCATACCCGGGGACTGACTACTGACTCCCCGGGCATGTAAAGTCACCATTGGCTTTACTAGACCTAAATTTACTAACAGAACTAGTACAAACCATCTTATTGTGGACGTACTAGTAGGGGTAATTCGATTACTCCTGGATCTGTTACTCGAGGGGGCACTGTCCCGTCCCCCCTCATCGAGTTTTGGCTGGTGGCAGTGGAAACTACTTGTTATGTTTGACCCCGAGCATAACCCTATGGGACTCGTCCCATTGTTGGAGATTGATACTTTTTCTCATTAATCTCTAACGTACCACCGATCTACTTATCTTAAATAGGTTTATCGAGTGGTATTTTCTGCCAGAACTCGGTTTGTAAAATGGCGTCTGTGTTCGTCTCTGTGACTCCTAAACCAAAGGTTGAGCCCTTTGTTCCACTTTTGGCGGGTCTCTGTACAGAGACCCTCCAAAGTGGTGCCATTCTGTCTGGGTTACCACAGGGGTGTGGGAGGGGGTTTAGGCACCCTGGACCGAGTTGCCTTGCCAACTCCGGTCGCACTCTGGAGTGATTGGCCCAGGTGGTGAGCCTTCCCGCTCACCACTTAGCATGTGTTGATTGACAGCTAGGCTGAATGAATGGGGGTTTTCTGCATAAAAGCAGGGCTTCTGGGACTCGATCTTCAGAGGTCACCACAGGACCTAAAAATCCGACGAGGGTAACGCTGAGCCGACCTGCACGACGACACCTCCGGTGGAGCCCTGTGGAACCGACTCACCACTTCCCGACGACAGAGGAGATCTCCCTGCCGAAGAGTCTCTTCCCCTGACTGGTGGGAACAACCAGTCCCCTTTGCTTTTTATACGCCTCCGGACACGGTGGTCGAATTGCCTGTGCAGAAGCACCTAGGCAACCGGATAGCCACTACCCCTGAACCGCGACCAAGAGGTGGTGCCTTGTGACGGAGCACTCCGCGGCTGGTCTCTTCCTTGGTGGTGCACCGGACTTCATTTTCTTCGACGACGAGATCATATCTACTCTTGGCAAAGAACCAACGTGCATCCACCCCCAGGAACAACTGCCCCCGCCGGAGCTGCCCTCCACAACAAGGTACTGTGTCGGCCTGGCTTCCCTTTCGAACGGTCCGAGTGAGGTGTCTTAATCCTCTCCGTTCCGTTGGGTCGCCTCCAAGCTTTTCTCATTCGTTGTTCTGAACTGTTTCTATCCACCGATAACAATTTGCAATACAGACTTGAATGCATCTCCACTAGAGACTTTTTGGGACATCGCGCCTTGCCTCTCTCCGAGTGGGCCTGGCCTCTGAACTTTACGATCTATTGTGATTCTTGCCTTCCTGCCTTGCATTTTATCCGCTTGGATCGAACTGTGTTGATTTCGTAACCTGCCTATCTTTTTCTCTCCCGTCCTAACTAATATTCGAGTGTCATCTGGGTTGAGGTATACACCTCTGTCTGAAAATAAGTGGTACCAGTAGAACCTAGAGTTGTCGATATTGCTAGGGGGATTGATCGTCTACTTCGTAGAGTAATTGTGTTTGATTTGTTTGCCGTGATTTGCCTTAGTGTTTTTCATAGACGTTTTGCTATAAATAAATACCTTAATATCTTTACACTAAGCCTCGTTGCGTGTTTGCTTGTCTTGCTGTGAAGAATTGCCCTATTTTGTATACTCCACATACTGCTCAACTTTTCTTGAGAGAAGTCTGACTGCTCAGCCACAGCTACCACATGAATCTGTGTGGTGCAGACTGCTACCAAGTGGGTTCACCGCCAACACCTGTAGTCCTAAATCTTTTGCAGTGGTCCCAGAGGGAACTGCACAGGTTTCCGCCTAACACTGGTGTACAGCGGTGGGATTTGTATCCAGTATACAGTTTAGAGTGCTTTTCGACACTGTAGTATAACTAACCACAAAACTTTGCACAAAAAGCAACTTTCAAAAAACATGTCTACGATGGAAACTTACAGTCAAGAGTCTTTGTCAAGTGAAAATACTGAGAGTCTGCGAGCTCTCTGTAGGCAAGAGAATCTTCCTGTAAGAGGCAAGAAGTTAGAACTAATCGAGAGATTGCTGGCGAACCAAAGTCTGGGTACTGGTTCAGAGGAACCAATCTCTCCAGCAACTGTAGAAAACAGTAATGGTGTTGATCTGAATCATGATTCTGATGATAGCGATGAAGAGGCTGACGAGGACGGAGAGGCTAATGAAACCGTCTCCCCTGCTCCTCTACCTGCCTTACCAGCTGTGCCTACGGGGCCCATACCAGGTCCCACAAGTAACCCTGCTTATTTTGAACTTGAAAAAATTAAGCTCGAACTAGAATATAAACGGTTCTTGGCTCAATCTGAACGAAACCAAGAGCTCGAGTTCAGACGGATGAATGCCCAGGCTGAGCAGAAGCAAGCTGAGTTAAGACTCAGAGAAATAGAACTTAATCACGAGTTAGAGATGAAAAAGTTGTCTATGGAAAATGCTTCTCTCTCCTCTGGTTCCTCTAGGAGCTCCAGTCCCAAAAGACCCCGGATGCCGAAGGAATTAGTGGGTATGTATGAACCGAGATTGGATGTGTTGGATTGGTTGAAACTGTTTGAATACAATCATGGGCTCCAGGACATCACAGGGAATGTGTTGCTCCCCTGGTTGTTCTCTAGGCTCCCTCCTGTTGCGACTGATGTGGTAATGGAGTTGGGGGAGGCGGATAAGACGGATTACGCAAGTGTGAAACTAGCTTTAATAGCTAGATTTGGGAAGACCCCTTCCCAGTATCTTAAGAGGTTTAGAACCCTCAAAAAGCATGATGGTACCCCTGGGGCTACCTGGGTGAGTGAAGGGTTGAAAAACTTAGAGGGATGGATTAAGGGTTACAAAGTGAACACTTATGAGGGTATGAGAAATCTTTTTATGTTGGAGTCTATTTATGATGCCTGTTCTCCTGAGCTCAGACAGCACTAGGCTGATTCGAAGGAATTGGATTCCAGGGAGCTAGCTAAGGCTGCTGACTTGTGGGTTGCCAAAAGGGCTACTCATAAGGATTCTGGGGCAACTCAGAAAAAGGATGAGGGAAAACAACCTAAAACAGACTCAAAAGAGAATTCGAATAACTCACATTCCAAAGAGGGCCCCAAACAAAACCAGAAGGGTAAGCCACCGGGAAAACCACAGCAGAATAGTGTGTCTTCTGGTGCCAAACCGGAAGGAGGTCAGAACAAGCCATCATTCCAGAAAGCATTCAGTAAATGCTTTGTTTGTGGCTCGACTGATCACGTGAAAGGAGATCCCAGATGTAAGGGTAAACCTTCAGGGGTCCATCTTGTCTCCTTAGCCTTCGCTCCAGAGGAGGAAGTCCAAATGGCAAGTGGAAACTTTCTACTGCTAGCTGACGAACCCATTGGAGTCTCAGCCAGCGTTGCTTTAGTATCTCTGGGGTTGTGGGAACAACAGAATTTAGATGTCTATAATTCTATCCCCGATAATACTAAAGAGTATTATAAGGACAGTGTCCAGGTGAATGGTCAGGAGACTCCTGCCATTAGGGACACTGGGGCCAGCATAACTGTGGTGGATAAATCGTTTTTCAGGCCGAGGATGTTGCTAAGGCACCCAAACGCCTCACCAAGTTAGCTGGAGGGCCTGTGCAGATGCTTCCCCAATTACCAGTTCTCATCCAGTGTAACGACATGACTGTGAAGATACCTGTCAGCATACAGAGTGAGGTACCAGGACGCGTACTGTTGGGTAACGATTTGAAAACTCTCGGAGTTGTATCGCATACTCCCAGACCTCCTAGTAAACGGTTACAGGAGCTGACCAGACCCGCAAGAGAGAGGACCATGCGCGGAACTCTCCAGGAGATGATGAAGAAAGATATCACTCCTGCTCCACTGGAATTGTCGGCCACTGTCTCCAAGAAATCAGAAGCGAAAGGGAAACCTAAGACTTCTATCCAGAAACCAGCAGCCAGCATTCCAGTGCAGCCAACACGGACTTCCCCGCGGTTGTCCAAAGTTACACCCGTAACTCCATCTCCAGCCGAAGCTGAGAGGGAGGTACAACCCTGTGTGGTAGAATTAGACTCTGAGGAAGAGCTAATGGAAGGCCAGGAACTCATTGGAGATCTGGATCCTGTTGACCATCCTGAGCTGCAGTCTTTACTGGCAGAAGGTGGACCCAACAGGGCAGACTTCAGTAAGGGACAGAGAGAATGTCCAACTCTGGAAGGTCTTCGCCACCAGGCAGAAGCTCAGGCTGAAGGGCAAGAGCCTGGGAAATACAGGTTACACTGGGAAGATGGCCTCTTCTACAGTGAACCGACCGAGTCTGCACCTGGAGACTACAAACGACTTGTAGTACCCCAAGAGAACAGACCACAGTTCTTGCAGTTAGCCCACGAGATTCCTTTGGCTGGTCACTTGAGTTTCAAGAAGACTAAGGAAAGGCTCTCGCTCTACTTCTATTGGCCAAAGATGGGGGCTGAAGTAGAAAAACACTGCAGGAGCTGCCACACCTGCCAGATCTCTGGTAAGGTTGGATCCAAGAATGTGGGACCATTAGTGCCTCTCCCAGTTGTGGGAGTCCCATTTGAGAGAGTAGGGATTGACATTGTTGGTCCCCTTGATCCTCCAACCTCCTCAGGCAACAGGTTTATACTTGTAGTCGACCATGCTACTAGGTATCCTGAGGCAATTCCTATGAGGACTGTTACAGCTCCGGCTGTGGCTAAGGCCCTCCTTGGTATTTTTACTAGGGTCGGATTTCCTAAGGAAGTAATCTCTGACAGGGGGTCAAACCTTATGTCCCACTACATGAAAGCCATGTGGAAAACCTGTGGAGTTACTTACAAGTTCTCAACAGCTTACCACCCACAAACCAATGGGTTGGTAGAACGGTTCAACCGAACCATGAAGAGCATGATAGGTGCTTTAGAAGAACCCCTTAAGCGTAAGTGGGACGTTCTACTGCCATGCCATCTCTTTGCTTATAGAGAAGTCCCTCAGGAGGGAGTAGGTTACTCTCCCTACGAACTACTCTATGGTCATCCCGTCAGAGGTCCATTGGCCCTGATTAAGGAGGGGTTGGAGAGTGCTCCTTCCCCCAAGCCAGTCAGAGTGACTGACTACGTGATAGGTCTCCGGAGGAGAATGTCGCACATGATGACGGAAGCAAGCGATAACTTGAAAGCTGGACAAACATTGGTCAAGCACTGGCACGATCAAAAGGCTAACATGGTTGAGTTCACTCAAGACCAGCTAGTTCTCGTTATGATCCCAACAAGGCAGAGGGCCTTGCAAGATAAGTGGATGGGACCCTTCCGAGTAGTGGGTAAACTCGGAGAGGTTAACTATCTGGTGGACTTGGGCAATCCCAAGGAGGCTCCGACAGTCTTTCACACCAACCGACTTAAAGCGTATGTCTCGAGACCTGATGTAGGAGCATTGCTTCTAGCGTCATCCGAGGAAGAAGAAGAGAGTGAAGCTCTTCCGGATCTCCTCAGAGGCTTACCTTTAGATGAAAAAATTGAAGGAGTGAATCTCTCCTCCAATCTGACACCCGAGCAACAAGAAGAGTGCAAATCTATGTTGAATCAGTTTGCCTCCCTGTTCTCGCTTTCACCAGGCTTGACCCCTTGGGGCCAGCACGACATACTCACTGGTGACTGTCTGCCGGTCAAAAGCAGAGGATACCGCATGTCAGAAAACGTACGAACCCACATCAAAGGTGAGGTCAGCAAGATGCTCGATCTCGGGGTAATAGAGCCCTCTACTAGTCCATGGTCTAGCCCAGTTGTGTTAGTACCAAAGGCCGGGTCTTAAGAGCTTAGATTCTGCGTGGACTATAGAGCTCTTAATGCAGTCACCAAGACTGATGCCCACCCTTTGCCAAGAACATATGAGTTGGTGGATAAACTTGGCGCCGCCAAGTTCCTCAGCACATTTGACTTGACGTCAGGCTATTGGCAAATAGCCCTGACAGACCATGCCAAGGAGAAAACTGCATTTTCTACCCCCGTTGGCTTATACCAGTTTAAGGTAATGCCTTTCGGACTGAAGAATGCACCTGCTACGTTTCAACAGATGGTAAACCAGGTTCTAAATGGGATGGAGGACTTCTGCATGGCATACTTGGATGACATCGCAGTGTTCAGCAATTCCTGGGAAGAACATGTAACCCACCTGAGAGATGTTTTGCAGGCTCTTGGACGAGCCAATCTGACCATAAAGGCAAGCAAATGCCAAATTGGACAGAGTAAGGTAGTCTATCTTGGGCATGAGGTAGGCGGTGGAGAAATAAGGCCTTTGCTCAGTAAGATTGAAGCTGTGCAAAATTGGACAACACCGACTACTCAAACCCAGGTGAGAGCCTTCCTAGGCCTCACTGGGTATTACAGGAATTTCTTAGAGAACTATGGGACCATAGCTTCTCCACTGAATGTCATCTCCTCGCCCAAATTTCCTAAAAAGGTTAAATGGAACGAGGAGTGCAATCAGGCTTTTGAAAACCTGAAAAAGGCTCTTTGCCAAGCCCCAGTATTCAGAGCTCCTGATTACCGCCAACACTTCATTGTGCAGACAGATGCTTCAAATGTAGGAATAGGTGCCGTACTCAGTCAACTGGATGGGAAAGGTAGGGAACACCCTGTTTGCTTCATCAGCCGCAAGCTGAAGGATCCTGAAACAAGGTGGGCAACAATCGAAAGAGAGTTTTTTGCTATTGTGTGGGCTCTGAAGAAGTTTAGGCTGTACTTGTATGGTTCTACTTTCGTCATTCAGACTGACCACCAACCCTTGAGATGGTTAATGCAAATGAAAGGGGAAAACCCAAAACTACTGAGATGGTCGATCTGCCTGCAAGGGTTTGATTTCACCATTGAGCACAGGTCAGGGTGTCACCACCAAAATGCTGATGGTCTCTCTAGGATGTATGTCATCGACTAGAGGTATGAGATTCATCCAGGAGTGGATTAAATCCTCCTGTCCCTTAGTCTGGGGGGGGCGAGTGTTAGGGAGAATTCTCTGTTTAGGCTGAATTTCCTAACCTAGTGAGTCCCCCAGCAGCTTTGCTGGATTTCTGGAGTTTGTTTTTTCCATCCGGCCAAGAGTGAGACTCTTTTCTCCCACTCTTGGACGTGTATGTGTGTAATTCCTTTGAAGTAGCAATGTGTTCGATGGGCTATGGGGTCTTTTACTCCATAGGGTCTCATATGTTTTTCTATGTGTGTTACACCGCACCCTACGTGCCGTAACACGGGGGCGTCCTAGCGGATCCCCCACCATAGGCTCCATACCCGGGGACTGACTACTGTCTCCCCGGGCATGTAAAGTCACCATTGGCTTTACTAGACCTAAATTTACAAACAGAACTAGTACAAACCATCTTATTGTGGACGTACTAGTAGTGGTAATTCGATTACTCCTGGATCTGTTACTCGAGGGGGCACTGTCCCATCCCCCCTCGTCGAGTTTTGGCTGGTGGCAGTGGAAACTACTTGTTATGTTCGACCCCGAGCATAACCCTATGGGACTCGTCCCATTGTTGGAGATTGATACTTTTTCTCATTAATCTCTAACGTACCACCGATCTACTTATCTTAAATAGGTTTATCAAGTGGTATTTTCTGCCAGAACTCGGTTTGTAAAATGGCGTCTGTGTTCGTCTCTGTGACTCCTAAACCAAAGGTTGAGCCCTTTGTTCCACTTTTGGCGGGCCTCTGTACAGAGACCCTCCAAAGTGGTGCCATTCTGTCTGGGTTACCACAGGGGTGTGGGAGGGGGTTTAGGCACCCTGGACCGAGTTGCCTTGCCAACTCCGGTCGCACTCTGGAGTGATTGGCCCAGGTGGTGAGCCTTCCTGCTCACCACTTAGCATGTGTTGATTGACAGCTAGGCTGAATGAATGGGGGTTTTCTGCATAAAAGCAGGGCTTCTGGGACTGGATCTTCAGAAGTCGCCACAGGACCTAAAAATCCGACGAGGGTAACGCTGAGCCGACCTGCACGACGACACCTCCGGTGGAGCCCTGCGGAACCGACTCACCACTTCCCGACGACAGAGGAGATCTCCCTGCCGGAGAGTCTCTTCCCCTGACTGGTGGGAACAACCAGTCCCCTTTGCTTTTTATTCTCCTCAGGACACGGTGGTCGAATTGCCCGTGCAGAAGCACCTAGGCAACCGGATAGCCACTACCCCTGAACCGCGACCAAAAGGTGGTGCCTTGTGACGAAGCACTCCACGGCTGGTCTCTTCCCTGGTGGTGCACCGGACTTCATTTTCTTCGACGACGAGATCATCTCTACTCTTGGCAAAGAACCAACGTGCATCCACCCCCAGGAACAACTGCCCCCGCCGGAGCTGACCTCCACAACAAGGTACTGTGTCCGCCTGGCTTCCCTTTCGATCGGTCCGAGTGAGGTGTCTTAATCCTCTCCGTTCCGTTGGGTCGCCTCCAAGCTTTTCTCATTCGTTGTTCTGAACTGGTTCTATCCACCGATAACAATTTGCAATACAGACATGAATGCATCTCCACTAGAGACTTTTTGGGACATTGCACCTTGCCTATCTCCGAGTGGGCCTGGCCTCTGACCTTTACGATCTATTATGATTCTTGCCTTCCTGCCTTGCATTTTGTCCGCTTGGATCGAACTGTGTTGATTTCGTAACCTGCCTATCTTTTTCTCTCCCGTCCTAACTAATATTCAAGTGTCATCTGGGTTGAGGTATACACCTCTGTCTGAAAATAAGTGGTACCAGTAGAACCTAGAGTTGTCGATATTGCTAGGGGGATTGATCGTCTACTTCGTAGAGTAATTGTGTTTGATTTGTCTTAGTGTTTTTCATAGACGTTTTGCTATAAATAAATACCTTAATATCTTTACACTAAGCCTCGTTGCGTGTTTGCTTGTCTTGCTGTGAAGAATTGCCCTATTTTGTATACTCCACATACTGCTCAACTTTTCTTGAGAGAAGTCTGACTGCTCAGTCACAGCTACCACGTGAATCTGTGTGGTGCATACTGCTACCAAGTGGGTTCACCGCCAACGCCTGTAGTCCTAAATCTTTTGCAGTGGTCCCAGAGGGAACTGCACAGGTTTCCGCCTAACAGCTTCCTTTTATGCTTGTTGACCGGCGTCCTACTAACCACAGATGGCTCCTCGCAAACAGGACTCCCTGCTGGTCTCCCTGTCGGTCTCTCTGTTGGTGGTTTCCCCCTTTCTTATACAACTCCAACTACTTGACAGGTTGCAGGTGTGAGTTCCCAATCAGCATTTCCAGATGGCAAACTGAAGAGACATGAAGAAAAAAAGCCAGAATGGTGGACACCAGCTATATTCAAAAAGTCACTCTTACAATCTTTGCGACTTTCCACAATTATAATACCTTAATTTTTGTGGTGCAGACCGTCAAAAACACCCAGAGACACCTGAGTACATGAACAATCTATAAGCAAAAGACAGAGTGTGTCACACCCTGCTAGATGGTCACTCTCTCGTCAGTACCTCTAAAAAGAGATTACTAATGTTCTGTGAAACAAATATATTTATTTGTATGTGTACATGTTAATGCCATATACACCTTTGCAGAAAAAAGGTGTATCCAAATTTTGTGCGATCTTGGCATAGAAGTAGATATTTCTTTAATTCGTAGTTAATGTACCACTGTACTTAGGTTAACCTTTTGATGGAAGATAGCAAATAACCAAACTAGGTAGATGTAATAATGAGAGCTTTTTAACGTTGCCAATGCATTTCGGGGAACATTTTCCTCCTTTGTCAGGGCTCTCTTTTCACAGTCATCATTTAAATATTTAGGATAAGTAGATTTCACCATCACAACATAAATAAAATGTATGTAGGAACATTTTGTAAATGCATAAATTACAAGTTACATACCACAATTCCCATTGTCGATGCAAGAAATTGTTCAAAGTGATAGAAGGTAACAAAGTAAAAAACAAAATAGAAAAATCAGGAAATGGTTAAGCATTATCAGCATTGCAGATTGTGTTAATCATAATTTTGAAAGTGTATACCAATCTCAATACCTTAATAATGTGTGTCTCTCATGTAGAATCCAATGAACTATGTCAAGTTCAAAACACCAATTCCTAAAGCTAGATATGCTTCTGGTTAGAGGTAATACCAACAAGCCGCTTAAGTTAAGTTGCTAAACTTAAAATGGCAGCACTAACTCAATGCTGGAGTGCCTGTCATGCAAGCAGTGCGGTAACAATAATCTGGTTGAGTTCTTAAACCCTGAAAGTAAATGAACGTAGCGTTACGAGCATATCTACAGAGAAACACCTAGAATGTTTCTAAAGATAGGTATAGTTAGCCCCTCTCTGGTGGAGCCTTCCACTCATCTTCCTTCTCTGTCCCGTGTTTCAAAGCTGTGAGGAATGCGCATGCGTCCTTCCAACGGCTGATTTTATACATTTCCATGGTATCAGCTGAAGACCCCTGAGTCAGACACACTCATGGGTGTGTCATGACTCAGCCGCCTCGCGTTCCAGCCCAACTCGAAGAGCAGGAGCTGGAACGTTCCAGCTTCCCTGATGTTCCTTAACCCATTACTATTATTCTGACTACGCATTACGTAATAGAAAAAGAGATTATCATATTGTTTGCTAACTCTGAGTCTATAGCAATAGGTGACATAACGGAACGTGATGTTAAATGCTCATATATATCTTTATGGCTTGCATAGTCTTACCCAGTACTCTACGGGTAATGATGGAGGAGGGGGGGTTTGGAGATGGGGTTGTTATACATTGACCTAACACTACTTGTGTATGTAGTACAAATGTGCTGCGCACTAACCAATATGAATGTATATTTCATAATGTCCATTAAAGACAACACTATAAGACATTCATATCAACTAGTGCAAGCATATAAATCCATGTGCTAGTATTGGAACATTCACAAGTAGCGTTGGCAGTTAATCTCTTCTTTTATTCTGGATTTATTAAGGCATCCTAATTTATCAATCCAAAATGTTTCCCTTTGGTCTAATTTAGTGTTCACATCCTCATGTGGATTTCTTTCTTCAGAAAGAGTGTATCCTTTTACTACTCCAGTTCATAGCAGAAAATTCCTACTTTCAATTTAAAAATCAATTTTTTCTCTAAGTTTCCGGCACAGTTATGGGAAATCTACTTCTCAGTGAAATCTACTTATCCTAAATATTTAAATGTTGACTGTGAAAAGCGAGTGCAGCCTTGACGAAGGAGGAAAATGTTCCCTGAAATGCATTGGCAATATTAAAAAGCTCTCATTATTACATCTACCTTGTTTGGTTATTTGCTATCTTCCATCAAAAGGTTAACCTAAGTACAGTGGTACATTAACTACGAATTGAAGAAATATCTACTTCTGTGCCAAGATAGCACAACATTTGGATACACTTTTGTTCTGCAAATGTGTATATGGCATGAACATATACACATACAAATACATATATTTGTTTCACTGATCATTAGTAACCTCCTTTTAGAGGTACTGGAGTGAGGGCAACCGTCTAGCAGGGTGTGACCCACTCTGCTTTTTTCTTATAAACTGAAGGGACACTCCTGACCTCTACAGTACTTTGCAGGAATCTTCCTCATCTCAGTACTGGTGAAGTGACCTACTGGTGTTCATTACTCCTGGTTGCCTCTTCCTCAAACCAGTACTGTGTATACAGTCATCGGTTGAATGAGAAAAAATGATGGGAGCTGTTTTATAGTAGCCCATGAAGGTCAGGGAGAGTTAGGTTGGTTGTTATAAGGAAAAAAAGGGAATACCATGTTTTGCCCGTGGGTACCCGCTTCCCAATCCCTAAGGACCCTCCACCCAGGTGATCCTCCCTTGCTTTTCCAGACCCAGGTTCAGGTTCCAAAAGTGATGGCCTTTCCCTGGTCACCAGAGCAGAGGATCCAGGGGGAGTAGGAGTGAGGACACCCTTGGGTTTCTCACATACCTTTCCCAAATGCAGGTTGGACCAAGATGCTTCATAAGTAGACCTAGAGAGGAAGTCTACTTTACCTTCCTCTCTGCCCTTCCAGTGTTCTACTGTGAAGCAGTAAGGTTGAAGGTCCAAGAACTACTGTATTACCCGAGGGTTGGACTCTTCCCTCTGACTGATCCATACTAGTAGAGAGTGGTCTGTTATCAGCCAAAACCTATAAACCAGGAGGAAATATTTTAGGTGAATCACTGCCCACTTGATTGCCAGTGCCTCTAACTCGATGACTGAGTAGTTCTTCTCCCTGGGGAAAAGCTTTCTGCTGATGCACATAATTGGATTTTCCAGACCATCATGGTTTTGCGACAGGACAGCTCCCAACCCCATTAAGGAGGCATCAGTCTAAATGATGACTTCTTTAGAACAATCTACAACTTTCAAAATCGTGCTCTGACATAAGAATTGATTCAAGTTTGTATAACAGATATCCTCTTCCTCCTATCTGATCTTTTGGGGCTCTGATTTTTTCAATTTTCTGTCAATCTGGATGTTTGGCTAGAGAAATTTGGAATAAACCCGTGGTAGTACCCGATTAATCTCAAAAAAGGCCCTTAGATCTTTCTTAGTTTTTTTAGTGGAGGGTATCAAGAACAGATCTCACATTCTCTTGCTGTGTTTGGACAGTGCCATTAGCTACAAAGAAGCCCACATATTTAACAGCAGATTGAGCAAGCTTACATTTTCTGGGATTAGCGGTCAGTCCCGCTTTCCTTAGCACTCTCATCATTGTGTAAAAGTGGTACAAAAGGTCTTTGTTTGTCTTGCTATGTATCACAATGTCATTTATATAGGCTAGGCTCTGCAAAATTCTGAGTATGGTTATAAGATTGTAATAATTTATATCTGTAATGTTGTGGGCGCACCATGCAGACCAAAAGGCAGGACTTTAAAATGAAATAAACCTATGGAAGTGGCAAAGACAGTTTTCTCTTAATCAGCTCCATGTAAAGGAACTTGCCAATACCCTTTTGTTAGATCTATTGTTGAAAGGCAGACAGCATTACCTAGCCGGTTGATCTAATTGTTGATACATCATTGGCTAAGCGTCAAAGGCAGAGCTGGTGTGCACCTTTCTAACGTCTATAAAAAACCTCCAACTTTCATCAGGCTTTGCCACCAACACGATAGGGGAGGACCAAGAACTATTAGAAGGTTCAGTTATGTTAGCCTCTAGCATGTTTTTAACTTCCTGAACGATTATATCTTTTCTAGCATCGGGTAACCAGCAAAGTTTCAAGTGTACCACTTTGCCTACAGGAGTGCGGATGTGATGATAAATATCCTTCACTCTTCCAGGCTCCACTCGAAACACATCAGTAAACTGTGTTATAAAGGCATACAGGTTTTGCTTTTGATTTTTACTGAGGTCAGGGGGAATTAAGGGCTTGTTATCTGTGACTCTGGTAATACACAGGATCATTTTATAGCCTGGGACTCTGAAGGATGTTCTATCCACTCTTTTAATAGGTTCACATCATAGACTTGAGTTTTAAGAAGGTGGTCTGGTTTTGAGATCTTATAATTACATTGTCCCTTTTGTTCCAGTTCCTCGCATAGCCCATGCCACTTGGATGCAAGTTTATTTTCCGAAGTCGGTAATAGTACCAGCACCTTTTGACCTATGGAAAAGGATCTTAAAGAAACCTTTTTATCATTGGAGGTCTTTTGATGTTGCTGTGCTTTAGACATTTGAGTTTGTACTAATGATCTAACAGCGGTCATATGTTCTTTAAACTTATTTTCAGTTTGGGAGGATGGAACTAGAGCTTCCTCTCTCTTTCCACGTTTCTTTAAACATATCCAGGACATCCCCGGGTTCTCGTCCATGAAGGAGTTGAAAAGGGGGAAATCCTATTGAGGCTAAAGGGGTTTTCCTGACTGCAAACAAAGCCCATGGTATAATTTTGAACCCAGTTCCTACCATCCTGTTCAACTAACTTTATGAGAATGGGTTTGAGGGTTTTATTAAATCTTTCGCACAAGGCTGTAACGCTCACCTGATTCCCGTAGAGGCGCCGGTCTTGACTGGGCGTATACCGTATCTTCAAAGGTGATGTGTAACACACGGCTGGCTCTTTGGGCTGGACCTCTGTGCACTGTATGTCTGGCTCGAAGGGTAAGATGTCTGCAGATAGAAAATGTGGGATTAATGAACTGGGTTATTGAATGTCTCTCTCTTCTTCCCTTTCTCTTCTCCTGTAGAACCCCAAAGGTTAACGCTCTCACCTTAGGTAAGTGAACCCCGTGCTCTCCATCTGCCTCGAGGCAGGGTGCTGTAACCAGTTTCTTCACTGGATAAGGGGAGCAGGCCTCTTGACTTCAGAGGACTGCTGTCCGTCGTTTACTGCACGAACGGTAAGTTTCGAGTAATTCTAATGTCTTTAAAGTCTTTAGTAATGATGTCTCTTGTTTTGCAGGGTTCCGGCGATGGCGGATGGCGGGCTGAAGTGAGTTGAAGATGGAGCCCGTGTGATAAATAGAAGCGCCTGGAAGCACGTAAGTAAGCGCTTGTTGCCTGCTTCACGATGCGCTCTAACTGTCTTTTTATTTTGCAGGTACAAGCTCGGGGCGGCTGCAGGGTGCCGGAATACCCACTGGGTTAGATGTGGAAAGGAGTAATAGCACGTGAGTATTAAAGTTCCCCAATGTCTTTAAACGCACCTTGTTTTGTCTTTCAGATGCGGGATGCAGCGCCGAAGGCCTCCGGAGCGTGCGAAGAGTTGGTAAGCTTTTGTCTTTCAGATGCCGGAATGCAGTGTGAAGACTTCCGGAGCGCACGAAGAGTAGGTAAGCCTTTGTCTTTCAGATGCCGGAATGCAGCGCGAGGCGTTGGTGACAGCCGATGGACCAGGTAAGTGAAGAGCTGTCACTGAAGACCGTAATGCTAACCTGTTCTTTCTTGTCTTTATAGGTGTTGCTGAAGACTGGATTCAGAATGGTAAGCCTTTTTCCTTAGGCCCAGGATCAGATGCAGAAGACACGATGAGCGTTCTGCTGCTGAGGATGCAGAATAAGGCAAAGCAAGATTCATCCATCGGGTGTGGTTTAAATAGCCTCCTGTAGTGCTTAGGTGTCTCCTTCCACAGCCACGCCTAGGTAAGAAAAGAGTTCCTGCTTTCCAGAAGAGTTCCAGTGTTCTGAATCTAGGGAGTGGCTCCTGCCCCACCCAACAGGAAAAGTAGTTCCAAACAGAAGAGGATCAGAGACTCAACTGGCAGGCAAGTAAGCAGCATGGTCTGCTGCAGGTAAGTCCACCCAAGCATTATGAGCCCGGCGCTTCCAGCGCTGGGACTGGGCATATTTATGAGCCTGGTGCCACTGGCACCAGGACTGGGTCCAAAAGGTCCCAATTGGGACTGGTTGGCACTCGGAACCTGGGTTATGGATCTGCTTCCAAGGGAGTTGGGAAAACCCTGACCTTTTGGAAGCAGAGATCATGACAAAGGCCATCTGCCTGGGTATGCAAAAAAAAGTTTTTTGTAGTGTTTCACTTTTCCCATTAGCATGCTCATGAAAGTAAAGCCCTGGGCAATTCATATTTCCTTTGGAAACCCTACTCAGGATCAGAAGGAGCAGGTGTTTTACTATTTGTTGTGTGGGCTCTCAGGCGGAAGACCTCAGGTCATCGTGTAGAAAAGACGACAATGACCAGAATGTATTTATTCTCCAATTTGGAAGTTTCCAGGGGTACTACAATGTCCATACAAATCTGGGAAAATTGAACCTCAATTATTGGTAGCGGATTTAATGGAACTGATGGCGCTATGCGAGTGCTAGTTTTCTGCTAGATTTCACAATTCCTAAATTACATGTTTAACGTCAGCATGGATTCCAGTCCAGTAAAATGTGTTTGTTATATGGGTCTGACTTTTGGACTGTGCCAGATGGCCTCCCATCATCCCATCAGATGTGAATGGTCTATCACTAGGATCAGCTGCTTGTGACTTTTAGAGACCACCAACTGTGTTTTTACCAAGCCCGCATAAGTGGTGTATCATCTATAAAGAAGTCCATGTTTCAAAAAGAAAAAAGGCCCCCCTTTCTCACGGCTCTCTTGTTCCGTTAGGACTTCTAAAAATGCTTCAGTTAACAAGAGATTGTTTCTTTTGGCAAAGGCTAAGCATGGAAGTGTATCAGGCTGTTCCTAGTTATATTTTATGGTTTCAGGGTCGGGAGGGCACTCAGATGTTTCATCGGCTTCTCCAAAGCCTCGAGTTACTCTATCTGTTCTCTCCTTCCTGGATATTTCCTTAAGCCTAGGGAACACTGAAGTGCCCCATTAGCAATCCTATCCCCTTGATGAATTTGGAATGGATCCTCCCTGTGATTTTGTAACAACACCTTAACATCACCTCTAAAGTCTGGGTCTATCACTCCTGCTGACACATCAGTTCCAAACCTCCATGCCAAGCCGGTTTTGGGTGCTAGTCTGACATATTTATCAGAGGGTGGAATTAGTATCACACCAGTGGGTATCAGTCTTCTTTTATTTGGTGGAATAGTCTCATTCATTCCTGATACTAATATCAAACCTAATAGAGCCCTTTGTAGCTACTGAGGTGGCTAATGCTCCGGCACTCATCTTTTCACAATGTAGGGCCCCCAACTTGTATCAGTTGAGCCGCATCCCACCCTGACACCATTTGTGAAGGCATCATGAAGTAGGACACAGACAACGGATTCAAAGGTCAAAATAATATGGCTTATTAACTCAAATGTCAGGATGGTTGAAGGCTTAACTTGCAATATGCTAATGAAGGTTTTTCCAAACCTTAATGAAACTAAGGAGAGTCTGCGTCACAAAGTTAATTTAAAAAAGTCTATCTGTGTCCAAAACCTATCTTTGCCCTCGAAACTAAAGCTAAACAATGTGTAGGGATGCCAACAATAAACAAAATGGTTATCAAAACAGAGTTCGGAGCTTCTGCCAGCTCCTAGATTCCTTTGCAGCTTCCCTTACCCAAATTCAAGAAAGTTACAAAAAAGTCTCAGGATTACCTTTCCCAAGTTCATAATAGTTCAACAAATCGTGACAACACAGTTCCAGAGAAAAATGTCTTGAGGGATCCTTCCTCAAGACAGCATTAAAGTTCTAGTCTCAGGGTTCTCTTCCCCAAGACTTCAACTTGCCAAATTATACTTGATTTCAATCTTTCAATGTTCAACACAACTCCAGATCAATTTGATATATAGATATAGGATTCTGATGGGTTCCCCAGTTTGTATCATCTGAGTCAGTATCCCACTCTGAGGGCATATGTGAGGAACCAGGAATGAGAGGCGAACACAGAGTATTCATGTTGTTAGTTAAAGACTTTTATTAAACAATAAAAGGCTTGGAACATTTCTCACTGTCCCTAATCTAAGAGGAATTCCCCTACCTCAACCAAAACTAAGTGTCTGTCCTGTGCCAATATGTCCAAAGAAAAATGTCTTGTTTCCGAAATCCTTGCTAAACCGTCACATTCTAAAACTAACTCTAAGGTTTTACGGGTATTGTCTCTGGCTTGAAAAGTGCACAGGTGTTCAAGTTATAAATAGATATATAATCTAATACAAGTTCCAAATGGATAATGTTCACAGGTCCTGGGAATGGCTGCCTTCCCCAGGTTTCTCTCCACCAAAACAAAAGTTCTAAACAATAATCAAGTTCTTTAAGATCCAAGAGGATGAATATCTCCTCTTGGAGTTACAATCCACTCCAGAGGAAATAACTCCCTTCCCCAAGTATTTTCCACAAACACTGTATTTTAAAACCCTGAAGGGCATGACTCTTCCTTGGTATTTTCTTTTCAAAATTAAAGAATTTGGGTGCAGGTCCCAGACTCATAAGACACCTGGTATACTTTCCTTTCAGGCTCTCTAATGTAGTTCTTTTATACAATTTGGGCATGGGTCCCAGACTAGCAAGACACCTGGTAAACTCTTCTGCCAGGTTTTCTTTGTATTCCTGTATTTCTTGTTTCATACAGTTCCAATATTCTGTATCACTTAAGTATCAGGTCTCAAAACCACTTTCATTCACTTTCTTTGTTAAATGTCCGACGGACCCAACCACCTTACTCGAGGACACCTGAATCATGTAACTGCCACTTATCGGTTCTTGATATAGCTGCCAAAGCACCCCAGTGACCCGAATTCCCTTCCCAGGGCTCACTGGCTTTCTCTGGTGCTCTTCGGACATCTCATGACAAACACACAGAAGCACCCTGACATCCTGCATCCACCTCACGGGTTTACCGCTTCATTTGGCAGCTTCCAATTCCTTTGTGGCTCCTGCTTCACTCCTGAGCCCCTCCCTCTGTTTGGGTGCCATTGGTACTGCTTCTCAGTTCCCGCAGGCACCAGGAAGGGTCCTCCTCTCTTCCTGCTGCAATACCAGCACAGTGAACCAGCTCCTCCAGTCCTTCCTTTCTGGCTGTCTCCCTGCGCGCCTGCGGGTTTCTCAGCTTGGTTTCTCCGGCAGTAACTAGCCGGTTGCATCTCCTTGTTACATTCAGCTGTTCCATCTTTAAACTCTCACTTCAAGGAAGGAAGTTGATTGGAGCTGATCGGCTTCCTTCAAGCACTACACTGCTCCTTCTGGTTCTGCTGAGTATTCAACATTACACAGCCCCTCTTCCTCATCTCAGTCTTTATTATTTTGTTGGTTATAGATATTGAGGGATACTATCAGCAGGCTTCAAGGGTTGTTGAAGGGAGTGATCGCAGTATGCCATCAAGACATGAACACTGTAAGAGGTATTCCTAAAAGTTAAAGGGGGATACCATGTCTCATCTGAGTATTCACGACTCTCCGCCTGGGGATCTCCTCCCCTTATGTGATCCTCCCTCCAGGAGCCACCCCCAGGGTCAGGATCAGGTAGCAGCGGCTGTTCCCTGGCCCCATGAGGAGAGGCTACCTTTGGGAAAGGAGTGATGACATCATCAGATTCATCAAACCACTCAGAGACAAATGTGAATTGCAGATTGAAAAAGAGAATGATATTAAACATTTTGACAGCATACCTGACTAAATATCAAACTAAAGTGCATATGTATGCAAATTGGAGAGGATTGGTGAAGAGGAGTGAGGTGAACATGGTTTGTTCCTATAGGAAGTGCATTTGAAGAAACTTTAAGAATTCTTGCAGCAGCTGGTGGAGACCAGAAGTAGTCCATTATGTCAGGCACAGTGACATACCTCCTCTCATGCAATAAGCCTCTCATAGGAACTTCATTTTGGGGGAATTGCTCCAGTTCTACTGCGGCCAGAATGTTTGAGGGAGTACAGAGAGAGGGAGAGAGGTGAAGACTCTGTATGGGACCGTCACAGAGCTATGCTCTGTTGGTGAAACTAGTACGAGGGGGAGGATTTTGGGAAATCTGAAGACCCCCAACAAAGAGGTTGCCTCTTCTCGGTCAATAGGGCCAGAGATGAGTATGTAGCATGTCAGGCAGTCAAAATGTGACCGACATTTCACAACCCATAATGGACTCTTAGGAGAGCTTCCCTGGAAATCTCTTGAATATCTTTTCAGGCCACTTTTCTATGTGTAGAGAGAGAGAGAGAACTGTATATTATGGTGTTGTGGGCCGTGGTTCAACACAAAATATGGGAGCACCCTGAGAGACCTGCTAAGGACCTCCCCCCATCTCCTAGAAAAAGCATCGGCCATGCCACAGAATCCCAAGCTAGTATTGTTTTCCATGTATGAGCAACATGCATGATGATCATACTGCCGAAATGGCACACTGAGCACTGCAGTAGATGGGTGATGAAAGTTAGTTTTGAATCAAACTTTACATCTTTTATCTAGGATAGAAACCAATGTGTGGAACCTAGACACCAAACAGGCATCCCACTATTGTGCACAGCCAGCAACATTATTATACACAAGGCAGTAGTAGAGACCGATTTTGGTCACAGGAAGGGGGTGGAGGGCAAGTCCCAAGGAGGCACTGCTGACAGTCCATTCCAGTATGGTCACTGTGAATTACTTTCACGAAGCTGTGGCCAGAATCTACACCAGGAATTGTCACTATAAATTACTTTCATGAAGCTGGGGCCACTAGCTAGGTCAGTGCATTAAGTGGGATAGGAAATCATGGGGAGCCCTGCTAAGGGGGTATCAACAATGTGTGCTGGATGAAGCCTAAAAAGACGAAATACAAAATGAGTCCCTCTAAACCTGTTTCTTGGGTCATTCAGCATTCTATCAGTTCTTAGTTTTTGTATAGAGCATATACTTCTCTCTCTGGTTCAGTTTCTAAATAATTTAGTCTTGGTAAATAAATGCCTTTCCCCTTCAGTATATAAGCTGTTCAATGAGTAAATAAATCAACTTCAGTCTGTAAATAAATGTCCCAGTTTAAATATGTTTAATTGAGTTTATAAATTGATCTTTTAGAGTTTCCGCTGCCCTGCTGGCTATTTTTTTGTCCTGCTGTGCAGAGCCAAAAGCCTTGTGTGATAATCTTATGCTATTAACCCCTACATCCATTGATTTATTTATGATTTTGCCACTGTATCAAAACGCAAGGAGGGGATGTTATTATGCATAAATATCGTTTTATGGAGGTACCATACTTCTGAAACTAAACACTGTATCACTTTAAAATTGCTTTTTCTGGCCAAAAACAGACCTCTTTTAGGGTGTTAACGTATCACTGAAATGCTTAACCATTGTGAGAAATCTGAGGGTATCCTCACTCCTACTCCCCCGGGATCCTCTGCTCAGGTGACCAGGGAAAGGCCATCACTCTTGTATCCTGGAGCTACGAGTGAAGAAGCGAGGGAGGATCACCTGGATGGTGGGTCTTTGGGAATTGGGTATGAGCTTCTCTGCTCCCAACGGCAGGTGGGAGGTGCGACATGGTATCCCTTTTCGCTTATGACAACCAACCTAACCTTCCCCCGGCCTTCATGGGCAACTATAAAACAGCTCCCCTCAATTTTACTCATTCAACCTATTACAGTACTGGGACGAGGAAGAGGTGACCAGAAGTAGTGAACTCCAGAAGGTCATTTCACCACTTTAGTACTGAGTCGAGGAAGATGCCTGCAAAGTACTTTAAGGGTCAGACATGTCCCTTTATTTGCAGTCAGGCAATGTCAATTGGGAACTCACACCTGCAACCTGTCAAGTGGTTGCAGGTGTATAAGACGGGAGGAAACCAGCAACAGAGACTTACAGGTAGACCGACAGGCAAACCCGCAGGGTATCCTGTTTGCGAGGAGGCAGCCGTGGTGGGTCCTGCAGGGAAGCCGATATGCCAGCCAACAATCCTTAGGAACTGTGAAGCCCAGGAGCAGGCGGGCCATAAGAAAACAACATGTTTGGGAGCCTTTGGTGTTGGAGATTCACGGCCAGAGCTGCAGAGACAAAAATGAAAGCACAAAAAACACCAGCATCCACAGAAGAGAAGCAGAGCTGCCGGTGGGAGCAGAGAAGCTTCAGAAGTGTGAGCTTGGCTCGCTGTGCAAGGCAAGGTATCAGGCAGAGCAGAAAAGACCCTACGCAGCTGCCCGAAAGGAATGTGAGAGCCTAGAACATTGGAACTGTATGAATACAAGAAATACAAGAATACAAAGAGAACCTGGCAGGAGTGTATAGCAGGTGTCTTGCGAGTCTGGGACCCACACCCAATATGTATAAAATAACTACACGAGAGAGCCTAGCAGGCGAGTATATCAGGTGTCTTGTGAGCTCTGGACCTGCATTGTTTTACTTTGAAAAGAGAATCCCAAGGAAGAGTCATGCCCTTGGAGTTTTAAATAACAGTGTTTGTGGACAAGCCTTGGGGAAGGGAGTTATTCCCCCTGGAGCGGATTGTAACTCCAAGAGGATAAAGTCATCCTCTTGTACCTTAAGGAACTTGGTTATTCTATGGAACTTTTCTTTTGGTGGGGAGAAAACTGGGGACGGGAGCCATTCCCAGGACTTGTGAACATTATCCATTTGGAACATGTATTGTAACATATATTTTTTGAACTTGAACATTGCACTTTTTAAGCTCGAGACAATACCCTATACACTGTAGGACGTTTTAGAATGCGAGGCCTAGGCAAGGATTTCGGAAACGGGACATTTTTGCTTTGGACATCTTGACACAGGACAGACCCTTAGTTTTGGTTAAGGTAGGGAAATACCTCTTAAATTAAGGAAAGTGAGATATTTTCCAACCCCTTTATTGTGTTGTAAAAGTCCTTACCAATACAATGAGTTCTCTGTGTCCGCGTCTCATTCTTGGTTCTTCAAAGTGGGTAAATTGCATTAAAATGGGAAGGCAAAGTATTTTCCAGTCGTCAAATAGCAAGAAACTATTTGGCCAGAGATGAGTAGCTGTTTTTTCAGCCCTGATTCAGCCTCAATGCGTACTCTAAACCAAAGTTCGGTATACCACTAGTTGTGGTGGTACTTCTTTAATGGTGTACATTGAGTAAGGCACTAGGTGTTTTACAGCAATCTGCCGATCTTTTTCAAAATGAGTAGTGGCTGTTTACAAATATGGAATTAATTTATTTTCAGACAAAGAACACACTAAGACCATGGACACCACTTGAGCCAAAATGAATTGGTTTAGGGATATCCACATTGTTATGCATCATACACCATCAGACTCTCTGATGATACCTAAGGAAGCAAAAGAAAAGAGGTGATGGCTGGAAGGTTTTGAATCAATCTCAACCTCTCGCATCGTTCTGGGCAACTCTCCAGACCATCGATATTCGCCAGCCAAGATACTACAGAAAGGGGAAAGACCAAATGCAGATCAGGCTGTTTGTTTTGAGAGAACGTGGGACTAGAACCACTGTTCCTGAAACACTGGTTAAGCTCCCTAGAGTACGCGTTTCACCCCTCTCTCGTAACAGCCCATTCACACCTTCAACACTCAACACCAAAATGCTGCTCACTAGCAACATCATGGACACTGCATCACAGCAATCTCACCCTTGTCAACATAGACCCCATGAGCACTCTATCATTATCACTACATGGACACTGATGCTCGCCAATCTCCCCTCAGCACCAACGGAGCTGCAGATATCGCCATCCTCATCCCCACTTATTACTTGGAATGGATATCACTTGAATGCCATCTTCATTGCTGAAACGTGGATGACATTCACCTCCACAAATGTTCTAGATACTCTCATCCCCAACAGCTACAGAATTCAATAAAAATACTGTCTAAACAAGATAGGCAGAGGCCTCACCGTCATTCCCAAGGGATCATGGCCATGCACCCAACTGGACATTTCTACCATTGACACTTTCAAAAACCTTTCCTGCCACTCCCTGCTCTCCCCAAAAGACGTCACTTCTTACCTCATCTACCGACCACCCAAGGCCAACAACACCTTCATCGAAGACTTCACAGACTTGGTCACAACCATGTCTTTCACACATGATAAGACAATCTTCTTGTGACTTCAACATCCATGTCAATCCAACAACCAAGCCAATGAAGGAATATCTACACTCCCTACTCATCGCTCTGAACCTCACACTGCTCACAAAAGACCCATCTCACGGGAGAGGTATTATCCTCAACCTCATCATCACCACCATGCCCATCCTCCATCACAGTTCTCCAATGCCACTCAATTCATCCTCCCATCCGGCAATTAGTCACACTACAGCAATCAAGGAAACCCACTGGAAACTCGGCAAACAAGTCTTTAGATCAGTCAAGAACTTCCAAGTGGAGACTCTCATGGCAGACCTTGCCAAACCCCACTTCTCGTGTGCCTATCTAACTCTGATGAACCAGGACTGTGACTTACTTCTTACAAGAACTCAACATCACCCTCACAACCAACATCAACTGCCATGCCCCGGTGAAACCATGTACCCTCAACCCTAAAGCGTCCATGCCTGCGCATCCTCAAGAACTCAACTTCAACAAATAAAACATCTGAAAACAAGAAAAAACTGGGTCAAAATCCTGTAGCGCATCCAATCTCACCCTGCTCAAGGAACTCTGTGTTACATGCAGACCAGTGATCACCACTACTAGCAACACTCCAAAGCCAATGCCAACAGTGAAAGCAGTGCCCTCTTCAAAGTCAATGAAATACTGTATCAACCCTCTGCCTGACAAAACTGTACTGCAATCCTACGAAAATTCTACCACCATCTCTTTGTTACTGAACAAGGTCTGCATGGACTGCCAACAGAGACAATAACACTACAACTGACAGCACACATTAGCGAAACCACAACTACCTCGACAAATTTCAATACACTTCACAGAGAAGAACTCACTGCCACCCTAGCTTCCCCCAATGCCATATCATACGCAGAAGACATCCACTCTTCCAACTGATGCACTTCTCCCTTACCTAACAATTATCAACAGCTCCCTAACTCAAGGCACATACCATTGACAATCAAGACTGGACAAATCCTGCCACTTCTCAAGAAACCAACACTGAAAACTGGCAACCTCAGCAATTACTGGCCCATCACCCATCTTCCTTTCTAGGTAAGATATTTGAGAAAGCAGTAGACACGCAACTCCTCCAATACAACAACCTCCTTCAGTCCCAACAATCTGGCTTCAGACCCAGATGAAGCACAGATACAGCTACAATCAAGATGATGGACAATGTCCTGAAAATCCTTGATGGTAGCCATCCGTGCCTCCTTTTTCTCCTGAAACTCTCAGCAACATTTGACACAGTTGACCACCAGACAGTCACCAACCATCTCCATCGCTGCATGGGGATCAGCAAGATCATCAGCTGGTTCAAATCACACCTTGTTAATCGCCACCAGTTTCTACAAATTGATTCCTCCAGATCAACAAATCTACCCATCACCTGTCTGTCGAGTCCCACAAGGATCCATCAGGTCCTGTGTGATCTTCAATCTTTCTGTGGAACCACTTGGAACCCTCCTCGCTCTACATTACCTCCACATCCACCAATGCGCGGATGGCACACAGCTTTACCTCAAGATATACTCCTTGAAAGACATCCACAGTCTTAAAACCTGCCTCTCATTGATCCATTAGTGAATGTCCAGTGCTTATCTGAAACTCAACACCTCCGAGGCCTACTCCTGACCAAAAACAATGAACACCCTGACATCCCGACCTAGCTCTCTGCTATGGACCTCGAGGACTTCACACCCCAGCTGGCAGCCTGTGCCAAGTGCTTTCAGTTCGACATGACCGACACCTCTCCTTCAAACACATAGCAAGGAATGGCTCCCCTCTATCACCTAGGTCCACACACACTCTACTCCCCACTCTACCTGAGAGTGGGTGATCTGATCACGAGTGTTTCCTCCCGTGGCTGCTTGTAGAACCCTGCTGACAAAATGACAACATCCCCACTGCCCTGTTGTTAGATCCCCACAAAAGTGACATCACACGGTATTCGACTTCACAATAACTACAGAAAGAGGATAATAAAATTCTCCAGCATTGTAAACGTGATAACGTCACGCGCTTTCCGAAGTGAAGACTCCAGGAAGCCTTCCCAGGCAATCCCTTCATGCTCCATTTCTTCAGTTACTCTGGCCACAAAAAGCCTGCCACCAGCATCTTGTGCTGGTTCCTGCGCGGTCGGGCTGCTGCACAAAAGCGGTTCTGTTCATTCTGCCTTGCTTGAAAAAAACATTTTTTTTAAAGTGAATTTCAACAGACTTCAGGCTTCGCCAAAGTGACGTGCGTCATTCGCTAAAAGAAGTGTGCGAAGATGATGAGGCGCATTTATTAAAAAATAGAAAGTAATCAATTTGAGCTTTTAAGAAATCCAGATTTGACAGAATACAAAGCTGAAGTGGCATTCTTCAATGCGAGTTTCCACAAGAAAGAAGGGCACAGCAGTAACGAGCCAGGCACCCATGTATAAATAATTCCAGTTCGAGTTTTCTCTGATAGGCGTAGGGAGCGATAATTGCAAGGGAGGCATCATCCATCATGTTGAAAATAATGATGGCTATAGAATCAGAAATACAGTGAATTCCAGCAGGGCTTATATTAGGATGATGGTCGTTTTTTTTTCGTTTTTTTTCTTCAGATTGCATTTCGAGTCTGCAACAAGAACCGCATCACCATAACACTGACTGCGTATCTATGAAAAGGAACAGCTCAAATACAATGTGGAACAATGCCAAAAGAAATCCTCAGCAAATTATACAGCGAAAAGATGCTGAAAAGTAATTATCTCACCAAGCAATACTGCTGGCAGCAACTCCTAAACTTTTACATTTACATGGCTTTGTTGGTGCGTGCACCGCCTACTCTCGTTGAATTTTTTTGGGGTGTGACTTTTCAGAAAAACCTCTGCTCACTGATGCCTCCAAGAATTATGCTAGACCTATTTTATATTGCTCTTAACCTTCCATGCATCTGAACCCCTGGTTGTGTGGCGATTCTGTGGGGTGATAGGGAGTCTCCTGGGGCGTGCCTTCAATCCCAAGTGAACAGTGGATTCGTCTCAAGTAGTGTGGCAAGTCAGAATCAGGTGACGGACAAGATATCATTTTTTTGGTTTAACCTGTCTTTTTATTGAATATGAACCTATCGGAACCTATCGGTGTTTGGCCCTATTCTAAATAAAGTAAAGAAGTCTAACCAGTGCTCGTCAGGGAGTTGTACAAAAACTCTGTCTGTCAATAAAGCAGAAGCTAACAACATAAGGGCCTCTTCCCCCTGAGTGAATGGCTGGTGGTTTCTGATGATATGCCTGTTTCTCAAGAGGGGTCTCTGACCCTATTGCTCAGTTCAACCAACAAGGCACCAGAATATCTCTCACTGTAATTTCTTCCCTATTTGGACTTTGCCAAACTCGTTGCACCAGTCCTGGTGTCTGATACCTGTGGGATTGCTGGACCTTGAAAGTCTTACTCAAAGTGAGTTTCAACTGATGATAATAATCTGCTTGTGTGAGTCCAGTGAACGAGTCCAGTCTCGCTTCAGTCTTGCTTCACCAACGAGGAAAGGCGGCGTGCTGTGCTGTAGCTGCAGTGGATTTGTTGGTCGTGCTATCTTGCTAGTGCTCCTTGAACAAAGCAAGGACTGTGAGCAAGGAGCGTGAGTCTGGTGAACGAGTCCAGTCGTACTTCAGTCACGCTGAAGTAAGCCTAGTTGCCGACTTTTGCTCCTCGCCCTTGACTTCATATGGCGCCCACTGAAATGGAAGGTCCCCGTACTCGGCAGCAGCAAAAATTACATGATTTATCAATTCAGACATTACAATGGATGGCCAGTGTGAACTCTCACATCATAAGAAGATACATCCTTAACACAGACGCCCCTATCGTTCCAGGCTCTAACTGTTCACTCTTCACTTCCTAATGACTCGGTTATAACAGATGCTGAGATACTGGAAGTGGAAAACGTGTCTGTGCCTGCTACTATAAGGGCCCTAGAGGTGGAACCAACCTTGCTGAGCTCTATTATATTTAACTTCTATCCGAAAGTTCTAGGAGCAAGGTCACAGGTTTGTGTTGAGGTGAAGCCCACACCTCATTTGTCTAGTAGGGAAAAGGGGGGTCAACCTGGATACCTCGCATTTGTTTTGGAAGAAAGACATTCATTTTCCACGCAGTTTCTTTGCGTTTTGTGCTTGTGGCAGACAATTTTTGTTTTATTTGCTCTTGTTTGAGTTGTAACAAGATTTAACATAAATACAGCGTGGGATCTTATGTCCCATTTGAGGTCAGCCGACACGTGTTTCGACCGGTAGGTCGTTATCAAGGCTGATCATGTATAAAATTACATACATGTAGTGATTTTTTATGTGTTTGTGTGACATTGGTGACAATTGTTATGTGCAATTGTGTAAAGTGCTTGGTGTAAGTGACATGGAGAAGTCATAGCATCAGACATAATTGTGCATATATATAAATGTTCGTTGGATCATCGTTTTGGGTCATTTTGGAAGAGGGGAGAGAGAGAAAGAGAAGGGAGAGTTGCAAGGTCAGCAAGTGGTCTAGAAACTAGTTGCATTGATGTTGAGAGTGTGACCACTGTCCTCTTACCTATGTGATGTCGTCCTGAGCCCCCTATTGGGTCCTTAATGGGGTATGGCAATTGTTTCTGTCAATACAGCTGGGCCCTGTAAAAGGATTATTTGAGTTTACAAGGCGTTGTCTGGCTGTGATGTGGTGTCGATGAGTGACGAGGGGATGGTATTGTGGTTGTGTCTTGTTCTTATTGAGGAGTGCGGTCCTAATTGATAGAATACAGAGTGGTGTGGTAGTGTCCCAATCCTTGGTGATTAGCTAGTGTCCTTTTTGAGGGGTATCAAAAAGAGGCCTATTGGGCCTGGCGGCATCTATATGGAGATGCCATCTGTGTTGTGGCATATGGAGTAAAACATGGTCATGTGCCCCGATGGATTAACATTGCCGGTGACTGTTAGGGCCATTTGCGTTGTAGTGAATGTCCCCTGTAGGATTGTGAGCTTGGTGGCCTGTTTTCTAAAATAGTGCAGGCCTGGGAATTCCCATACAGTGTCTAGTTTGGTTAGTAGAGGTTTAGCCTGTGTTGCGTGTGCCGATTTATTGCCGATTCATATTGTGGTGATGCACATTTGTTGGCGAAAATGTATATATATATATGTATAACATGGCCTGCGGTAGCGGCCATGTAGTTATGGTTAAGTTGCTAATCCCATAGTAAGAGCACTTTTTGGGCGGTTTATAACTTCGCTCCCCCCTGGACAAATCCTCACCAAACTTTGCAAAAAATGTACATGACCCACTCTGAATTTATTTGCAAAGTTTGGTGAGGTTTGGTCCGGGGGGGGGGGCAAAGTTATAGGAGAGTCCTAAAATTTCTTTTTTTCCCATTGACATAATGGGAAAACACTTGGTTCACGCCTACGCCCAAACCGCTGGACGGATTTTCACCAAATTTGCGGCAGGAGAAGTGGCTTGCTCCCGAAAGCA
This sequence comes from Ambystoma mexicanum, assembly GCF_040938575.1. Taxonomy (NCBI): domain Eukaryota; kingdom Metazoa; phylum Chordata; class Amphibia; order Caudata; family Ambystomatidae; genus Ambystoma; species Ambystoma mexicanum. The sequence continues at coordinate 496,384,733 of NC_090932.1, forward strand.
TGCTTTTGTTAATTTGGTGTAAATCCATCCAGTAGTTTTTTTTAAATGAACAAAACGTAAAGCAAAAAAATGTGTGATATTTATGTCTGCTCCGTGGACACACTTCCCGGTTTGCTCCGTGGACAGGACACCAATTGGCTAATAGACTTGCATCATGTCCAGGTACACACAACGTGTTCGCTGATTGGTTGGCGTGAAGTATGAGAGGCGTCAGATTTTTGGAAACACCTGCCATCTTGGATTCACGGACATCGGCCGGTGTGCGTGGACATCGCGGTAAAACCAGATTAAAAAACACAACATTGCACTTGTCAAACGTATCAAATAATCTCTGGGGGGGGTGAGGGGTGATGAGGATGAGATGGACTATGGCTGCAAGAAGCAAAAAACAAGGGTTTTTTTGCTGCAAAAGTCTGCGAACAGTTCGGATGTTCGAGAACAGTCCCGAAAGGTTCAGGGACACTTCAGATGTTTGGGGTCAGTTTTTGGATGGCTTATAACTTTGGCGCTACTTAATGAAAATGGATGTTCCTGACCAGATCCCGAATGAGTTTGCAAGGTTTGGTGGGATTCTCTCAAGAGGGGGCAAAACTAGAGAGGGGGTCACAAAATTATGTAAAGGCTTATAAATGAGCTGCCATTTGACGAATCTACACTTAATTTGGCAAACTGATAATACATATAGATATAAATGTTTTTGTGAAGTTTGGTGAGATATTGTCAAGAGGGGGCAAAATAAAAGGGGGGTCCCAAAATAATGTAAAGGCTTATAAATGAGATACCATTTGTCGAATCTACACTTAATTTGGCAATAGATCTATATATAAATGTTTTTGCGAAGTGTGGTAGGATTTTGCCAAGAGGGAGCAGAATTAGATTGGGGTCCCAAAATATTGTAAAGGCTTATAAATGTGGTGCCATTTGACACATCTATACAAAGGTTTGCAAAAAGATTATAGCTCTAGATATAAATGTTTTCATAAAGTCTGAATGGATTTTGTCAAGTAGGGGCTAGGTTATATGACAATTGTATGTGCATACATTTGACACTTTTGAAAAAATAAAACATGGGTGGATTTCCAGCAATCTTGTGTAAGGAGCATTGGTAAGGACACCTGAAAGCATGGTTTTGCAAATGTGCCAGTGTTTTATTTTTTGACAAGTGTCATAATGTAGGTACAAAAAATAGTGATATATCTTTGGTGACTGAGGAGTAGCCTGTGGTCGTGGGCAGTGGCCAGATTGTCCAGGTCATGGAATAAGGTCATGATCCGGACAATCTGGCTACTGGCCATGACCATGAGGGACAACATATGGGGTTAAAGTGGCCATGTCCACCTGGGACTGGCTTTGTGGTGAAGTTATTGAAAATTGGGATAGATTTGAACGGGAACAAAAATGTGCTCATGGTAATAAGGTCATAGGGTTCTCTTTTCACCTTCTACAGGTGTCCGTGGAAAGCGAAGAGGGGCCCTGTATGGAACCCTGCCTTCCCTTTCCATGGTGGCCATCTTGGAAACAGGCTTCCATGGAAAGCGAAGAGGGTTCCTGTATGGAACCCCACCTTCCCTTTCGATGGTGGCCATCTTGGAAAAGGATGTTCCTTCCTACACCAGGATGCCGGTGTAGGAAGAAAAACCCTTTTTTTCAGCACCCCGGGTTCCCGCTTTGGGAGCCTAGGGTGCGAATGGCCTTCATCCCCCATTACAGGGGCTGGAATAGGGAGATAATTGTCCAGAGACCTCATTATCCACCCTTGCTTCGCTTGGGCTGATAACTTATGCTGCCGGGCCGGTATCCACCGTTCCAGCCCTAGAACGGAGGATGAACGCCACAATAGTCCCATTAGCATAACACAAAATGCAAATGGAAATGTTGGAAAATCTTATTGAGTCTATGTACTTTACTGAGAAATATAAAGTAGATGGAGTCTATACGTTTTTTTTTTTAGTTCTATTTTTTAACTGTGAAAGGTGGTTCCTCAAGGAACATTTCTTTTGTTGTTTTTGGTTGTATTTTTTTTTGGGGGGCTGGAGAGCTAAGAACGAAATGTGGGGAGGAAATGAGGGGAGAGGCACCAAACACTAATATGGAGGGGTAGGTGGACAGGGGAAAATGTTGAGCGTGTGTTAATTCTAAGGTAGGGGGCAGTGTTTCTCATGCTCCTTGATGATTAAAGCAGTGGTGGTGGCTCTAGGGGAGGAGGGATGGCAACAGCTGATGCTGTCCAGTAGTTTTTTCAAATGACCAAAACGTAAGGCAAAACAATTAGTGATATCTATGACACCCTTCCCTGTTCGCTCTGCCAACAGGACACCGATTGGATAATCGGCTTGCGTCGGGTCCATGGACACGCAACATGTTCTCTGATTGGCTGGGATGAGGAGTGAGCTGCGTAAAATTGTTTTGGTGCACCAACCATATTGGATACGCAGACATGCGCTAGAAGTGAGCATAAATCCAATTTTGGGGAGTGTGTTGGTGTGGATTAGTGCTTCGCGAGGGTGGGGGAGTAAGAGATGGGTCAAATGCTGTATTTGTTTAGGTGGGAGAAGACTGTGATGTGTTTGCGGTGTCCGCGGACATAAGGAGAAGGCTGTGATGTGTTTGCGGTGACATAATGAACCCTGGGCGCACTACTGGCTATTTTGGTTTACTATGATGTTGGTTTTGGGTCGTTAGAAGAGTATTGGGTGAAGAGGGTATGTATTGAAGAGTTTCTATGTTGGTTGTATCTATTTTTTTAGAATGTTAATGGAAATGGGTGGGTTTTGAGGTGGATGTATTATGTTTTTGGGTTGTGGTCATTTGGTAGGTGTTTGTTTCTATGGGTGGTTTATACTGCGGTGGTTGTGGCCAGGGCTTAGAGTATTGGGTGATTGGCCAAAGTGCTGTAGGCCTTCGGCCATGCACCCAAGACTCTAGGCCCTGGATACATCCACCACAGCATAACACACCCATGTTACCAAAGATTTTGACTGTGGTATGTGGGCTGCTTAGGGGATATGTTTTTAAAAATGTGTGTACTAATTGGTAGTAGTGTAATAGTTATGTTATGTTATGTTACTTTGCATTTACATAACGCCTTATGTATCATTGGTATGATATCAAGGCGCTGGTAGGTTGAACGCCCTCGGGTAATAGTGTTTATAGGACAGTGAGATGATCTGTCTTTGTTTGTTGGATTGTGTTCAGAATGTTGGTATTGAAGACTCTAGGCATTTCGTGTTGTGTTTATTGGTGAGGTGTTCATTTGCATGGCTGTGTTATGTTGTGGTGGTGGTGAGTTTAATTATTATATGCTTAGTGTTACTTTTGGTGAGGCTGTATGAAGAGTTTTGGCCAGGCCATGCAGGCAAGATTGTAGTGTTTGGCAACAAGCGATGAAGGATAAGATACCCATGGAAACAAACATTTTGGATTGCAGTGTATGATCAGGTGTTTGCTTGAATGGGTGTGTTATGCTGTGGTGTTTGTGAGTCCAATTATTATATAGTTACTGTTTGACTTTTTATGGTTGTGTGCAGTTGTTTCATGCAAATTACCAAGAGGGGTCCTGGGAGTCTCTTAGCTAGACATTAGACCTGGTTACGAGAGACTTATTCAGAGTCTTCATCTCACTATTTTCCACAGAGAAGAAATATCCCAAACATATCAGTCTTTTTCCTGCCGTGAGGCAGTCCAGCACTGAAATGCTAGGCAATTTTCCTCTGAAGAAGAGTACCAATAGCAATCCCAGGACATCCCTTGTTTTTTGCATATTTAAGTAACTTTTGGGTCTCACCTTAAGTTACTAGGGCAATCCAGACGATGACCTATTGGTCACTATTATTAGAGAGGCACAGCTCCACCCTACTGATGAGGTGCAACCAGAACGAAACACGTGTCTGGGGTTGCTGTTGGTACTCTTGTTGAGAGTACAATTGTCTAGCTTTTCGGTGCAGGACTGTCCCTGGGCAGGGCAAAGAGTGATATGATTGGGATATTTCTCCTCTGTGAAAGGTAGTGAGCGAAGAAATCTGGGTAAGTCTCACACACCCAGGACTAATGTGTGGCATAGGGACTCCCAGGATCCCCCTTATTTTTTTGCATATTAACGTGACTTTGGGTCCTACCCTCAGTTACTAGGGGGATGCAGACATTACTATTACGTATTTACTATGTGTCTGTATTTGTAACGTGGCAAGACCCCCACACCGTTCACTTCGCTAGTGTCACAAAATGGGATAGTGCAAACACCTGTGTGCACCTTATAGGACATTCTCGTACGAGCACATTTTGTCAGGGCTCGAGATTTACTCCATGCGAAAAATGTTCACGTGATTTGGCATGTGAAGAGGAGATGGGCTGAGGTGACAGGTGGTCTGGCCTGCTTGTCGGAGTCTTTGGGAGAGTGCAAAGTTCTTCATTAGAACAAAGTAAATCCATAGAAATGTCGCCCGCATTTGTGAATGGTAGGAAAAATATCATATCTTTAAAAAAAAATGTTTCTAATGCACTACGGTCTGAAGGGCTATTGGCTGCTATTGTGAGTGAAGGTCAGCGAAGTTGAATTTTGGTTTCTGAGCTGAGGAAACCCACGCATCGTACACAGTATAAGGTTCAATTGTTTATGACCTTGAACCAAAGCTAACATTCGAAAAGGAATGTATGAAGGGAGGGATGTAACACTGTCAAATATGATAAGGTTCACCATTCCAAAACTGGACAAAGCAACATGTATTTTCACTTTATGAAAATGTGTTGCCCTGAACGGAATGTCAGCTTTACGTCGACAGAATAGAAATGCCAAATATTATGTAAGTTTCACTTTCGTTGATTTTATAGACCAACTAGTCAACTTATCATTCACTGACTGTTACATTGTACTCGGTTGTTGTTTGTGTCATATTGCAACGACACGAAAATACGGCGTGTCGGTGTAGTGGCCTTTGTCTCGCCATGGGCAGTTCAGTATCGAGATGCATGTAGTCCACTAGTGGGTTCCCCCACGTTCCACAAACGCGTAATTGAACGCTAATATTTAATAAAAATTCCGTCTATGTGTTCTTCTTTCCATTAGTTTGCTCCCTGATTGTAGCGTCAGCGTCCGCATCCCATTTCGAATTCAACATACTCCATAGCACTAACCTCTGAAGCAAATTGTAGACTACTTTTCATGTTGTTTTCTCTGTGTTCCCATTGTTTTGACGTCCCTGTTCATCATTGGTTTTAACACAGGCCGAATTAATGGGTAAAATGATAAACTGTACTAAAGATCGGCTACTGAGACACATTTCTGATATCGTTTTGTAAACAGCTACATCCTGCCTTTCTGCGATTGTCATCGATTACATTTACCAATTGACAGGTTTTTCAACTGCCAGCTGCAGATACACATGAATGGCTGCATAGCAATTACTCTTTTTTGGGACGATCGCTATGGGCCGATATGCCCTTACGCGGTACCAGTGAAAAGGAGCAACCTGACATCGTTTATGGTGGCCTAGTGCCAAGCTGATGCCAAAGCCTTGCACTTCACAGCACGTCCAATGCACTTTTTATACCCAAAAGGAACACCGTGTGACTCACGATAAACATTTGTGGATCGAGAACAAAGAAATAAATGACGCATTTGCTTGAATAAGGCAATCGCCAGATGTTCTTGCAATGTTTATTGTGAAATAAAAGTACTTTAACAATTTTACAGTTTTACTATTTCCTTTAAACGTATGATTTTATATTCAAAATTGGGATGCGCTATGCTGTGAGATGATGCGTGTTGATATTCCGGGTTCTGCGTCAACTAAGGTTAACACATAGGTGATGACTGGGTGTGTTTGGCTACACTGTCCAGTAACGTCCTGGAGATAGACAGAGAATATCACTAGGCTTGGTGATGCCAGCCTCAGGAGTTGGGCACATGAATTAGTGCCGCCAGGACAGTCTACCTTGGGCGATGCGGCAACGGATAAGATTATCACAAAATGGCCGCGCCCTGCTGCCTGATTTCACATGTGTAAAAAAAGAGGAAAACTATGGTAAGGTGCATACAAAATGTTTGTACGCTCGATCAAAGTATGTTTAGAAACACATGCCCGACCCCTCGGGACAATATTATTTCTGAGCACACTATTCGTTTAATAGAGCCATTTTTGCTCCATTTGCTGCAGATGATTTTCTACGGTCTCTGTTTCTGTATTATTTTTAATGTCTGTATGGTGTTTTAAAAAAAAAAAATTGGTAAGTACACATAAAGTAATGGGTAATAATTGGTTTATATAGAGAAGTGTAGTGTCTACCATTAGTATCACTGTTTTCACTCATGTCTCGTTATGGTTAAGTGTGCTACTAAAAACTTATGATATTCAGTGAAAAAAACTTTGTTAAAGGGACGTTATGGTTATGTTGCGCTACTAAAAACCTATGAAAGTCAGTGGAAAAAACTGTGTTACAGGGACGTTATGGTTCCAAGTAAAACTGAAAAACCCCTGAAATTCGCCATTTATGGTAACCTAAGTGACCATAACTCACGCCACCACCATGCACTGCTAAGACTAACACCCAGGAAATCAAAGATGACATCACAAATATCAATGGTGACATCACTGATGACATCACATGTGCATTTATTTTTCATGAAAAGTCTGTTCAAGGGATTCTTATTGTAATGTTGATTAAAAAAAAGGATAATTGGAATAAATTTCATGAGCTACGTAGTGCATTAAGCAATGCATTGATATAAATAGCATTCTATTATGAAGTTCTTTCCAGTATACTAAGCTACTCATGTAGAAACGTAGGCATTGTGTGCAGCATACATGATGGAGGTGCAATATAAATAATCTTCCCATGTTGAATAGTGAAATGATAAATGCTTTTTTATTAGAGTTTTGCGTACTGTGAAACATTTAATAAGTACTGCAAACAAAACACAAACAGACAACAAAGCGTACAAATATGAGCACATATAGGGAGAATGAAGTAAACAAAAAACAGCAGTATTACCAGACAATCTTCATAACCTAACTTATTATCTTCATGCACAGAAATGATTGATCTGCTTCAAAGCTACTTCTTCCCTATGTATAACTATCATATAATGTGAGCCTAAGGAAAGTAGTGTGAGTACAATGTATACAAATATGAGCATATCCAGGGAAAGTACAGTAATAGAAAAACAGCAGAACTATAAAAAAGTGTTGATAACCTTACTGATCATCTTCATAAATAGAAAGCATTGCTGTCTTACAAGTCTGTGTTTTCCTCTATGTATATGTTTCATATGCTTTGAGTGAACCTCAAGTGAATTACTGTAAGAACATATTTGGGTATAAGTCTATAAATATAGTACTTTTTGAATGTTTAGTTCCTGACTTTTACTGGCCGAGATATGTCAGTAAAGGAAAAAAGAGGGAGCCAGACATGTGATGTCATCAATGATGTCATCAATAACATTTTTGATGTCATCTTTGATGTCCTGGGTGTTAGTCTTAGCAGTGCACAGTGGTGGCGTGAGTTATGGCTGCGGAATTTCAGGGGTTTTTCTGTTTTACTTGGAACCATAACGTCCATGTAACAAAGTTTTTTTTCCACTGAATTTCATAGGTTTTTAGTAGCGCAACTTAACCACTGAATATATATATATATATATATATATATACATATATATATATATATATATATATATATATATATATATATATATATATATATATATATATATTGCTTGTCTATCCTGTGGAGGGTGTGCATAGATCTCTCTAATCGGGGGTCGGGAGTGCTTGACTGGATGTTTTGCTGGTGTTAGAGCTACCGATTAGTTCCCGATTCTTTTGGTAGTGATTTCCCGTTGGCAGTGAAAAGTGTGTTGGTGGTTAGGCGAGTATCCGTTGTAACTAATCTACCAGTGAAGGATGAGCACATGACCATGTTTTACTACATATGCCACAACACCGATGGCATCTCCATATAGACGCCGCCAGGCCCAATAGGCCTCTTTTCGATAATCCTCATAAAGGACACTAGCTAATCACCAACGATGGGGACACTCCCACACCACTCTGTATTCTCTCAATTAGGACCAGACTCCACCAATAAGAACAAGACACAACCACAACACACATCCCCTTGTCGCTCATCGACACCACGTCACAGCGAGACAACGGCTTGTAAACTCAAATAATCCTTTTACAGGGCCCAACAGGAGCCCAGCTGTATTGACAGAAACAATTGCCATACCCCATTAAGGACTCCATAGGGGGCTCAGGACGTCATCACGTAGGTAAGAGGACAGCGGTCCCACTCTCAAAATCAATGCAACTAATTTCTAGACCACTTGCTGACCTTGCAACTCTCCCTTCTCTCTTTCTCTCTCTCGCCTCTTCCAAAATGACCCAAAATGATGATCCAACCGAACATTTATATATATATGTACAATTATGTCTGATGCTATGAATTCTCCATGTTACTTACACCATTCACTTTGCACACTTGCACATAACAATTGTCACCAATGTCACACAAACACATAAAAATATCACTACATGTATGTCATTTTAAACATATTCAGCCTTGATAAGGACCTACGGGTTGAAACACGTGTCAGCTGACCTCAAATGGGACATAAGAGCCCATGCTGTATTTATGTTAAATCTTGTTACAACTCAAACAAGACAAAATAAAAAAAAATTATGCCACAAGCACAAAACGCAAAGAAACTGCATGGAAAATCAATTTCTTTCTTCCAAAACAAATGCGAGGTATCAAGGTTGACCCCCCTTCTTGGTACTACGATTAATTTAACTACAGGAACGCATGAAAGTGCCCCTTTTGGGAGGTGGTGCAGGCTTTGTTGGACCCTTCTTTGTTATCTACAAGAGCTCCTGTGGGGTCATCCTTGGAGACGCTATTAGAAAAGCCATGTCTTCAAACTGGATATGAGGGGCAGTGGGTAGAGGGGGGCAACAATTGACTTTAGGGTGGAGGTCCCATCATCAGCCCTTGCAAGTGACATAAGTAATGATCTCTCAACTTCATTATTGGCAGCAAAACTCTCTCGCGTTATAGTAGAAAATGATCTCACGGTCCCATGAATGCCCTTGCCTGCCTCATCCAAAACCAAATAAAATGTGGCCTTCAGCTACTTTGCAGGAATAGGACCACTTTGTTTTTTCACCCCTACTTCTATCAGGCACAGATGATCTTCCGAATTTAGATTATAGTCTTGTTGCAGAACAACTATCGGTTACTTCAATCCCTGAGATATGAATTATCCAGAATTCTTCAGATACAACAGCTAATGGGTCCCCTACCCTTGCCTCCCCACCCCTTCAGCCTGGGGGGCAGTGGTTTTTCAGCTTTAAAGCAACATTATGACAGCACTGACTATATCTTTGGTGCCATTTTTGAAAATGTACGAGTCTCTGATGGATAACTTTAAAGATCAGGCAACCCTACTTGGTATGGTGCATTCCAAACAGAACTTTTTAGAGTCTTTTACTTCAACAATAAAATCCAGGTTGTACTAAGAAGCTGAAACCTCCCGCAGTGACAAAATAGACTTTGCAACCTATCGAGAGGCAAACTGTCTGATAAAACCTTGATGATGGAAGCCATTTTCCAATCTCGTAAATGGCTGTGTGGTACAAACAAAATGTTCTTTACACACCTTAATAAAAATGCTAAGAGTGAGTTATTCCATCAACAAACCAAAGCTCCTTCGAAAAACCGACACAAGGGTGGAAGTGTAGAGAAAGTGGGCTATGGTCTTGGCCATCTAGACCATATCTCTGAACCTCTGCCCACGCAGGAACCATCTTTATTGGCAAGTGACACCATCAATCAAGGAACTGGTTCTATGAAAGTCATTTCCCCACAAACGAATCAGAGCATGGAAGATCAAGGATGACTACCTATTCAAATATCGAACTCTGATTCTATTGTAACACCTCTGATAGATGAGGCCTGGTTACTCGTGCAACCTTTAGCAAATGCCCAACAAGTTTCTAGAAAGTTTTTTTTTTCCATGTTTCTAAAGCATCCAAAAAACAGAGGGACACAGGCATAATTAATTATGAGGAGGAAAATAACAAAAAGAGAAACAAAAATATGCAGAAGGGCAAAAAAATGTAACCCAATGGTTCAGGTCTTGATTATATAATTTGAGAAAAGTTGATGCCTAGTCATTCACAAGATGAGAGTTTTTCCCGATCAAGGATTCAAAATAAAAATATCAATAACATAGAGGATTATGAAATATATTTGCTAATTATAGCACCTGTAGTGGAGAGTAACAAAGTGATCATACGAGACAATGAAGTTGGAATAGAAATTACTTCGGACTTCTCTACTTGTTCATATGAAGAGGATGAGGCCTAAAAGATTTCCCTGGCTCCCCTTAAAACCTTGGAACCCCAAAGTTCTTTGCCGTCAATTACCATTAGTTTTAATAATAAAGAGAATGTGTCTCAGACAAACATTAGGTCAGGGGCTGAGGTGACCTCCTCCCCCTTTCAAACTTTAGCTCAGAAACGAGAGGTGGCAGGTAGGAAATATAAATCTACTGCATCTGAATATGTACCCAAAGATATTAAGGAGATTTTGACACCCGCAAAACATTTGTAAGAATCAAATAGAATAAGGTAGTTTTTGGAGAGACTATTGTTTGCGGAGGATGCCCTGATATTGGACCAGAGATATGTGTTACAACTCTTACATCACATTCCAAATTTACATCTAATTGTTTCAGAAGACATTCAAGCAGTAGCTTTTGTAAAAGAATCATGCACAAACTGGGTGATTCTTCCTTTGAAATCACTCTTAGTAAAAGCTACCCTTTTGAATTCCATTAGGATTTGAGCTAAAAGAATGTGAAGTAGCATATTTGGTTTATTCTAAATCCGACAAACCTCTGAATTCTAAGTTACAGTCTCCTAAAGCCCCTCCCTCACTCTTGCAAAGAGGTAGGGGTCAATTCAATCCTGGCTAAAGTAATTTATATCCGACCATCCAAGTCCCTACCCATGGAACTAAGACAAGTAGCCAACAAGGGTCAAGGAAAGAGCTACTGAGAGTGACACTTTCCTGTGGAAGTGTGCCTGATAGTAGAGTTATTGAAGAGCGGGAATGCTCTCCCAGGCCAGAGCGCACAAGGATTGGTCCTGGATAGCAAGGGCAATAGCAGCCTCTAATAACGCCTAGGTCGAGGCAGTGTATGCTCCAACTCTAGGGGCACTGGTTTGCTGCAACACTAGCGGATTGCAACATCTGTTCAATGACACCCAATTAGACATGGCTGCTTTTGACATCTTATGTTTCCCGTAAACATGGCTGGGGAGACCCTATTCAAGCTTGCTAACCTTGATAAAAACCGGACAAGACCTTTCGGTGTCTGAGCTAAGAAACCCAAATCTGTGTATCCAAATGTTGACACTGAAGATTGATGACTGTATACATAGTGAATCCAAAGCTATTGTGTTGTTTAATCTATATTGGAACTCAGCCATTATAGACTCAGCCTCCTTTTTTCACTCTGTTTGAGATTTAATGGATGAGTGTTCCATTGAATTGTGTGATACCCATTTTATTATCTGTGGGGATCTGTGGTGATCTAAACATCAGATGCTTTGTCCCACTTGGTAACCCGCTGTCTCTCCTTAAGCATACCACTTCTTCAGTCCAAGAGAGAGCGGTTTTATGGTCATGTGAACTGAATGAGAGAGAATGTCATATGCTGAATGGATAAACTAAAGGAAACATACCGGGAAGATCAACTTGCAAAGGCAGAAAAACAAAGGCCATTTTGGATTATTTATTTTTCTCTCTGAACCTCTTGCATCGACTAGAGTCTCTTGTATTTCTTCCAATGGAAAATAGTGATCATTCTTTGTTAAAAAGTGACATGGAAGAGCTGGAAGAGACATCCGAAGCAGATAATCCGGAACCCCTCTGTGTTAACCAGGGGAGGAAAAGTATACAAATAAATCCTGATGATGTTGATTCCATTTTTGTTAAATATATTGGGATTTTGCAGGGGCAAGCCAGGCTTGGAATATGCCCCCATCCTTCTCCATTATAAAGAGAAAGTGGAGAGATATAGAAAGCCTGACTTCTGTCCCAAGTTCATGTTACAATATGATCTTGGTTCAACAAAGGAAAGTATTGATACTAGACCTTCAGAACTTAAAGCGAGACGTGATGAAATCATCAAATGCCCTAATTAGAAAAAAGGAAACAATAATACAGGAATTGGCTAATCTTTTTTAGAACAATGAGATACCAGCAGGAGGCAGAACTGATGTTGAGGGCAATTTCTAAAAAAAAACATGCGACAAACCTGGGACTTGAATAACAACAACAATGTATTTCAGTCCTCCCTCTTGATCAGCAGATTGCCTGAAATTTGTTAGGTTAATCATTTTAAAACTCTGTTTGCACCACCTAACTTAGTTGTTGAAGAAGACGATATCCACACCGTTGGTGATTGGTCTCTAGAGTTTGATATAGACGAATTAGAGACCATAATAAGAAAACTGAACCCATCACGTGCCCATGGACCTGATGGTCTCACTATTTACATGCTTAAGGAGGCACCCGAATCATGGGCTAAGTTTACTTGTGTATTATTTCAGCAGATCTTAAAGGCAACGAACACCCCCATTTCTTGAAAGTCGGCAATAATAATTCCGAACCTCAAGACAGAGGATATGTCGCCCACAAGAATCTATCGGTTTCTATCCCTATTGGATGTCCTTGGCAAATTGTTTGCATCAATACTCTTATGCCATATGATTATCTGTGCAAAAGGTGAAGGTCACCTGGATCCTTGTCAAACAGGATTTACTAAGGGAGTGGGTACTGATTAAAATCTTTACTTATTAAACATTCAAAAACTACGAGCGCTTAAGGGAGACACACAACTATTATTAGCTTTCAGAGACTTAGAACAAGCCTTTGATATTGTGCACAGAGGTAGTTTAGGGAGGAAATGAATATCCTGGAACTGCTCTAGAGGCCTGCTACAGGCTATTATATCTTTTTATTCAAACACCATGATGTAGGTCAGATTAAATTCACAAGGCTTGCTTTCTAATAGACACCTTTAGAAGGTTGAAGCAAGGATGTCCTCTTGCCCCTGCCTTGTTCAACCTATGTCTATCAGATATGCAAGGGTTATTGGGTGAAGATAGGGACTTCCTGCCTAAGTTCAATGGAAAATGTGTATCACGGATGCTCTGTTCGGATGATTTGGTCCTAATAGACCAAACACCCATAGGGCACCAACATAGATTGATACAATTACAGGCTTACATGATAGCCAATGAGCTTAGAATATATGTGAAATATTGATCCTCAGAGAATAAAAAGCACAAATATGTCACACCCATATCAAATGTCATGCTGAGATGATAAGAGCATCAGTTGACTCACCAGGGTGAGAGCAATCCGGAAAACCAATTAGTAACTTAATCACATGCAAGTAAAATAATGTTTAAAAAATTCAAAATTGTTTCATGTAAAAATCTCCAAGATGGCAACACATCAAATGGGAGGGACACTGGGTTCAGAATTTACTCCGATTCGACTGCCCTCTTCATTAATATGCCCAATGAGCATAAAGGGGATGGTTTAGTGGTGTCACTTTTGTAGTGCTGTCTAATCACAGACTGACCAATTAAAATAGAGAAATTATACACACTTCTGAAGAGAGTGCATTCTAATTTGTAAAAATCCCAAATCCATAGATTAAAGGCAACACTCATTGCGGGACTGGCTGTTTGGGACAGACTGACTGGAAGAAGGATAGAAAGGAGAATTGACAACAACAGGACGGATAATAGAATAGCTTGCTTTCCTTTGGACATGTCTTGGATTGCTGTTAGACCATTGTGAGATACATATACAGAATTCAACCACAGGCCTTCCTCAGTGGGAAAGGAAGCAGACAGGCCCAATACAGAAGGAGGAAAACCAGGCAGTAGAGGGAAGATGACTCATGTTGCTGACTGATGACAACCTGTTACTAGAAGGGAATAATTAACCCAGTCCTTGAAAGGGTACTGTGGCTAACCAGAAGGAGGAGTCAGACAGAAGTATATCACAGTCAGGGTGTTTATTTTACTTAGATGAAAAACACCTCTCTGTCCCTATTGTTAAGAAGGATTTCCCTTCATAACAAATAAACTGGGGGTACTCGTGTTTAGTAATAAAAAAGAAAATAGTCCTCAGTCCAAAACCTATTAACTCACTGGCCCTATCACTTCAAGAAAAACAATGCAAATATGAGCGAGAGTACTATGCGCTCTGTTCAGGTTTCTTTATGGTAGTTGTAATCTGATGTCTCTATATTACTTCCTGAGTCTTTGCCACAATCAAAATGTTTGTTTTCACAGTTCCATCAAATATAATTTTTTCAGTCATTCTTGGGATTCCTCAAGGAACATTTCTAGTCTTTAAATAAACCAAAAGTCTCAAGTTCTTTAAATGGAGGGATGATTCCAGTAATCCACCTCCACCAGTTGGCTTGTTCACTTTCCTTTTCTGATTGTATACAAAGGGAGTGTGCAATTCCCCTTCTGTTCCCTATTGACTTGGTTCAATTAACCCTCCAGGTTCCCTTTTGCATATAGCTTGCAACTTTCTACTTTTCTCGACAAAGCGCTCTAGACCCTTTTGGCCCTTTGACTTTCTTAACTTTTGGGGCTGTCTCTTGTGCCTCTGCCAATGTCCATTACACAGTCTTCTAGTGCCCCCATAAGCCTCTTGGATATTCTGCCTCTAGGGGTCGGGCTGAACCATATGTAGTTTTACTCTACTGCCTTTTCTTTCACCTTTCAGGATTTGTTCAGCTCACCTCCCACCTCCCTGGGTAACCCTGGTACCTTCACTGCCTTCGTGTGTGCTTCAGCTGGGAGGCTTCTCCCAGAGGACATAACCATTCCTTGCCCTCCTCAGCATCTTCATCAAGTAAGTGATTGGCTTCCTTCTTCCACATGCTTCAGTGCTTTGTTTGATTCTCACACCGGGAACAGAGGACTCTTTCCTCCTCTGCTTTCTGCGCTTGTTCATGGCCCCAGGGCTACTATGACTGCAGCGTGACTGTGCAACTATGTACTACATGGTTTCTCCCATGTTTGCCTCTGAGATATTGCACTTCCTGATGCTGGCCTCCCAGCATCTCACTTCCAAGACTTGATCTCTCCATGCCACCGCTAGCTCCAAGGTACAGCGCGACTCCACCTGTCCATGAAATTCTCTCATCAGATGATCACCTCTGTGTAGGATATCCCTCCCTCCACTCATTGTTTGCCATTCCTAAATGGGTACCAACTTCGGTTAGGTGAAATTTGTAAGGGTGCAGAGGTAAGACCGGCACAGAGGGGTCTTAGTGTTTGCTATAAATATTTATTCAAAGGTAAAAAAGAAAATAACACCCTATCTCACCCTAACTCTAAGACGGGTTTGCCTGCCTCAAATGAAATAACTAGTTTCAGAAAATCCAAAGCAAAAGTCCCAATGGCCAGTGTCAAAATTCTCACTCTGTCCATTATATGTTAAACTAACTAAATCAAAGGAGATGTTTGCTTGGTACAGAGGAATGACTCCCTTTCCCCGCACAAAAGGCAGTTCTTCTCTTAGTAAGACTTTCACAAGTTGGGCGACCTGGTTCCTTTTCACCAGGTAATGCGATGAAGGAGAATAGCCTTAACACACTTCCCAAGCTGTAGTGGGTCAGACAGGCTTGGTTTATTAACCTGCCAAGCAGTGTATGAACTGTCCATCAAGTTACAGTTCTCTTTATTTGGGTGTGAGTCTCAGACTTGCAATTCCGATCTTATTTTTCCTTTCCGTGGGCTTTGTTCACTCTTCTGTCAAGACTTAATACAACTCCATGTGCTTCTTTGCTTTTCTCCACTGCATTAGGGTTCCACACCATATTTTTCCAGCCTTCCAACTCGTGCCACCACCTCCTTCAGCTTTCAGCTCCATCACGGCTACCTGTGTGCATTGTGGTAATGTTTGTGCAATTGCCCCTTGAGGCAGCAGGGTTGTTCCTGGGGCTTCCCATGCTCTGTGGCAGCTCTGAAGTCCTCTTTCCTTCTGGGACTGTGTGGTCTCACTCTCTCGCACTTCCCGGGTCTCTGGAAAAGGATGGAAGAAATAACAAGAAGACTGAATGCATCATTGCCATTTAGTACCTATTGGGCAGGGCTACAAAGATTATTTTGATATCATGACCCCTAAACCAATGCATTCCCTGTTCCTTAAACTTAGTTTTTACATCCTACATTTTGCATCTCTAAAGTGTAAATGAAATGCCAATGTGAGCTCAGATTGTCCTTTTTGCTCAGGGGTTAATGAAAATCAAGTTAATTTTGTTCTTCTACCCCGTCTATAAGGACCTTAGCACTATGTCATTAAAGCATCTTTTTGTTCAATATCAGGTTAAAACCGAGGCTGGGGCCATTAGGCTCTGTTTGGGTGTTAAGGTGCCCTTGGCTACCTTCACCACAGACTGGTTCCTGATCCGGCATGGTTCAGAAGAACAAAATGGAGTAATCTACTTCCATAATAATAAGAACTTTATTTTTAACCTGTGTCATTACCTATGTTGGCCTATGGGTTATAGAAGCATTACCTGGCCTTGGGCCTCAATTAATTCTTTGGTGCCCTAGTAATGATAACTCCCAGAGCAGAAGCTAATAGCTACTGTATGCACATGAGCACTTTGGTGTGGATTGGTACTAGTCATAGTTAATCATTTTTAAACAAGTAGTGGTGATTTGTATTGTATTGTAATAACTAGTAAATGTGTAGCTTTGATGTCATATTACTAATTCACTTTGCTCTTGTTTATGTTATGTATATGTTGGCTTTCATGCTCAATATATATTTTTTAAATAAAGTGAAATGATAAATTAAAGAAAATTGTGGGAATAGCAGCAAAACCATGGCCCGAGATACAATTAAATATTGTTCATCATTGTAGGTTAAAACAAGAGAAAGACAGAAAAGGAGAGGAAGCAAAATTGGTACAAAAGTAATTATCTAAGTTGACAATGGAACAGGCTATGCTAACTAACATTGGAGAAATCAATGCTGTGCAGGAAGCACAGCAAATGCAGCCAGGGTCCTGTGGTAAAAATGTAAGTTTAGCACTGTAAAAAGGCACACACTTACCAGCTGCAGATTAGCCTACTAAAAGGGGAGGGGGCTTTATTGATAGCCACACTGTAATATGCACTAGGCTGGGGAATGCTGTTAATAATTGTGTTTTAAGCTAACAGCACATAGCAATACATTTAAGCCACAGTAAGTATACAAGGTTTAACATTGGACCAAGGTGCTGTTAACAGGCCTCAAAGTATGCTTTTTCAGAAACAAGTTCACATTTAATTAACTTGCTTAGTAGCCGAAAGAGGCTGTTAGCACATTGCAAATCCCACAATCCCAGGTTTGCACAGTAGGAAGTAAACAGCATTTGTTACTTTCAAGGTCAGGAAACAGAGCATATGAGTGCCACGGAAAGACAATGAATGTACAATTATTTTATAATTTGGCATATTACATTATGAAGCTTGTCTACTTTTTGTTTCATATTGTCCATGGTGGTCTCAAATTGCCCCTGGATGGGAATGATCGGCAGCAGTTGAATAAAGATCTGCTGGTCATCTCAAATGTTTCAATACATTGGCCCTACCATGTGGGGATTGGGGGTTGGATTGAGATGTCACAAGGGTGATATGATACGGAATGCAGGACTCAATCAAGTAACATGATGTATGCTCTTCTATAGGGGAACAAATCGATCCTCCCAATCAGCTTTCTGTGGGGGAATATTTTAATGTTGCAATGTGGTTTGATGTTAATTCGTTTTTAAGGGTATAAAAACTTTTATTTTGGAGGTGTTTTTTTGACAGCACTTTGCGTAATTTTTACTGGTAAGTTCCGAGCCAACCCGCAGAACATTGCAATGTACATTTTTCAGAGTGGGGGGAATAGGGATGCACCTAGAAGTAGAGGGTTTGGGATTCCAGCTCCACAAAGAGACGGGTTTAAGGGAGAACCACCACGATTTGGAGGACAGCCACAACAGTGTTGGGCATGCAGGAAAACAGGGCACATCTCATGTCAATGCATGGGACACATGCAATACGATAGGCAACAGGCAGACACAAGAGGCTGACCAACATACCCCTGGCATTTACTTCAGAGCCACCTGCATATTATGCCCAAGATCACATGTACAAGAGACACAAATACAACACAGCAAGGAATGCCACCCCAAACACGGCAAGCACCAATGCAAACACAATAGGCACTGATGCATGCACAACAAGCACCACTGCAAATGCGCAAATATAATGCCATCACGGACAGCAAATGTACTGCCACAGGCATCTACACCTAGGATAGGGGCGTCTCAGTAGTGGGAGTAAATCATTTTACAGGCACAGGACTGAATATCTACCCACAATAGGACAGCCCACAGACAAACTTAATTTGTCCCATCCTATCTATTACACCAGACCCACAAGAGGAGCCACAGGTCGGGGTGACCATAGATGACAACACATTTTCCTTCCTAGTAGATATAGGACCTACACGGTCTTGTAGTAAAGAGGGACATTTTCCAATGTCAGATATATTCATGGACGCACAAGGGTTTTCTGGGGCGATGACAAAGGTTTCTTTTACACACAGTTTACACATAACAATAGAAGAAAATGAATTGGGTATGCCATTGTTATATACCCGCCAGACACCAGTAAATATATTGAGGAGAGACTTGATGAGTAAATTAAACATGATGATATATTTACTGAACAAGTGATAATATGTTCATCCCCAGGGATCCTTATGCAAATGCGCAATCATTTATAACAGCACTTTAAGGTCAGAAATCAGAGAGGAGGGTGCCATTCAACCCAGAAGTTTTTCTCTATAGAGTACACATATTGTTAGCATAGCTCCCAAGAAGATAGGATCACAAATTGAGGTTACCCGCAGAGTTCTTATTTCATCCAGAAGTAACCACAGATGTTAAGCAAGGGCAAATATTATGTGACTTTGTTAGAGGCAGTGATAACAAGGGTAGACAGTGATTTTGCATGAGACAGAAGAGTACATTGGCGCACAGTGATAGTGCTTGATGAAGCACACAGGTTGACTGACTTGACAGATGAAAAGTTGTTTACAGATGAAGTCCCAGATGACAAAGTAATGTTCAACATTTGTTTCACATATCTTTTGCAAATTCAGAACAGGGAGTTTCCCCAGAGAATGACATTAGTAAGGAAGGCCCTGTCCTTTTTACAGCAAGATATGCTGTATGCCGTATGTACCAAGCTCACTATGGACTAGCAGTTCATATGATGTTGGGCTATTAAAAGTGGTAGGGGCAGTACAAATTAAACTGAAGAAATGAGATATTTTACCACAAGTAAAACAGTATCCCATGTCAAAGGAACCTGACAAGGTTATATATGAAACCATTGCTGCCTTAGTGTGAAAGGGAATATTAGTGCCTTTAGAATCAACATACAACCTGGCTATGAACGCAGTGAAGAAGGTGACAGGGGCTCATGGAGATTCTAACAAGATCTACACAACTGTACAATATTGTTGAGGCAGAGGTCCCAACCCAGCCATGATATTATGTAACATCCCATCGAAAGCTATATTATAGCAATCAATGGAAAATATGCTTTCTTTTCAATTCCCCTACACCAGGATTCTCAATATTTGGTGCTTTGAAACACAATTCACTTGATGTATAAGCACCTTTCAAATGCAGAATAAATAAATAAAATAAAATAAATATTTCACATTGTTCACTTACCGCAGATTTAAACTGCAATATACCAGTTTACCTTGGGTGTATTGTAAATCAGATGGATTTAGGAAATGTATTATATTTATTTATTTGTAATGTGCCGCTGCCCACAGGCAGCAGGGTGCAACATTTAGATGAAAAACCAACACAGAGATAAGACGTCACAATTGAATTCCTGGAGTTGGCTCTATCCAACCAAAGGCTACTTAAAGAGCAGGTTGTTCAAAGTTCTATGAATTGCCAACATGTTTTTCTCCAGTCTCAGGGCCATCGGCAGGGTATTCCATAGCTTTACAGCTCTTACTGGTAATGATCTGCCAGGCTATTAGCGCATCTAAAATGTAGGCAGTTGATCTGACCTCTGAACTACCAAACACAGATATCTGTGGGGTACATAGTGGAAAACAAACAGTTTCAGGTAGGAGGGCACTGTTCCAAAGAGGCAACTATGTATGATGGTACTAGATTTAAAGGCTGTGCTCTCTGTCACCGCCAACCAATGTAGGTCCTTCCTGTGTAATGAGATGTGCTCATCTCTTGGTTTATAACTTGACAGTGCTGTTATCCTGTACGTGGATGACATTTCAGTGTGTAACACCACAGAGATAGAGTGCAGGAGAAACTCAGTGAAAATGACAACAGCATTGGCTTCGAAAGGATATAGAGTGGACAAAGAGAACATGCAATATTGTCAGGAATAGGTCCTATGAATAGGTCAGCTAATATCAAAAGAAGGAAAGATGGTAACACCTGAGAGAAAGAAGCAACAATGAAAACATGCAGTCCAGAGAAAGTGAAAGGTTTACAGCAATTCCTATGACTATGAAATTATTGTAGAGCATGGATCTTTGACTATAGTATATACGTCAGGGCACATTTCAAAGGACTGAAGAAGCACAGAAAGACACAATTGACACAGGATGGACAGGTGAAATGATAGGCGCCTTTGATGATTTAAAACTAGCAATCAGCACAGCTTGAGAGTTAGGGATCCATGATTATAATGAAGAATCATATTTATTTTCCCATTCAAACAGAGCAGTAATGGCATCTGTCCTTGCGCAGAAAACCACCATGGGACACAAACCATTGGCATTTTACAGTGGGATTTTAGATCCAGCAGTGAGAGCTCATGATTCTTGTAAGCAATCCTTAGCAGCAGCAGCAGCATTTCCAATAGAGAAGTCCACCTGACCTGTGCAGACACATATGTTGAGCACGCTTTATTTGCCAACCTTGAGAAACCCAAAAAGCACATTAAATACACATAGAGCATCCGGTTATGAGGTGATTATATCAAATCCTTCAATACAAATTGTTAGGTTGAGCTGTGGCTTATTTTGTGATTAATGATAATGATAATGATGTGTTATTTATATAGCGCCTTCATCCAAAGTGCTTTACAGAGCACATATTTAAATACAATAAATATAAACTGCTTAATGTGTCAGAAGTTTACCGCTGGCATACTTTGAGAACTGTGACAGGAGCAATACCCCACCCTATGGGACCATTCAACATTTGCATAACAATGTAGATATGATCAAAATTTGTAATGGCTACAGGTACATTCTAAGTAGTCATATGTACATGCTAGTAGTCATATGTTCCTTTTCTCCATGGATCAAAGCTGGTCCATGTACACAACCAGATTCCACATGTGCAGCAAAGTTCCTTGTATGTGAGTTATTTCCGAGGGGGGAAGTGTGCATGCATTGCGTTCAGACAACAGACCGCAACTTTATAAATGAAATCTTTGAGCACATTACCTTCCTATTAGGAATACAGCACACATTCTCATCCATCTATCACCGACAAACAAATGGCATTAGTTAGCACCTCAATGGCCTCTTAAAAGAAAGAATTTCCAAATTAAAATAGACTCTGAAAAAATAGCTGGTCACAATGCCTTCCTCTAGCTCTATTTGCCTAACATAATTAGCCAGGCTTTGACCATCACCTGACTCCACCTGAGCTGGTAACAGGACACATCATGCCTATGCACATTCTTCCTCCCACACAGGCTCACACTGATGCTGAAAATGTGGCTACTGTGTTAGGAAAATAAATGCACAATTATTTCAACAGCTATGATGGTGTCTCTTAAATGTATGTCTCAACAGGTACAGACGTTGCATGGAACATGAGGAACACTATGAAAACTTAAACCATAGCTGCTTTTTCCTGTTCATAGAATATTACACAGAGGTTTTGTCAGGAGATGGCATAAACCCTGCTTCGAGGGACCATTCATTGTAGTAGCTGTCAACCCACCAGCAGTAAAAGTCAAAGGATGCTGAGTCTGAATCGACCAACCAATACAAAAAGAGACAGGGGGAGCAATTAAAGACACAGGGATTCGGGTCCTCAAAAAAACAATGGACAACCAAATACTGGGGAACCCAAGTGTCTCTCAACCTCCTCTCACTATGTATGGACAACTCAGTCCATGAACCAAATAGCTAATGAATCTCTGTTCTTTGATCAGCAATATATACATTTATTAAGAAAACAACATAAATTCAATCAATACACTTTTAACCACAATGGCATACAAAAACATGTAAAATGTGTTACACATCGCTAAAAACCTTCAAACCATAGTGTATACATAACACAAATCTAAAACGCACTCTACCTATACAAATCTACAAGTGACAGTGCAAAAAGCAACACAATACAGTACAACAGTACAGTGCAAAACAAAGCAGTGGTAAAAAGCACCAAGGGGTTCCACTTTTTGGGATAACCCTGCCGGACCTATAAAACTGGTCTTGATGTGACTAATAGCCTTTACTTTGCTACAAGGGCTGAGAACACAATTCACTATGTTGTTAACAACACTGTTTTCATTTACAGTGTAACAAGACCCAACATGTTTCATTCATCTGATAGTACGGAACTAGTTAGACTATGAACTTCTTCAAGGGAACCAGCTGCACTCTTTGACCACATATACTACAAAACAAGGTGCAAAATACCGACACCATCAGGTGTAGGTAACAGAACCAACAACTGTCAATAGAACTGATAATAAGTTCAAACCTAGGAAAAGGAGAAGAGAAAAAGCAGCAATGAGAACAAAATCCCTAACTCTCTGCTGCTGTACCTACGGGATACCACAATCCACCCACGTTAGGCTTATCGTGTTATCAAAGTTTCCTTAACACAAAAGTTTATGAGTGTCATCACAGTAGACAACAGATCTGAAGAAAAAAGATTAAAACAGATGTATGAGTTGTGATACCACTACAACAGGGACTACCCTGTCATAGTTAAATTCAGTCATCCTAGGTGCATGCTGCCAATCCTGGCTATTGTCACAACTCGCCCGCCGTGGAGACTATACCCAAGATGGAGACTGGAAAGAAGGTAGAAGACGGACTCCTTCCCTGGAATCGCTATGCACGTTCTAGTCTTTTGACTTTATATTCCCGGAAGTTGCTAACGCACTTGCGTTGCAACTTCCAGTATTTTGGAAAGTGTTTCCCAGCGCTCGTGTGTTATTTTCCTTTTTTCCTCCTGGCCGCTTTCCGAACGGCTTCCCCTTTCCGTTTCTGCCGTTCTCGGACGGCTGTTCCGCTGTATGCTGTCTACTGCTTACCTTACCTTCTTGGAACTCCCTCTTTCCTAACTCGCAGTTCTTGCGAGGAACCTGATATTCTTCTGCAACCTAGCCCTCCGTACTCCTAGTATCCTGCTGCTGCCCTCTTGGGTGTTTATTTGGAGCCATTGTGGACTTTGCCTACTCCTTCAGTATCTCAGTGCATTCTGGGACCAGTAGTCCCAGCAAGATATCACAACCTACCAGGGTTTTTTCGGCAAGGCTTTTTCCCTGGTCTGGGGTGGGCTCCCTGGGGTCCCCACTGCCAGGCAAATTGCATCTCAGGCAAAGTGGCCTCTAGTGGAGCCCATACCCATCGCACCAAACCAGGAGTAAGGACGCCCAAGAAGCCCAGCGACTCTTGGAGACAGAGAAGAAAGGAGATACCAACGGATGAATCCTGGGACTCTGATTCAGACGGTACCTCAGTCATAAAGACTTCAGGTGAGGAGGGGGTTGGTGGAGATAACAAGGATCAGACTGAATCTGAGAGATTGCAACGCCCAGAGATTATGGCCTCCCTAGAACAATACCAAGAAATGGTAAATGCCATCCAGGCCCTGACGGCTGAAGTACAGTCCCTAAGAACTGACAATACAACATTACAGCAACAGGTTCAACAGTTGGGACAACGGGCACCTCAACGGGATGATAACAGAGGAGAACTACTCCCTCTTCCCTTGTCGTGTGGGAAATATGATGGGGACCCAAAGAAATTAAAAGAATTCTTGGATGCCTGCACAATCCAATTCGCCTTTCGCCCCAGGACCTACGAATTAGACAGAACTAAGGTTGGGTTCTTGATATCCAATCTGACAGGCAACGCTCTGGCATGGGCTACGCCTTTTGTTACTACTTCAGATCCGGTTCTCGTTGATTACGGCCTATTCACACAACGACTAAAAGAAAGGTTCGAGAGACCGGAGGTCTTGTATTCCGCCTTCGAAAATCTACTCGACATACGACAAGGGTCATCGGATGTTCAAACGTACCTTGTGAGATTTCAAAGGATAGCTGCAGAAGCAGGATGGCCCGAAACTGCCCAACAGACTATATTCCGAAGAGGACTCCACGAAGACATTAAGGACGAACTGGCAAGAGTTGCCAGACCTAATTCTTTCCAAGACCTGGTCTCCTTAGTCTTACAAGTAGAGTTCCGTATGGCAGAAAGGAAGGCAGAAAGAAGAAGACCACGCAATTTTTTATCAGGACCAAACCCCTCTTCGATGCCTGAAAAGAGATCCACGGAAGAACCTATGCAAATTGGAACCACACGTGGACCTCTATCTACTAGCGAACGCAAAAGAAGAAGGGACTTCGGCTTGTGTATGTATTGTGGGTCGAACAGCCATCTATTAAGAGATTGTCCTGCAGTACACCCCAAAAGACAGGGAAACGAAGGACCCCAACCTTAAACAGGGAAAGGGAAGGGGTGAACACCATAAATCCCTGTCACTTAGCGCAGCCTTCGGCTTTGGACTGTTGCAGTCTTATGGTGATCAAGATACTAATAGAATGGGAGCCGACAGGATCCGTGGAGTGCATAGCCATGTTAGACTGTGGAGCGGCTGGCAACTTTGTGGACGACAAGTGGGCCAAGGAACATCTCTTACCCAGACGACCGAAGATCAGATCTATACCGGTGGAAGGAGTCGATGGTACCCCACTAACATCAGGCCCAATTAGTCACGAAACACAGGAGTTGAAGATAAAGATGGCTAATCATCAGGAATACCTCTCATTTGATCTGATCAGGGCGGCACATTTTCCGGTAATACTGGGTATTCCCTGGTTAAGAAAGCACAATCCTCACATTGATTGGAGTTTGAATACAGTAGACTTCAAATCACAGTACTGCAGTCAGCATTGCCTAACTACAGAAATAACCCTAGTCATTCAAGCAACACTGCATCATTCCTTCAGTGTCAACATGATACCAGCTCCCTATCAGGAATTCATTGATGTATTCACAGACACACAACCCCGCCTTCTACCACCACATCGCAGAGAAGATTGCAAGATTGATCTGACACCGGAAGCAGTTGTGCCTTTCGGGAGAATGTTTCCGTTGTCACTACCGGAAAAGCAAGCTCTGAAAGAGTACCTTGCCACCAACCTAGAGAACGGCCTTATTAGAGAGTCATCTTCCTCAGCAGCAGGGGCTTCTCTCTTTTTTATTCCAAAGAAAGGAACAACAGAACTACGTCCCTGTATAGATTACAGAGGTCTGAATAGTCTTACAGTGCGAGATAGATACCCTATGCCATTAATGAAGGACATCATTGAAGCTGTCCAGGGGGCCCGGGTCTTCACCAAGCTGGATTTAAGAGGAGCTTATCACCTTTTACGACTCCGCGAAGGGGATGAGTGGAAGACGGCTTTCCGGACACCTCTAGGACATTACGAATATAGAGTAATGCCTTTTGGACTAGTCAATGCACCGGCACAATTCCAACGATTCATGGACAATGTGTTTTCAAATATGCTCTACTCCTCAGTGGTCGTTTACCTAGACGACATTCTTGTCTTTTCTGCCACCCTGGCTGAACATCGTGTCTTGGTAACAGAAGTCTTACAACGTTTAAGGAGAAACAGTCTACTAGCTAAACCCGAAAAATGCATATTTGAGGCATCCACAGTACCATATTTGGGTTTTATATTATCTGCAGATAACATACAGATGGATCCAGCCAAGACGGATGCCATTTCAAATTGGCCTGTACCCTCTAATGTCAAAGGAATCCAACGATTCTTAGGACTAGCAAACTTCTATAGAAAGTTTATCCCCAGTTTCTCTGAGATTATTCTACCTATCACCAATCTTCTTAAAAAGGGGGTGAAATTCCATTGGGATTCCGGCACTGAACAAGCCTTCCAAACCTTGAAAAGATCTTTTGTAACAGCTCCGATCCTCAGACAACCAGATCAAACACGCCCGTTCATAGTGGAAACTGATGCTTCCCTCGGTGCTATCGGGGCAGCATTACTACAGAAGGAGGAAGACGGCTTAGAACATCCTGTCTCTTACTTTTCACGCACGTTGACCACTAGTGAACGCAACTATTCCGTGTTAGAAAAAGAACTCCTGGCCATCCGACAAGCGTGTGAGGAATGGAGACATCTGCTACAAGGCTCTGTAGTCCCGTTTTTGGTCCGTACGGATCATAAAAACCTTAAAGTCCTTCAATAGATGGAATGCCGCAACTCACGACATGCTAGGTGGGCGTATTTCTTCTCACAATTTGACTTTGAGATCACCTATCTCCCAGGAAAGGACAACACTCTGGCAGATGCCCTTTCTCGGAGTATGGGTGAAGATTCGGGAGATCTACCAGAACAGGAACTTATGTTAGCAGGGAAGACATTCATCGTCAACATAAACACATTTTTGCAACGGGTAAAAGCGGAACAACAGAACAATAGGAGTTCAGAAATGGATTTGAAAGGGAAGGGCAACTTTCTCTTTAAAAAGGAAGCTTTGTATATACCAACCCGAGAACTCCAAGTACAAGCAATGTCCTGGTGTCACGATATTCCCTCTGCTGGACACAAGGGCCAAAGAGCCACACTAGAGTTAACATCTCGCCAATTTTGGTGGCCTTCCCTGGCTAAGGATGTGAAGGAGTATGTAAAGACCTGCCCTGTGTGTGCTCAAAACAAGTACGATTACCACAAACCCCTAGGACTTCTACAACAAGAAAAACAGCCCGAAGGACCTTGGCAACAGATATCCACGGATTTCATAGTGGAGCTACCAGAATCCTGTGGACACACCGCCATAATGGTCACAATCGATTCCTTTAGCAAGCTGGCTCACTTTTCTCCTCTTAAAGGACTCCCTACTGCCAGCACGACTGCAGAAGTCTTTCTGAAGGACATAGTCAGGCTTCATGGGATTCCCTCCAATGTAGTCTCAGATAGAGGCGCTCAATTCACGTCCAAATTCTGGACAGTTCTGTGCAGAACATTAGGAATCAGGAGATCTCTTTCCTCAGGGTTCCACCCGGAAAGCAATGGGCAAACTGAACGTTTGAACGCCACTCTCGAACAGTACATACGGTGTTTTTGTAACCAAGAACAAGACGATTGGTTCCATCTTCTGCCCATGGCCGAGTTCTCTTATAACAACACTAGACATACCTCCCTAGGCATGAGTCCTTTCAAGTGCACCTATGGTTACGACCCAAAGCATATACCTCTCTCTGGTATCCCTCCTACAAACACACCTTCAGTGGATCATCTACTGGATACCATACAGAGGATGCATCGAGTATCAGAATCCAATCTCGCAAAAGCTCGACAAGACTGTAAAAGATGGGCAGATAAAAAAGAAGCCCAAATCCTCAGTGGGAAGTAGGAAGGCAGGTGTGGTTATCCACCAAGTATTTACCCAGATGGGTTCATCCAGGAAAGTTTGCACCCAGGTATCTTGGGCCCTTTCGTATCTCAGCCAAGATCAATCCTGTGGCTTTTAGACTGGACCTTCCCCCGATTCTCAAAAGAGTTCATCCTGTCTTTCATACCTCACTCCTTAAACCATATATCGAGGACCCTCATTCACGAAAGACAAAAAGCTCCCCTCAAAAGTATCCAAAGACCACTGAGGAATATGAAGTTTCCGACATCATGGATTCCAGATACAAAAGAGGTGTACTACAATACCTGGTTTTTTGGAAAGGATACCCAAGGTCAGAATGCACATGGGAACCAGTTAAGAACATTTCTGCTCCTCGTCTACTACGGAGATTCCATCACCTCCATCCCGGAAAACCAGGGGGTGGAGGCCTGAAAAGGGGTCATACTGTCACAACTTGCCCGCCGTGGAGACTATACCCAAGATGGAGACTGGAAAGAAGGTAGAAGACGGACTCCTTCCCTGGAATCGCTATGCGCGTTCTAGTCTTTTGACTTTATTTTCCCGGAAGTTGCTAACGCACTTGCGTTGCAACTTCCAGTATTTTGGAAAGTGTTTCCCAGCGCTCGTGTGTTATTTTCCTTTTTTCCTCCTGGCCGCTTTCCGAACGGCTTCCCCTTTCCGTTTCTGCCGTTCTCGGACGGCTGTTCCGCTGTATGCTGTCTACTGCTTACCTTACCTTCTTGGAACTCCCTCTTTCCTAACTCGCAGTTCTTGCGAGGAACCTGATATTCTTCTGCAACCTAGCCCTCCGTACTCCTAGTATCCTGCTGCTGCCCTCTTGGGTGTTTATTTGGAGCCATTGTGGACTTTGCCTACTCCTTCAGTATCTCAGTGCATTCTGGGACCAGTAGTCCCAGCAAGATATCACAACCTACCAGGGTTTTTTCGGCAAGGCTTTTTCCCTGGTCTGGGGTGGGCTCCCTGGGGTCCCCACTGCCAGGCAAATTGCATCTCAGGCAAAGTGGCCTCTAGTGGAGCCCATACCCATCGCACCAAACCAGGAGTAAGGACGCCCAAGAAGCCCAGCGACTCTTGGAGACAGAGAAGAAAGGAGATACCAACGGATGAATCCTGGGACTCTGATTCAGACGGTACCTCAGTCATAAAGACTTCAGGTGAGGAGGGGGTTGGTGGAGATAACAAGGATCAGACTGAATCTGAGAGCTATCGCCATATCATATTGGGCCTCATTACGACCCAGGCGTTAAGGGTTAACGCCGTCGTTAACCCTTAACGCCTGATTCTGATTTTAACGGCTGCTTTTAGCAGCCGTTAAAATCCATGGCGCTAACCCGCCATGATGCTAATTACGCCACCGTAATTTACGGTGGCGTAATTAGCGCCTTCCCCACTCCCATTATGCCCTATGGGGCAAAAATGGGAATGGGGAAGGGAAAATGGGAAATGGGGATTTACCGCCCCACTCACCTTGGTGGTAAAGTTGGCGTACTTAGCGCCTGGGTCGTAATGACCCCCATTGTCTGCTCTTCACATCTGATATTGCACTCTAATGCTACGGGGTGGGACCTTGCACTACCCCACATTGGTTCAAAGAACCACTGTCTAATGTCAACAGGCCAAACAGAAATGATGAACACATGTTGAGATTTGCATGTGAATGCTAACCATCAGCTTCAGGGTGCATTTCTTACCAAAGCACAACTACACCATATTTACCTTTGATCCTACAGGCATGAAGACAGGAGATTTTCTTCAAATGTATAACGTGTTGAATGTGTCACGCACACTCCTAGTGGAACACTTCTCAGAGATCTGGTGGCTGTACTTAACTGCGGCACCGGAACATCACAGTGCTGTTGCCTGGCTTAACGGGCTTGATATCGACCTGAGGGGGTTAGCAAATATATCAACAAGGTATCTCCATCTAATACTCCCCCTATATCCACAGTAGTTTCTCCCATCTCTTTGCCTGAAGTTCTGTGACTCACCGTGTTTTATCCGACTGCAACGGAATCTCGTTTGTGCCACGTATTGACCTCTGTCTCCAATGCTATACCGCCCGTGGTTCATCGGCGCCGTCACGTAAATCAAATACTGTTCGCACTCCTCACGTGACTACTGTCACATGCCACATTCATTAGAACATGAAGCATGCGTTCAGCGGCGTCTCTCCCTGCTCATAAACATCATGTAACTATGCAGTCACCTAGCTATTATTACTCCGGTGATGGAGTCATGTGAGGGTGAACTTCACGGACGCACAATGGTTTAGAGAACCTCTGTGACACAATTACATGCGGTAGCTCCATTTGTTGTCCTAAGGTATGTGACACTCTGCCTACCTTCCTAATAACTCCTGCTTGGTCTACCTATGACTGTTGATTAAGATGTTACCAACCACAAATTGTGACTAGGGTCCTAAGTAAAAAATGTGGGGCCCTAAGTATGAAATAGTAGAGAACACATGTTAGAGACAGCAACTGCTAGTCACTGGTATCACTACTTAAAACCAACCGTTGTGACTATCCTTGTTACATCTTATGGTGACAGCATAAGAATAGCTCAATCCAAACAGAGACCGCTATATCTCCCTGTTTCAAAAGTTACTCCATTCTACTTGTTCATTCAAACCAACCTCTGATGCATTGGTCAGAAAAATGAGCCATCGGCCTCACTGTCACGTGACATCTCCAATTGCCATAGTACTGTCCACTTTAGTCCATCACTCCCATACTCCATTGTCATAAAGTGATTAACCATGGAGCTGGTAACACCTTTTTCTTTATACAACTTCTGTGCTCGCTAATTTTCTGTTTCACCTTACGCTCAGTCATCCTTATGTAGAGTTTTCGGAAAGGGCACCAAATTGCAAAGATAACATTGGCTGAGTTGCAATTGGTGAAACGCGACAGTGCCCGTGGTCTAGAAAGGCCTAGATCCACCTCTTTAGTCCTACTGGTGAATTTGCAGTTCATGCACTGACCACACAGTGAATGTCCTGTCAGGGCTGGTAGCCCCCATAGTTCAGAGACCATTCTCTGGGGGTCTCCCCTCTGTGAAATGTTGTTCTTGGTGATTAGTTTTTTGAGGCTAGGGGACCTTTCATAAGCACACATATGGGATGCCAGTGGGCACTCACCGCCTGGCAATATCTGCTAGTTCTTTCTGATGATCTTGGAAACCTAGTTAGAAAGAGATGTGAAAGTACTCACAAACAAAGTTTCTGCGCCACTGTTGGTGGACCTCTTCAAGTCCCTCCACACTTTTTTCTTCGGGTACCGCCTTGCATGCAATTTTTGACTTTAATATCTCTGCTTCTTCCAAAAAAGTGCTATTCAATGTGCTGTTACGTTTAAGCCTTAGGAACTGCCCAAAAGGTAGATTTTTGCATGTGTGTCACTGGTGGCAGCTCTCAAAACTCAGAAGTGCGTTCCTATCAGTTGGTTTATGAAAAAGCTTGACCTTCAATGCCCGTTCTTGTTCATCAATGTCTGAATCAACCTCCATGACGTTAAATCTGTACCGAGGAGAGATCCCCTCTGCCTGCAGATACCAAACCCAAAAGAGAAGAAGAAGTTTGTTGACCCCAGACGTGAGCAATGATATGGGCCATTCAACAGCAAGAGCAACAGCAAGACTAACAGAAATAGAAATAAACTTTCCAGTACAAGAACTTTTCTTAGGTGACATTAATCAAAAGAGGCAATTGCACTTTCGCTGTTTGTATTCTCTCATTCTTAGTGAAATATTGTTTTCTTTCAGGAACTTGGTACTTGGTACTTAGAACAAGCTGTGAAATATCTTCTCACGCCACCTTTGTAGTTTTATATGTTTATTTAATTATAGGATTAATAACCCACCGATCACATCATAAACAGCTTTATAACTGATGCTTTCCTGTGCATCATTCCTACAACCAATATATTCTAACATTCTAGCATTCTGACTTCCCAGTACATTCTACATTCCATACCTATAGCCCATCTGTACATATGAATAACAATGTAAAACGGAACACCATTGAATTACTAATGACTTACACAATAAAATACTACACGCCTCCCTTCTTTTCAGTGACTCACAACAATAAATGTAACATATGTACAGCAAAATATACACTTGATGTTGAAGTATTCAGATTACTTAGTTAATTAGAAAGTAACTTTGATATACAATGCAGTACCTGACAGAGATGTACAGAATAACACGAGATACAATTTCAATTTACATAATCTTTCAGCTACAATGTTCTTGTACATATACATTTATTGCGATAATTCTTACAAACTTTAATGTCTCTGTTTTGTTCCACTTCCTTTCTAACCTTAACTTTCCCTTTCCCATCATTCTCTTGTTTTGAGCATTTACATACTCTATTGAGATTCCACACTCTCCCATCTGATACCTTTATGGCACCATGAAATAGTTTAAGTGTTTGAATGGGATCAGACCATTTGACCCTTGGGAGTTGTATTCTCACCCAATCCCTGACTTTAATTTGGGACTTCCTAACTGCATTTCTCACATCATACCACTCTTTATTATATTCCTGCCTCTGCAACACTTTTCTGCTCACTTCTTTACAATCAACATTCTTAACACATGCTCTGCCCCACCATGCTGGACACAACCTGGAAATGGGTTTCCAACCCCTTAATATCTCAAATGGTGAAATCCACATAGTGGAATGTGGTGTAAATCTATGAGCAACTATGGTATCTGCTAGCACCTTTTTCCAATTGGTATTGTCACTTAATGCACACCTAATGCTGTTCTTAATAACCTTATTGAATCTTTCTATGATTCCATTAGTCTGGGGATGATAGATAGAGCTTGTTCTGTGTTCAACTCCATTCTCCTTAAGAAATAAAATCATCATTTGTGACACCAATTGTACACCTTTGTCAGTGATAATCATGGTTGGATATCCCTCACGTTTGAAAATTGTATCCAAAAACGCTATCACATCTTTCGAGAAAATGTTTTGCACCCACTCAATTTCTGCCCACCTGGGAAACATGTCTAGGAGTACCATGCAATATTTCAAATTTCCCTGACTTCTTACAGGACCTACAATATCTAATCCAACACAATCCCACAACATAGTTAGAATTGAGGTTATAGTCCTCGGAACCTGCCTGGTTACATAGCCCTTAGCTGAGTCTTAATAGGTACAACAATCACAAAGAAGTCTTTCCACTTCCAGATCAACAGCAGGCCACCAAAAATCCTGTCTAACTCTATGCTTAGTTTTGGTCATCCCCTGATAACCTCATGAGCTATTTGTAATATCTTCTTCCGCACTCCTTCAGGAGGAAATAGTTTTCCATTCCTTAACCAAATCATCATGTAAATCACGTAAAACTCATCAAGTACATGTCTCACTGCATCCGGCAATACACCTTTCCTGATCTCACTACCCTTCATACCACTTTTTAGTAATTCCCTCACTTTAGTGAGAGTTGCATCTAGATTCATTGCTGTCAGCCATTCCTCCTCAGACACAATATCTTGGCATATACTCAAAATGTGTTCCTCATCATTACTCTGCTGCTCATCATCCACACTTTCAACCACATTGGTTAATATCAACAGACAATCAGCTGATTTGTTTTTTACTCCTTGCACGAATTCAACATCAAAATTGTATTCTTGTAGACTTGCTGCCCATTTCCTAATTCTGGATGATGTCTTGTCAAGTCCCTTAGTATTGAGAATTTCCTTAAGGGGTTTGTGGTCAGACCTACCCACAAACTTAGTTCCCCATATAAATGATCTACAGTTTTCAACAGCCCATCTTTCAGCTAACAAACTCCTTTTCAATTGTGAAATAGTTTGTCTCAGCTTGTTTTAGCACTCTTGATGAAAACGCAATGGCAAACTCACTTCTACCATCCATTTGCGACAAAACAGCACCAAGACCGTGATTACTGGCATCAGTTTTAATAATAATAGTATTGTTTCGATTGAAAGCTTTAAGAGTGGGTGCAGAATTCAAATCTAACTTGATATTGTTGAACTCATTTTCACATGACTCATTCCAATCAAATCTCACATTTTTTTTACTAACTTCCTCATTTAAATGTCTTACTGGCTAGTTCAGGAATAAACTTTGCGTAATACTCAGCCATCCCGAAAAATGAAATACGTTTCTCTTTGTTTTCTGGACTAGGAAAATGAAGGATGTTATTAACAAAATCCTCTTTAGGTCTAATTCCTTTTTCTGATATTTCATGACCCAAATAAGATATGGTAGATCTATTGAACTTACATTTATCTTTACTCAAGGAAAGTCCAGCATCTTTAAATATATCTAATACATTGTATAATCTATCATCATGTTCCATTTCATCTTTCCCATAAATCAGGACATCATTCTGAAAACACAAAATTCCTTGATTTGATTAAAAAGATGATACATCACACGTCGGAACACCGATGCCGCAGATACAAGACCAAAAGGCATCCTTTTGCCCCGATACAAACCTTCTCTGGTAATGAATGCCGTAATATCTCTTGACATAGGATGTAACATTATTTGGTGGTAAGCAGACCTTAGATCATACTCATAATCTTAGCATTTCCAATGGTACCTAACATTTCAGCTATATTTGGTAACGGGTGCCTATCAGGAATCACACATTTATTGACACATCTAAGGTCCATGCACAATCTCAATTTTCCATTTGGTTTGTACACTATCACCAAAGGTGACACCCATTCAGAAGGGTCTATTCTCTCATTTACACAAATCACACAATCACTAAGCAATCTTTCAAGTTCTTCCTTTACAGCTGGCTTTACATTCAATGGAACTGGTCTCTATTTTTGTACTACATCATGCTTCAATCTAATTTTGTGAGAAAAATCTTTTAACACAACCAGTTCTCTAAATACTATATAATCATCAAAAGTCTTTAGTTGTGCTGCTACTAGTGCCTGATACACTGCATAAATGGATTCCTACGCTGCCGCATTCAACTTAATCTTCAATCTAGCCTGGCAAGATCAGCTTAGTAGTGGTTGAATTCCTTTCACTGTGACATATACTTTTCCGTTTGATGACCTGTCCTTAAATATCATTTTGGCCCAAAACCACCCAATAAGATCAATTCACTTTCCTCCATACACCACTGGGTGAATGTCAATCACATTTAGGTTTGCACTGGTTCCAAATATTTTCTCAAACATATAGTTGGGCAATAGAGTGTATTTTGCACCAGAATCAATTACCATTTCCAGTTTCTTACTATTCAATTCTATCATAGCCATGGGCCTTTCCTTGTCAGCATCATCATCACTCTTGTTCTCACAATAAACAACCTCTTCCACCAAAAAAGTACATTCTTCAGAACTTTCACATAGTTCTTCCAAACAATTTATGTTTTCTTTTTTAGTTTGACAAAACTTAGTGAGATACCCTCTTCTATTACATCTCTTGCATAACTCCTTTATGGCTGGGCATTTATCACTTGAAGCTAAATGAAATAGGCCATTGCACCTGTAACATCTTCATTTGTCATGTTCTTCTCCTTTGTCTTTAGTCTTTATATATTTCTTCTTCACATTCATTATTTCTTTCTTGATAAGACCTTTTTTCTTCCTATAGTCACGTCCCTCTATAGCCAATACTTCTGGAATCTGTGCCATTTTCTCTTTCTTATTATCATCATCATTTCTCCTTTCAAGTTCTTTCACACACTTATTGGTATGCTCCACCTCTTTTGCAAATCTAATTACTTCTTCTAAAGAAGGATATCCTTTTGCCCAAAGAGCTTCTCTTATTTTGCTATCTTTGCATTCTAACATGAACTGATCACAAAGTTTTTCATTAATTGTAATCAAAAAATCACAGGATGTGGCCAAGCCTCACAAAGCAATATATTGCTCAACAGTTTCATTCTCTTCTTGCTTTCTCTTGCCAAAATGATATCTTTCTAGAGTGATGCTGACTTTTTTGTCATAATGGCGATCTAATATTTTAATACATTTTTCATATTCAGTAAGTCCAACAGCTTCTTCTTCAGAAAGTGCTGGTAAATTCTCAAATTGTTCTTGCCGATAATTACCCAAACAATGTATCAACAGACATTTTTTTCTTTCATTAGAAAAGTTCAATCCATCGGCAGCAAGAACATAATGATCAAATCTTTTTTTCCATCGCTTCCATGGAATGTTTGGTTCACACATGAAATAATTGGGAGGTGGTATACCATGCATAGTGACTAGTTATGATTCTTTACTTGGAAGAATTATTTTTCAGTACATATATCTTGATGTTTGTTATTTATGGCTTACTCCATATACCTGTATTTATATTATGTCCTATTGTTTCAGCAGTTCTGATTTAAAATTGTTCACTTATTATTGTGATTGTTGTTTCCTTATCACCTTTATTTCTTGTAGAATCTGTTAATCTGCACATGTTCCTTTTATTCTTGCATTGTAATTATATGGGATACAACACATTTTAAATGTAATTTTTCATTTGCTGCATGTTTTTCAATCCATATATTGTTGCGAGTTCTGTTTGCTGCTAATTAATTGAATAGCTGTTCGATGTATCACTTATTTAAGAAGCTCTTTGAATAATGCGTACCGTGTGTTTCAAATAATGCAACTTCAGCTATATGGTCTGCAATGCTGCCGTATGTGGTTTTTGTTCACAATTAAAACATCTTTAATATTGGCACATATGCAGTATTACGAGTTTTCCTCCACTGGCACACATTTATTTTCTTCTGAAAACTTAACAGGCTCATGTGGTACTTTCGCATTTACTCCAGTTAAGTAACATTAAACACACATGAGAGATCCTTTAAGATTGAAAACTCGCAACTCCAGTAGAGATATTAAATACAGTCATGGCTCAGTTGCATGCCTAGTCTATGTTTAAAACACACACACTCTGGATATATTAATCCAATGGTGATACTTGTTCACTGCAAAGTGCCTGACTTACTTGTTCTCAGTGAAGCTTCCCTTTCTCCAGATGTGCCTCTTTGTCAAGTTCAAATTCCTCCATAAACAAATGAAGCAGTATAGTTCTTCTTTCTTCCTTAAAATGCTTAATCTTCCTGATAATGTTTTATAAGTAACGGCTACTCGGTGGGTTGCCGTTTTTCCTCTGAAATATCTTCTCACACCACTTTTGTAGTTTTATATGTTTATTTCAGTAGGGATTAATAACCCACTAGTCACATCATAAACTGCTTCATAACTGATGCTTTCCTGTGCATCATTCCTACAACCAATACATTCTAACATTCTAGTATCCTAGCTTCCCAGTACATTCTACATTCCATACTTATAGCCCATCTGTACATATGAATAACAATGTAAAACAGAACACCATTGAATTACTAATGACTTCCACAAAAACATACTACAAGCTGCTATATTGTTTAAGATTGAAAAGCTTTTATCATTTTTATAATATTTCTCTCATATGTATAACAGAAGTTGCCCTGGTATGATAAAAGGTAGAAAAGGTTTCCTTGGAAGAACCATGCATGCGTTAAACACAATTAGATGTTCTCTTTTAGTACATAGGGGAAACTATGCGGCTGGTTATTTGAAGAAGGTAGATTCACTAGCCATTATGCATATAGCAATTTTCTTTACATTTTGTGGTCTTATTTTTTTATTTTTGTTTGGGCCTGTGGTTCAAAAGCTTGCAATAAGCTTCCCCAAATTGGGAGGGCTGTGCTCGTTGGTGGTGATAATCTATCAAGTCTTAGTAGTGCCCCAAGGTGAGGTGCAGTTTGGTGATTTTCCTCAAATGACCACACACTTAATAAACACTAACAATGCTAAGTGGCTGCAAATAGCCAGCTGGAAGCTATTTGTAATATGCAATACAATAACAGCCAACAGTCAGAATGGAGACAATACCACCAACCTGGAGCCGAGGACACAGCTAGATGACTGAAAAATTCACCTAGTCGCCACTCAGAGCTGCCACAAGAAAGCAGGAGTGAGGAGTGGTCTCTAGGGAAACCCTTGTGGGAAATAAAACCTTAGTTGGTCTGCTAGAAGGCGTTGTGTCCGGTTAGCTCTTGGTTCTTGGAGGCCGAATAATCACTCTGGAGAAGAGGTTCCCCGCAGTCTAGACGGATCTCAACTGCAAGAATAGTCAGTGGTTATAGATTGCTCTGAGCACATAACTCTTAGATACATGTAGATGTGAACCTTACACTGTTAACAATAGTTAGGTGTTGGTTTCCTTAGAAGGAGAAATGCTGCTTCGTAAGGGCACTGGTAAGGTCTGTTGTGACTCTATGGTACATTGGGCAGAACAGGGAAATCAGCAGACAGAAAGAAAGAAAAGATGTCAGTTTGTAACTATCCTATACGTTTCCCTTCATGTACCATTTCCGGCGATGATAAGGCTTCTGAATGGATAGAGGTACGATAGCCGCCGAGGCCTCCTGAAGTCCATAACCTCTAGGAACACCTGTGAAAGCTAGCCCCGACAGCAAATGTGACAGGTAAGTGCACATAAAGGGTTCTGTTCCTATAAATTGTCACTCCCCTGGGATCTACAATAACACGATGGAAACCTACCCGCGAAGACCAAACAAACGCCAACTCGGAAGGGCTTGTCCATGGTACATGCGCAGGCTGACTGCAAAGCTTCGGAAAGACTGAGGCTGGGAGACAGAATGGGAGAAATTAAGTCGCAGAGGGAAAAAGGAAATGAGAATACGAGAAGACAGAATCTTGGAACTGGATAGAGATTAGCACAAGGATCATAAACTTACTTTGCGAAGGTAACTCTAAGAGTAGCAACACGGACGTGTTTTGTCCTGGACCAGAAAAGTATACACTGCAGCTGGGGGCGTGGTGTAACGGACAGACAGAGGCAGTACCGCTAGAATGGTACCCGCAGTTAAGACCGCCATATTGCAGGAACTCCTGAACAGCGCTGCACACAGCCGGTTCGCAACCCGACCAGGAAATCCCAGCACGTGACAGAGACACATGAGCGCTATGATGAGACGGGTGAACCATTACACTGTTACAGACAAAAAATATGACTGTACAAGGCTTTAATGCCATAGGGGAAGAGCTAAGAGCAATCATGCTCATGACCCTTCAAAATAAGTACGCACACAAATTGGAATATTTGGTGCATATTCATGCCCACCCACAATAAAGAAAATTGGATACTCTCAGAGGCCATATACAACTTGACAGAATTACACACAAAAATGGTGGAAGAGATGGATGACATTTCAGATGATGGCTGGTTCAGTTATCTATTCTCATGGATACCCATCTGGTTGGCTAACACATTCAAAAAATACTAGTGGACATAATGGTACTAGTACTACTGGGCTTCTGTGTCTTGGGGATAGCCCTTAGCCAATGCAAAAAGACTGCCAAAAAGTTGGTGGAAATGAACATAGTGATAAACTTGGATGCTAACGTGCATGAGTACACACAAACATATAAATTCTTTCATGATCCCACTGCAGAAAGCTGCATATCCCCTACAGGGTCAAAGTTCGAATTTCCTCCAGATCCCCAGAATTACACATAACAC
Organism: Ambystoma mexicanum; assembly: GCF_040938575.1. Taxonomy (NCBI): domain Eukaryota; kingdom Metazoa; phylum Chordata; class Amphibia; order Caudata; family Ambystomatidae; genus Ambystoma; species Ambystoma mexicanum. Next base: position 496,424,079 of record NC_090932.1, read on the forward strand.
TGGGTGAGTTGTGATGTCTCTGGAGTATGCAACTACATGCCATGTAGCATTGATGACTATGTGAGACGTGGAGGTAACCTGAGGGGAGTAAACAAAATATGGGTTCCCATAGAGCCCTATTTCTGGGAAAGAAGAAGGAAGAGTGGTGTCAAGGACTGACCAGAGAGGGTAATGCTGGGAGGCAGATGAATACATCATTGATAGCTTCTGCCCTTCCCATAATCAAATAATGCACATGTGAGAAACGCTACTCACTAAGACAACCGTACCACCCTTTTCCCAGGCAGGTACAACAAGACATAGAGACAATCTAAGCTGAAGATGGCAAACGCAGTCTAGTTAACGTTGCACCAGTTACGTGCATGCATTAGACACAAAGCAAATATGCACTCCACATGAAGAACACTAGGTAAAATATGCATTTATACATGAAACATTGATATATCATCCACAAGGCATGAAGAACATTAATATAACCAATATATAAACTGAATGCAACATGAATGACATGCAAATATAGCTCACTAACATAGAAAACAGAGTGTAGTAAGGCAGATATCTTCTTTGAAATGGACGCTGTAGCATACTTTTAAATAGACCAAGGCCTCAAGACATTGAAAGACAATGGAATGCTGAATCCACAGAAATACTCAACTGTGCAGAGCTCAGGTGGTAGTTAGCAATTAGAGACAAGGTTACAAAGAGATAGTGAGGATGAGAATAGCAGAGCAAAAGCACGAGATAACAGTTCTCAGGATGCAAGCAGGATACTCCCCAATTAATTAAAGGTTTGACATAGGGCTCAAAGGGAATGGGGAGCATGATAACAACGGGCGCATTGTTAGCCTGCTGGCCCGCTTGCAGGACCCGCAAAGGACATCTGGTAAAACCAGGCGTCCAGAGCGGGTCCCGTGAGCGGACCTCGTAATAGGGCGGTAAGGGGTTAATGGCGCTGTGCAGGTCTAGCTGGGGGAAGCAGTGGATTGCTTTACAATCCTAGGGGGAAGAACATGGAGAAGGAAGCACGGAAACAAGGGAGCGGGAAGCTAAGATGGGAAGTGGGAAGTTTGGTATCACAGGATCTACAAGCAATCAGGGGAATAAACATTGTGGAGCAGATCACCGTAAGGCATTATGGAGAAGTCATATTAAGGAAAAGACTCATATTAAGGAAACAGAATATTAAAAATGGAAAGGCAATTGAGTTTGAGGAAAAATGCATATCAATGAAAAGATGCATATCAAAGATAAGATGCACTATTTTCTGGAGAAGACTAGTACTAGTTTTTTTTTATTATTAAAAGCAGGAGGTCCCACACATGGAGTGGCTGGGCAAGATGCCAAATGTTCATAGATCGACAGAGTGGGAGAAAATGGTAACCAATATGCTCTCTTGGATTGACAAGATCTTGAAAGACAAAGTGGGCACAGTTCAAAGGAAGGATGAGATTCTGAATGAGCTCGTCTGTTTAGGGAAACCAATGATCCAAAGAAAGGAATAAAGCCACAGTGATTCTTGCCATGGTGTCATAAGGTTACAATTGGCGCAAGAGACAGCTATTCACATTTACTAGCTTTGAGTCGGAGCACAGATCATCAAACTGATTCAGACATATATTATGCATGCAGTTATTCAGCATCATTGTAAAAAGATGGGGAGTGCAAAGAATGATGGAGCAGGCAGAGAATTATAGGCAGATTAGTCAGTTTCAAAGCCATCTAGAAATACAGACAAGGCAGGGATGTCAAAAATGATTTATGATCAAATAGGTGTCTGAATCATAACCTATTATGGTGCTAAGGGAGGCAGCATGCATGAATATTAATAAAGGTTAAGAGGCCCTGCACTCATGCTACAAAAGGGCAAGTGGTAGTGGCCCATTTATAGTGATCATGATTGCAAAGTAGAGATTGTGGATGTAATACAGAGACACTAGAAATGTTTCCTTGTGGTGGAACTATTGACAGCGAAAGATAAGGAGGTATAAAGCAAGAGTTGGCAGAGGAGCTTGAGACATTGGATAAGAATCTAAAAGCAGAAGATGAGAATTGATAGGTGCTAGTACGAAGTATGACATTGCTTAGGGATGTACATAGCCACAGAGAAAATACTCACTGGAGGCAATATTTATATTACAGATGTACAATAAAATGAGACTGTAGGCGGGGACAATGATGTTGGATGTCAAAGCGCCATGTTTCATTAAACTGCACTCTCTGAGTAGTGTGGTGATAGTTGGTAGTATCAGGGGACCCCCAACCAATGTTGAGTTTTTTTAACGGTTTAGTAATGAGTCCTCAGGAGTTCAATCGAGGAAGGTATTTCAGCGTCTTTTGCTAAAACCTGCATAACATACATGTTAGTGAACCTATATATTTGAAACTGGCTGAGCCAGTCCATTTGGCCTAGTGCTAGATCAATTTATCAAGAAAGCTTGTAACCTTTAAATAGATTGTTAGGAAAGAGCACTGGGCTTTAAAAACTGAAGAAGTAACTTGAGAATATTTTCTTTGTATATATTGTAAGCTGTAGAACTGGGAGCTAAGGCCTCAGGCTCCACTTTTCCTCTTCCTCTTGAGATATTGAGTGATACTGGACTAATGCCTTTATTTTATTGTTTCACTTTCAATCCTTTTATTTTCTACACGGTATTGGGAGCTGTGAACTGTTATTTTTGTTCATTATGCTGTTAAAGAAAAGTTAAATGAATGATATAACAGTTACCGGTGCATGTATATTTAAAGACAGATGTTTCAGTTATGATAGCTAGCACCAGAATGATTGTCCTTATGTTGTTTGTTCTTCTCTGCAACCTTTCTGCTGCATACACTATGTGAAGTACTGGAATCTATTGGTTGTTTAAAGCAGTTTGTAAATATCTGGTTGTGAGTGAAGCTGGGCTTCAAAGCAGTACACATTACTATTATGGTGTGCACCAAGACTTTAACCCTGACATGTGACTGGCACTACCCCATCCCTGTTCAACCTTCTAGAAAGCTGTGCCTTAATGTGCTCATGGGTGAGGCTGGTGGAGAGGAGCTGGGCTGTGGGACTGCATGTCAGTGTTTTCTTTTTTAAGAATATCTCTGGATTCTGAGACTACTGTGACTTCATCTCCCCCTTCCTGGGAAAAGGGGAAGTTGCAAGGCTGAAGAGTGCAGTACGAAGTGAGTGCTGGGGTGATTACACTTCAGCTGTGTCAGAGTCACATCCTGGTTTCTAAGTTAGTGTACTATGCACTGGTTATTTTGCTCCCTCCAATATGGTAAGACGTTATTTATCCTTGTATAGATGATACATTTTTTTATTAATGGGTTCACAATTTGGCAGTTATTACTTGATTTAGTTGTAAAGTATCTGTTTTAGAGTTGTTGATTTTACCCGGTCTCATCCACAGGATCATATTTTGTTACATCGGAAGTGAAAGAGGATAAATGCATGTTCCTGGAAGTGGTAATATAAGAAAGAACATGTAGTTTGACGAGGGTTGATCAGCTCAGGATTTGAAAAGGAAATATCTAACATGTTTGTGGTCACATGCTTGATAAGGCACAATTCCACAACTGACCATAGTGGTAATCAAGCAGTGGTGCTGAGAGCATCAACCCAGATGAATATTTAGTGGAGGGCACCTGATAGATGGTGGTTCCTCCACCAGTGCAGTACTGAACACAGGATTTTACAATCCGTTTTTGCCTTCAGCTCACATCAGCTCAGCAAAAGGTATATTGGGAGAATTCAATTTTTTTTTTTTTTAAAAATTGTAGCAATAACAAGAGAAATATTGATTTGTTTTTCAATTTTGATGTTTCTGGCTTTCTTTGTCCAGGTCCTTTCTGTAAATTGGAGCAGGTGAATACCCAATTGTAGGGAAATGAAGGCATATGTAAATCCACATTTAAAAATAAATATATGAATTGCATCCAGTGCAAAGCATTTGAAAGAAACACATACGATTAAATGGGGTGATGTCAGCAGACCAGCCACAACAAAAGTGTAAAAGTTCACAGAACATGACAAGGTCCAAAATAAAATCTGTTTAGTTACAGTGAAGAATACAGTAATACATCTGGGATGAAAAGCACAGATTTTAGAAAAGTAAATTGAGGCCTACATTATTTCTGCTTTCTTCATGAAACCTACAGAGGCTTGAAGTGTAGATTTGTACCCACAGTAGGCCTGATGCAAACATTTTCATATGCCAGATTAAAGAACAACAGAAAACATGGACATTTGGGAATGAAAGTGACTTTAAATCCTACATTTGTGAATGAAACAGCAACTTTGGGATATAAACAAACATTACATTACTCTCACCCCAGCAACAGTGCTGGGGAAATGTTTTCCAAGAAATTAAACCCAGGCTTTGAGGCTGGGATATACACTTTTATGACACTGCATGAATGCACCAAAGGAACAAATGTTTTATTTGTTCTCAAAAGACAGGCCTTGTCCATGAAAACAAATGCTACTCATTAACAACCTCCATACGTCACTAGGTCTACCCACCAATTCCATAAAAAATTGAAATACATCTTGAGAAGTGGGCTTGCAATGGACTTTTCACAAGTAATCAGCAACTTTCATCAAACAAGTTCCTATTAAGGATTCAATTTACACTTCCTCAGACATGAAGTCAAGCATTTGTGACAGCCAACTCACATAATCACTCTGAGTACCTGTGCTTCAGTGTGCCATGACAGAAACCTTCTCAGCGGTTATAAATGGCCCAGCTCCGAACCTCAAAGGGATGAACACCATATGGCTTTTTGCCAAACCAGGAACTTGAAATAACATTCTTATTTTTTGAACCCATTACAAGGGAAGACAAATAATTGCCTTTTTAAATTTTGGACATAGGGATCATATTTCAATATTTGTTCATTAACACATTTTAAAGATTGAAGTATTTTTGCACAGAAACATTGTACGTCAGCCATTCATGTATCCTAGTGTCCATGCAGGTTAGGTCGATATTCTGAGATGGGAACAGAATATGTGAATGTATCAGAGAATAAAAAGCACAAATCTGTCACACCCATATAACATGTCATGCTGAGATGATACTAGCATCAGTTGACTCACCAGAGTGAAAGCGATCAGGCAAATCAATTAGAAACTGAATAAATGCGTGCAACATAATGTTTAAAAATATCAACATTCTTTCATGTAAAAATCTCCAAGATAATAACACATCAAATGGGAGGGACACTGAGTTCAGAATTCACTCCCATTCGACTGCCCTCTTCATTAATATGCCCAATGAGCACAAATGGGATGGTTTAGTGGTGTCACTTTTGTAGCGCTTTCTAATCAAAGACTGACCAATCACACAATTCTGAAGAGAGTGCTTTCCAATTTGTAAAAATCTCGAACCCATAAATTGAAGGCATCACTCTTTGAGGGACCGGCTGTTTGGAGCAGACTGATTAGAAGAAGGTTAGAAAGGAGAATTGACAACAACAGGAAGGATAATAGAATAGCTTGTTTTCCTTTGGACACGTCTTGGATTTCTGGTAGACCATTGTGAGATACTTATATAGAATTCAACCACAGGCCTTCCTCACTGGGAAAGGAAGCAGACAGGCCCAATACAGAAGGGGGGAAACCAGGCAGTGGAGGGAAGATGACTCATGTTGCTGACTGATGCCCACCTGTTACTTGAAGGTGTGAATTAACCTACTCCTTGAGGGGGTACTGTGGTGAACCAGAAGGAGGAGTCAGACTCAGGCACATTACATTGAGGGTGTTTATTTAACTTAAATGAAAAACACCTATATGTCCCTATTGCTAAGAGGAATTTCCCTACATTTCAAATAAAATAAGGGTGCTTGTCTTTAGTAAAATAAAAGAAAATAGTCCTCAGTCCAAAACCTATTAACTAATTGGCCCTATCACTTTAAGAAAAACAACATAAATATGAGCGAGAGTACTATGTGCTCTGCTCAGGTTTCTTTATGGTAGTTGTAATCTATGTCTTTGTATTTCTTCCTGAGTCTCTGCAACAAACATAATGCTTGTTTTCACTGTTCCATCAAACAAAACTTTCTTAGTCATTCTTGGGGTTCCTCAAGGAAAAATGCAAGTCTTTAAATGAACCAAAATTCTCAAGTTTAAATGGAGGGATGATTCCCTTAATCCACCTCCACCAGATGGCATGTTAATTTTCCTTTTCTGATTGTATACAAAGGGAGTGTGCAATTCCCCTTCTGTTCCCTCTTGACTTAGTTCAATGAACCCTCCAGATTCCCTTTTGCATATAGCTTGCAACTTTCCACTTTTCTCGACAAAGCACTCTACACCCTTTTGGCCCTCTGAATTTCTTAACTGTTGGGGCTGTCTCTTGTGCCTCTGCCAATGTCCATTACTCAGACTTCTAGTGCCCCCATAACCCTCTTGGATATTCTGCATCTAGGGGTCGGGCTGAACCATATGTGGTTTTACTCCACTGGCTTTTCTTTCACCTTTCAGGTTTTGTTCGGCACACCTCCCTCCTCCCTGGGTAACCCTGGTACATTCACTGCCTTTGGGTGTGCTCCAGCGGGGTGGGATCTCTGAGAGGACATTACCATTCCTTGGCCTCCTCAGTATCTTCATCAAGTAAGTGTTTGGCTTCCTTTTTCTACATGCTTCGGTGCTTTCTTTGTTTCTCACACCGGGAACAGAGGATTCTTTCCTACTCTGCTCTCTGGTCTCTGCGCTTGTTCACGGGCCCATGGGCCACTATGGCTGCAGCATGACTGTGAAACTAGTTACTACAGGGTTTCTCCCGTCTTTGCATCTGAGATATTACACTTCAGGATGCCGGCCTCCCGGCATCTCACTTCCAAGACTTGGTCTCTCCATGGCACTGCTAGCTCCAAGGGCAGCATGACACCACCCGTCCAGGAAATCCTCCCATCAGAGGATCACCTCTGTGTAGGACATCCCTTTCTCCACTTATTCTTTGTCATTCCTAAATGGGTACCAACTTCGGTTAGGTGATATTTGTAAGGGTGCAGAAGTAAGACCGGCACAGAGGGGTCATAGTGTTTGCTATAAACATTTATTCAAAGGTAAAAGGGAAAATAACACCCTATCTCACTCACCCTTACTCTAAGACATGTTTACCTACCTCTAATGAAATTACTAGTTTCAGAAAGTCCAAAGCAAAAGTCCCAATGTCCAGTGTCAAAATCCTCACTCTGTCCATTACACGCTAAACTAACTAATTCAAAGGAGATGTCTTCTTGGTACAGAGGAATGACTCCCTTTCCCTGGACAAAAGGCAGTTCTTGTTTTAGTAAGATTTTCACAAGTTGGGCAGACTTGGTTCCTTTTCACCAGGTAATGCAATAAAGGAGAATAGCCTTGACACACTTCCCAAGCTGTAGTGGGTCAGACAGGCTTGGTTCACTAACCTGTCAAGTATTGTATCAACTGTCCATCAATTTACAGTTCTCTTTACTTGGGTGTGAGTCCCAGACTTGCAATTCCGATCTGATTTGTCCTTTCCGTTTGCTTGGTTCACTGTCCTGCCAAGACTTAGTACAAATCCATGTACTTCTTTCCTTTTCTCCCACTGCATTAGGGTTCCACACCCTGTTTTCTCAGCCTTCCAACTCGTGCCACATCCTCCTTCAGCTCCTTCATAGCTACATTGTGGTGTGGTTTGTGCAATTGTCCGCTCCCTTGAGGCTGCCTGGGTTGTTCCTGGAGCTTCCCATGCTCTGCAGCAGCTCTGAAGTCATCTTTCCTTCCAGGACAGTGTGGTCGCACTCTCTCGCACTTCCCAGGTCTCTGGGGCCCTCTGAGTTTTTGTCCGTCTGTGGGCCCTGCGGTCCTCATGTCTTGGACCGGCCTCAGACTCTCTCTCCCTGTTCCTGGCATCCCAGTCAGCACCCACCTGCATGCCGGGTTCCTCCAGGCTCTCACGTTTCCTTCAGGGAGGGCTTGACAATGCGTCAAGTCCCTCTTGTATTTATCTGGTTTCTTCCAATCAGATGTTGCAAACCACTAGACTGGCAAAAGCGGTTCCAATGGTTGTTTGGTATTACTTTGCACCTTCTCCTCGTCTCAGTACTAAGTGTCTGCTGGTGCAGTCACTGACTAGGAATCTTCCTCGTCTCAGTAATCTCTACTTGGACTTCCTTTAGAAAAGCACATAGGGTACGAGGGTAGGTTTGAAGAGGAGTGAGGTGATGGAAAAGTGGGGTAACTGTGGGACTGGGTCTATGATCATGGGATTGTTGGGAATACCATGTTCTACTGATGTAGTCCTGACTGGTCACAAAGGAGGCTTCCACACCCCTGAGATCCACCACTGGTGACTGTCAGGTAGCAGCCTCACCACCCTGGCCTCATGGGAAGAGGCTCCCCCTTCGGAAGCAGTGATGACATGCTGGGATTCGTCAAATATTGCAAGTAAATTTGTTCTATGTAAAGCATTTTGGCAAAAGCGCTATATAAATAGCACATACTTATCATTTAAGAAAAGTTTTCTAAAGTACTGTTTGAAACACTGACATATCCCTTGTTAAAAAAAAAAGGTGTTTATTTTAAATACATGAGAAACAGAGAGATTTAGAAAGTCAGGGATGTTCTGAATTAATATGATTGTTAAACCAATTAATGCTTTGTCCTGTAACCTCATTCTTTTATCAACCCATGGTGAATGTGTGTTCAGGAAAAAATCAAGTGTACATATGATATATTTTTTTATTTTTTTATTTTTTATTTGTGTATGTTCATTTAGAACTTTACAAAAGAACGAGAAGATGGTTGCGCAGAGAGAACAAAACAAAAGTCCAGTAGCTGCACAAGGGTGGGACCGTCAACCCTCTATCCTCTGCAGAGTATGTTGCAGTATTTTGATTGTTGCTAGTAGCCAGGAGGTTCGATCCCCTCCTATCAGTCTTTTCCAGCAGGTGTCTTCATCCCACCCGTATTCCTCTGAGCTGAAGTGCTTTATGTAGGCCGATCTCAGATCTAGGGTTTATGGGCATGAGAGTAGTAAGTGCCTGATGGATTCTGTTTTGGCGTTGCACAGACGACACATGTTGGAGTCGGATAGGCCTCTGATGTTTAGAATCTCGTTGGTTTCGAGCAGATTCAACCTGATTCTTAGCATGTAGTTTCGTGCCCCCCTGTTTGGAAATTTTCAGAGATATTGCATCGGCTCATTTCGTTTAGAGAGCGAGGGGGAAGATGAATAAGAAGTTTATTTTTGGTGGCTAGATCTTGAGTCTGGATCCAGTCTAATTCTTTCAATTTCTTGTAAACTCTCAGAGGATTTGTGATGAGGTCAGCTTCCGAGCACATCACTGAATCCAAAAGGGACGTATTTTTGCCTTTCCAGGTTGTTAGCATTTTGACTTTGCCGCTTTGTAGTTCTTTGTTCAACAGGCCAAAGATTTGCTCACTGTCGGCCGTGATACATTTCCTGAATAACCTGAGTGAGTTTAGGTTGACTGTTGCTGTTAGTGACAATAAGCTGAGCTCCCGGCGGATTGCAGCAATGGATGTGGAATTTGGGAGACCCAGGACCGTTTTCCAGAACTTGCTTTCCAGCTTTTGCCAAGTTCTTTCTGGGATTGTTGGCATAGCCTCGGCTCCGTAGTTGATTGAAGGCACAACTTTTTTCTTGTAAAAGTCTATTGCCGGGATGCACGAAAATTTACCAAATTTTGAATCGATCGCCTTTGCTTGGGAGGCTAATTTCTTTAGCTTTGTTTCCAGGGCGCTCTGCATAGATAGTTCATTTTTTGAGGGGTCGATCTGGACGCCTAGATATTTATAGTTGGTGACTCTCTCGATCTCTTTTCCTTCAAGGAACCATTTGAATTCTGGCCTCCTTCCAGTATCATTATTATTTTTTTTTTTCTTGGTTTATTTTTAAGTTGTTTTCAGCAGTGTAGCTCAAGAGGTTGGATAGCTGTCTCTGGAGGCCGATCTGGGTCTGATCCAGGAGTATTAGGTCATCAGCATACAACAGGTGGCTTATTTTCGAGGATGCGAGAGCCGGTGGAAAAGTATGCTCCAGATCTACTGAGTCCCCGTAATCGCCGATATATGCAAGAAACAATGCAGGAGCTAACGGGCATCCCTGTTTTACCCCTCGCCCAATCTGAATTTCGTCTGATAGGGTGCCTCTTTGGGAAAGTCGAACCCTGAGGGAAGTGTCCGTGTGGAGAGCTTTGATTGGTTGTAGTATTTCTTGTGGGCAACTCCACCTCTCCAGTTTTTCCCATAAGCGGTGTCTGTCGACAAGCTCAAACGCCTGTGAGAGGTCGATGAAGGCGATAAAGATTCGAGATTTTTTTTCCCAGGCTTTGCTTTTCAGAGTGCTGATCGCTAAGATGTTCGCCGCCGTGCCCGTGTTTTTCTTGAAGCCCGATTGGTATTTGTCATTGCATGGGGCAGATTCAGCCCAAGATTGAAAGCGGTTCAGAAGTAAACTTCCAAAGACTTTGCCAATGCAGTCCAACAGGGCAATTGGACGGTAATTTCGGGGATCAGTGATGTCCCCTTTTTGTAGATGGGAACGATGATTGCTTTTGTCCAGGACGGCGGCAGGGATTTCTGCTCAGAGCATTTCTGAAAGATGGAAGCTAACAGCGCTGCCCATTCCTGACAGTTGTTTTTCAGGTCGATGTTTAAGATCCCGTCCGGGCCCGCTGCTCTGGAGATCTTCAGTTTTTTAATATGGTTGCTAATTTCTTGTTGATCGTCCAGTTGGATCCAGGCTGACGTCTGGTCTGTGATATCCCGGCAGGTGGTTTGAGCGGGGACTTGGAAGACTGTAGAGAAGTGTGAAATCCATTTGTGCTCCGACATGGCATTGATTGTAGAGTTGTTTATTGAAGGCACCGCAGATTTCGCCACTGATGGCTTTTAGCATGTTTTCGGCGTCTTGTTGGTATAGTCGGTGTTGGTGTTCTTTCACCCATGATTTATAGGTTACGATTGCCGATTTTAGTTTTTCTTTATTTGACGGATCGTTACCTAGTTGTCTTTTGAGTTTTCGGAGCTCCCTTCGTTTTATCACCAGGATGGAATCATAAGCATGCTTTGGAGATGCGGAGGCCGGGGCTTTCTGTTTTAAGTTCACCCGGTGTTTTATCAGCAGAGGTACATAATCAAGACTATTTGCGCCCTTAGATCTTTCTTCCCCGGTATAATTTGCCAGCAAAGATTTAACCGCTCGAGTTGTCAGGTTTAGGCGGTTTCCACGGGCGTTTGATTCTACTTCCATGTTGTAGGGTTCCGGCGCCTTGTGGTGGTTTACCAGAGACATCGTCAGCTGATTGTGATCGCTGGCTGTGGTCTGTCGGACTTCAAAGGTTTGTACTTTGCTCAGGAGGGGTCTGGATACGTAGTTTAATCTATTGTCGCATTTAGTGAGCCTTGTTCCCAGGTCGGCAGACGATTCTCATTTGGGAAGACGAAGTTCAAGTTTTCGAATTTTCTGGAGGACATCAAGGAAGACCATAGGTAACCTCTTTTCACTGCTGTTGTGGTTTGAGAGGATGGGTCCAGTGTTTGTGCTTCCTTGGAGCATTTGGCATTCAAGTCCCCACAGATAATGATTGAAGAGACCTGTCGTGTTGCTTGAATTTCGTCGACCAGGTTTTCCATCATTGAAAGGTAGGACTGGTGATTTATGGCGGCTGGGTTCCAGTAGGTATTAATCAACGCTATTTGCGATGGACTGGAGGAGGGTTTTTCGGCCCATTCAAGTAGTACTGCTAATATTGAGAGATTCGCTTGAAGGGTAGACTTGAGTGTCAGCCCAATTCCCTGTCGGCAGGCCAAAAGGAGACCTGATGTCGGCCGACCTAGGGCTCCTTTATTGGCTGGGGCCAGGATTGTTTCATATCCATCCATAGCTGGATTTTGTCTGAGCCAGGTCTCTTGGAGACAAATGATGTCGAATGAGGCTAGATTTGCGTCACCCGTTGTGGTGAGGTGTAGGTGTCCTCTCGTGTTCCATGAGCAAAGATGTATTGAAGATATGAAGTGGTCGACATTCCGTTTTCCCGTGGGTTCAGCAGGCCGACCTGCGGATTGCTATTTTGTCGCGTGGGATAGGGCCTTTGGGAGCCAGGCCCACAGCCCCTGTAGTTTCACGGCTGGTTTTGAGGGTGTAGAGGCGCTCTCTGTTGGGGCTCCGATGTTCGTCCTTTTATTCTGCGCCATAAACACGGTCTTGGTCAAGTTGAGTAGGTCTGCTTTTGGCTGTTTAGACTTCAAGGTCGTCACTTCTATGGTCTTTTTTGCGGCTTTTCGCGCCTGGGGTTGCCGTGTTTGTTTTCTCGGTGGCTCTCATGTGGCTTTGAGGATGAGTTTACCACTGTTCGAATAAGTTCTGGAAGTCTTCGTAGCTCCGATTTCTTTTCTTTTTCAGGGATTTTCTCCTTTCGGTCCGGTTTTCTTTCCGGTTGAGCCTTCTCCCGACGTTGTGAATTTTGTGGATCCCTTTGCACAATGTAACCTAGCACAGCCAGGTCATTTGTTGCGTCCGCGATTTTCGTCTTGGTGTGCTTTGAGACTGGGTAAATATAGGCTTTCGCTCTTTCGTTAGAGTGGTATGGGTCGATGATTTTTAGATCGAAGGACTTGATCTTCCGGAGGGTTGGGATCAGGCTGAATAGCATGAGGATCCCTCTTCTATTCAGTATGATGTCGTCGTTGTTTTCAGCGTGCTGTTCAAGCTTGATCGGGGACTCCCTCACGGAGCCGTGTCTTTTCTGGTGTTGTTCAGTCCTTGAAATGAAGTGGGGTCATGGGTGTTGCCCCCTTTTGTCGGTTTTACTTCGCTCCGAATATGTGTCCTCTTTGGACTTTAGGTGGAAGTCTTGAGTTCGTCGCGTCTGCTGTGGGCTGTATTGGACAACGGAGGCTGACATTTTACAAATTGGCCCCTCGCGAGCTGGTGGGTATGTGAATGACATCGCTCGGGAGCTCATAGGGCTGCGGGAGGTAGCGGGTTTCCGACGTTGGAGGATTTTCCTACGCTCTTCCAAGGTGATAAAATTGTATGGGGAGTCCTCTTCTGACAATTCCTTTGGGATTTCTTTTTTTGCATTTTGATCCCCTTTAGGTGAGGGAGTCTGCGGATTTGGTGATTGGGGCATTTTCCCATTTTTGTCATGTGGTGGATCTGGAGTGTCCTCGAGGTGTTGGGAGATATTCATCAGGACCTCGTCTACTAGAAAGTCCTCTCATGTTCTGGGAGAGGCTTTTGATGTTGATTGGTTTGCGGCCGGACTCCGGGCCAGATTTCTTTCTTTCTCTTTCTTTTTAGATGAACGTAAACTTGATTGCTTTGCTGAGTTTGAATTCTGGGTTTCGGATTTTCCCCCAGGGGGTGGTTTTTCTGGTCTCGTGCCTGTAAACAGGGGATACGAGGGGTCTGCCACCCTCGCTGCCGGTTTCGAGGGTAGCGAAGCGTTGGCTGTTTCATCTGTGATGACAATCACCTCTTGTGTTTCAGGAATTGGTGAGCCAAGGTCCAATAGCTTGTGGGGGACTATTCTAGAGGGAGGAGGTGAAGATTGTGCTGAGGAGATTTGGCCTCCCTGTTTGTCCCCCAAGCGGGATGAGGTGAGGAGGTTTGCCGTGCCTTTGTAGCCTTGTTCCATGACCAACTTTAGGGTTTTGAATTTGTCGTCTAAGGCTGTGATGTATCCTTCCAGAAAGGTTAGTTTCGAGAGCATTGTAGCTTGCATCGCCGTGTTGTCTTTCAGATTTTCGTTGATGCCTTCGTATAGTTTGGTAAACGGGTTCATTGCGATGGTGACAGCTGACATAATTGAGAGAAGGTCTCTCTTGTGTTGCGCTGCAGGCTCCATTGGCGAGCCCTGGGGTGGAGGGCGCTGTTTAGGAGCTGGCGAAAATGAGTTGGACTCGTTTAAGATCCGTCTTACTACAGGCGAAGGGGGTAGATCAGGTAGGCCACCACTGAGTCGCCCTGGAAGGTATGATTTTAGTGGAAGAGCGGTTGAAGCGCCGTCCTGTCGGGTGCCAATCGGCCGTTCGTTATTTATTCTGGGCGAGGCTGCATTGTCTGAGGGAGTTTCAGGCTTTTGTTCAGTTTGCGGGGGGGGTTGGCCTCTGTGATCCGGTGGCTTGATCTTGAGATGACTGTGACCCTGATTGCTCTGGAGTTTCAGGGAGAGCAATTAAATTCGGATGGGTTGGATGTGGGGAGCCTTTACTAACAGTTTGTGAGGCTTTAAGATTGGCCAGAGCCGAGTTTTCCCTGGATGAGGCTGTTGGTGACACGGCGACAAGCTTTTCTGTGGATACGATAGCTCGATTGGTTTCTGCGGGTTGTTTTGGCGTAATTTCCCTATTAGATGTGTACTGGGGCCCCAGTACTCGGTGTGGAATCGGGTCAATTTGCTTTGCTGATTTCTCCTGCGGGGCCTGTTTCGAAGGAGAAGCAGATTGTATGTCGTTTACAGAGTTTTGGTGTTGAACACACAGATTTTTCGATGGGGTTATTTTCCTTGCTTTTTCAGGGGGTGGGCAGGTTTGTATTGCCTCCAATATTTCCTCGTCGGTAAGGTCAGCTTGCATGGAATGGGGCTCTGGCGCGAAAGCATGAAAGAAGTCGGTTACGAGGGTGGCGACCGATGGTTTTATTGATTTCGAGCCCCCGGCTTTTTTTGGTGCTTGACCACTTTTTTGTTTTTTTGACGTCTGTAGCCATTTTGTGCTTTTTTGTGTTTTATTTGTAAGTTTTGAGGAAGCTTTCTTCCAGGTGGGTCTTGGGTTTCCTGTGTCGGGGGACTCCGCCTCTTTCCTGCTACGTTTTATTTTGTTTATCAGCCCTGCCAGGGGTGTAGGCAGGGGTGGCGTAGACTTTTCCAGGCCTGAGACCTGGTCTTCGTTTCCTATAGTCCCCGAGGCTCTGTGCTCGTCTACCGAGTTACGAGGAAGGACTTTTGGTGGCTTGCTGGAATGCACTTGAGCTTCGGTTTGTGATGACGCGTTGGTGTCTTGATTTACCTTGGTTGGTCCTGCGTTACTTTCGGGACCTCTGTGCTCTTCTGAGAGGTCTTTTTGTCCATTTCGTAGCGAGCGAGGTGACGGCAGGTCCTCCACAGTGGGTGGCGTGGCCTTGTGGCCGTCAAGCCCTTCCCACTGTTTGTTGCGTCCTGCCGGGGGAGGAGCGATGTAGCCTGGCTCCTCCCCCAGAAAGGCCCGCGGATGCGCAGCCTCTGTCGGGGCCATTTCCGGGATGGCTGTTGCCGAGGGAGCAGGGCTTTGTTCTCCCTCCGGGCTGGCTTGCGGCATCTGATCCGCGCTTTCCACTGGTGCGGACCCCCCCCCGGCTCACGGTCCTCGATCCTCCCTCCGGAGGTCATCGGGTCCCGGAGCTGTGAGGGTGGGGGCAGCAGACAAGGGAGCGCTGGCCGGGTGCTGGCGGAGCCCGTGACCAGAGCAGGAACTTGTTTGCGCGGGCATGGGAGTACCAGCGGGACGCTTTCAAGGTCCGGATTCTGCGGATTCGGCGCTGGAGGCACGGTTTCAGGTATTGGTTGATGCGGATCCTCTGCTTCTTCTAGGCTTGTTTTATGGCAAGTTGTTACAGGTTTTGAGGTTTTTGGCCCAGGTTGTTCGAGAAGGTCCCGTTTCAAACGGGCGTTTGCCATTGTTGCTGTTGGGGTTTTTAGATGTTTATGGGGTAGACCCAGCGGGTGGTGTGGTTGTGCGCTGCAATGTTGTAGGCTTTTTGCAGCGGGCGTGGGCACGCGCTTCGGAGCAAACGACCCTCCTCTATTTCCGCGGGTTCGCAGTCCGTGGCCATGTCCATGGAAGTCGGGTCCGCTGATGTTGCGGCCATTTCAGTTGTTTCAGATGTGCACAGACTGCCACAGACTGCAACTCTGCAGCCAACTCTGCGGCCGCTCCACGGCTGGGTGGGGGTTTTATGGGTCCTCCCACGTGTGCGGCTGGACACAGTAGAGAGACTCCTGTCTCTGGAGAAAGGATTGGAGTGACTGCCACAGACTGCAACTCTGCAGCCAACTCCGCGGCTGCTCCGCGGCTGGGTGGGGGTTTTATGGGTCCTCCCACGTGTGCGGCTGGACACAGTAGAGAGACTCCTGTCTCTGGAGAAAGGATTGGAGTGACTGCCACAGACTGCAACTCTGAAGCCAACTCCGCGGCCGCTCCGCGGCTGGGTGGGGGTTTTATGGGTCCTCCCACGTGTGCGGCTGGACACAGTAGAGAGACTCCTGTCTCTGGAGAAAGGATTGGAGTGACTGCCACAGACTGCAACTCTGCAGCCAACTGTGTTTTTACAAAAGTGTATGATTAAGTTAAATGCAGCAGTGTAAATTGGAATTACCAACATATTGATCATTCTTCATTGTAGTAACCATTGACATTTCAATGACAATGATGAAAATGTATGATTTCCTTATATTTGAAATTTGTTTGATTATTTCTAGTTTGTAATAAATCGACCTTCTTTGCAACCTTGCATATTTTTTGTCCTAAAAGGGATGGAGGCTTTACAGAGTAGATACTGTTAAACTGACGGGTCACAGAGTCATGAAAATAACTTTGTTCAATAAATAAAAATTGAGCAGCCCTGAGTTGGGGTGGGTAGAAAATTCCCTCAAACTAGATGTTGATTAAATCATCCAACATAATGTAGTCTCTGGTCACTATCTATTATCTATAGGTATTGTTAAAGGATTTCTACTACCCTCTTCCCAAAATGACAAACTGAGTGGTGTTGCAAGGTCCAAGAACATCCAGAACAGGAAGGTTAATGTAGTTGGGTTGTATGGAAAGTTTAGAAATGGCATGGCAAATGTAGGGTTGAAATCAACACAGAGGCAATTGGCTAACTTATGGATGTTTGTAAATAAATATTTATATAACAAATTTGGTTTTGTGTGTAGGTGGGGTATGTGAGAGTGTATGTGTGAGAGAGAGAAAGAGAGACAGCGAAACAGAGAGAGAGAGACAGAAACATAGGCCAGGAGCACAAAAAGTCAAAGTTGAGCATGTGCATGCATGGGAAAACATGAGTGGCAGGAACATAGTATGTGTATGGTTGGATGGTAGGTACCAGGTCTTTACAAAGGTGGATTTAGATCAGCATGCGTTTGCAACAATGATGAGGCCTCTTTTTGTTAATAAACAGATATGTGGGCAGTAATAGGTATAGTTTAATTAAAAGAAAAAGGGGGAGGTGCACGCAGGCTTTCAATACAAAATAGGATGCCCCAGTAGCGATGCATATAGATTGAAGCAAATCACATACCATGTAAATGCAACAATAAAAAGGCATAGAAACCTAAGTAAATACTTTTTTAAAAGATTTTTTTATAGAACTATTATTTTTGTTTCGGTCAATTTAGAGCACTACAGACAGGCTAGATCGTGCGTAGAGCGGATGAGTGCATGGAGCGGATGAGTGCATAGAGCGGATGAGAGCGCAAAATGAGTGAGGGCATGGAGCGGATGACAGCATGGAACAGATAAGAAGGTGGTGCGGATGTAGGTTGTGGTGCAGATGTAGGTTGTGTGAGTAGATAATAGAGTGGAGCTGATGTAGGGTGCTTGGAACGGATTGGTGTGCATGGAACGGATTGGTGTGCATGGAACGGATTGGTGTGCATGGAACGGATTGGTGTGCATGAAATAGACTGGAGTGGATGGAACTGATTGGAGTGCATGGAACGGATTGGAGTGCATGGAACGGACTTGAGGGCATAGAAATGCACGACTTACATGGAACGGTCTGGAATGCAGGGAACGTTTGAAAAAGCATGGAAAGGAACGGCTCTGAGTGCTTGAAACGATCGTAATGCATGGAACAGTCGGAGTACATGGAACAGATGAGTACATAAAACTATTGGAGTAGGCCCGATCTCAAACACCTAAGGTAAACCACCATATCACATCTCCACGCTTACTCTCTTCTTACACCACCACTCAACTAGAACACAGCGATCCTCTGACACCATTGGTATTGCTGTTCTCATACCATCATCTGCCTCATACTCCCCATCACTCTAACTAAACACTGCTGGTTACGCACCCCCAGCCTAGGCGTTCTCCTCAGGACAAACACAGCCAGAATCGCTCTGGATAAAACCTGCCAGAGCGAACACATACTCTTGATCTCTCAACCACCACACCTACCGCTAAAAAGCAGCTATCACACAAATGCCACACCAGCTGCACACATATCCGGTGCATCACACGCACCTTTGACTCTCTCTATTCTCTCTACTGACTTGAACTTCGGTACCCGAGGGCGTTCAACCTACCAGCGCCTTGAGACCATACCAATGATACATAAGGCACTATATAAATGCAAATTAACATAACATAACATAACATATCTCAACTTATAAAATGGAGGTTTTAATGTCCTTAAAGAACAAGGTGTCCTCGTTGTTAAATATTTTTATCAGGTATATTTCATTAGATCGGAATAGTAGTCATTTTGAAGGGTACACACTGTATTCGTTTTCCGTATTAATATGAGTTAAACCTGCTTTCTCTCTTTGTACATTTTTATGCCCAGGTGCATATATAGGTATTTTATGAAAGGCTTTTTTTTACGATTGTGTACCCCCTCAGACACAAGCAGATGAGTTTGGATTTCATTACCGTTTTCAACAAAGGCATTTTTATATGTGTATAAAAATAGTTTTAATGTTGCATCAAAAACAGGTGTGATTTACATGATAAACTATATTTCGACCTATATTTACAGAAATATAGTGCTAAATTTCTTTTAAATGGTAGAGGGTACATTATACACAATCACTTTGCAATGCATTGCATGATAAGGGCTGCAGTACAAATGTAATGAGGTACTACTCACTGACTTGTGAAAACCACTTGCCCACTGTGCATTGTAACAACTGCTCAGGTCACGAATTTGGATTAGAAAACCAACATGAAATAAATGAGACGTTTTGACAAGACTTACATGTATGGGGTTTGAAAGAATCACCGCTAGATACAGCATCTAATCTTGGTTTGTAAGAATGAACACTTTGCACACTTCACAGTGTGAATTTTATTTTTGGTACGCAAATAGACACAAGACTAGACTATTTGCCGTGGAGAGCTGTCAGAAATTCTTATCTATTTATGTGGGAGAAGTGTGCCACTGGGGACTGGGTTTTCCAGCTGCTACTTGAATTGCGAAATTCCGAGGAAGCCAACGGTCCAGGAGGCATCTGTTGTGAAAACCTGATAAAGACCAGTAGAGGTCTACTATGTAACTGTGGAAAGCCAAGGTCCTGCGAGGATGAGTTAGGAAGTCTGAATGAAATGAAAGTTCCAGGAGGGACCAGTTGAGAAACTGAAGAAAACGGGGTCCCAAGAGTAAAGCATTTGTCAGAATCTATGAACCAGAAGCCTGTTGTGACCCTGACAAGCTGAGAAGGGGACAAACTCACAAGCCGGGGAATGGACTGCAAAGCAGCCCAAGTTTAATCAATATTCCAGAAGAGGACCTCGATCCTGTATGTGAAAGCAGAGAGGACGACAGAGAAGTCCAGATGATAACTCCTGAAGGAACCTTCCCAGGATCTGCTTGAGGTCGGTTATTGACTGACTCTTGTATAGGGTTTGTGAACTCTTGAGTTGCCAACATTCAAGCATTTGTGTTATTAGCTTAGGGCATCTATGAGGCCAAGAACTCTAAGATTTTATGTTGGCCATTCCTTTTGAACATTCTTTTACAGAATAGGGTGTCCCAGGAGGAGCAAGGACTTTAAGCATAGGCATCTGTCAGTTTATGATTATGCATACGCAAAAGTGTGAACCACCAACATTGAAAACCCCAATTTTACTTTACACTTAAAGGTGTTCTATCCAACCCATATCTTGTAATTGTAATACCTTGAAACACTTGTGTATAGGCGCATTACAAATGCCTTATCATATCATATCATATCATATCATATCATATCAATTAAACACAGTATTTCTGACCGCTGTAAATGCTGTAGCTATTCTGTCTTTGCCAAGACTTACCACAAAGCATACTTCACAGAATGTATGGGGTGTTCATGCAGAAGCTCCTGAATGGATTAGCGCCAGGTTTATTGTGATCTGCAATGTATGTGTGGGAGTTCATTCAATAGGCAAGGAAAAGGAGACTTGAATTCACCACAAAAACAGAGCTCTCCAAGGTAATTTGAATTGCCTAGGTTGTAGAACTAGTAACTGTATTACAACTGATGCTATGAGTACATGGGTATGGTTGGGAGGGGGAGGAGTACAAGTGCCAACAACCAGACATTACGGGGCATGGTAGGAAAACAAATTAACTTATTGGTACAACTAGCCCTTCTTCAGTAAAAGTAGGTAAAAAGGTCCAGAAGGTTAGTGATGGATGGTTGTAAATTGAGAAGAAATACATGTGTGTATCTGCTTGTTGACAGAATTCATGGATTGACTAGACAATTAAATACTGATGCCCCAGAATGTTGAATCAGTGACCAGCATGTTCTGTTAGAGATGCCACAAGAAATGTAGGTAGTTAGATCACTAGGGCTGGGAGAACATCAATGTCAGAGTTTAGGGGAGGGGTAAAAATGGTGTCCTCCCTGAGACTCCTATGTCATCCCTTCAGATCACATAGAATTTCCTTGGCACCTTTGGTGCTAATTAGTTGAAACTCGGCAGTAATGACATAATGAGCTTACATTACCAGAGCCAATGTCAGACTCAGAGCAAACATTTACAGGGCCACTGGTGGGCCAAGTCAGGCCCAGCCATCCTGAGAGCCATCACAACAATGTACTGTGCAAACTGGTGCTCAAGCTGTGGCAACACATGTCAATGATCCTTTTTTTGATGTTTCTGCACTTGGATAGCCTGGGCATGAGTGGACATCACATGAGTAGGCAGTCTCTTGGACTACCCTCTACCATGGATTCCTCCAGCTCCTGGATGCTGGTGTTGGAAATCACCCTTTTAGTTTAGTTAGTTTCTGTTTCACCAGACTTTACGGAGCCTAGGAAAGGAATAAGCAGCAAGATTGAGGGATTGTAAAGGAGCAGAGAGAGCACACGGGAGGCGAGAACAGATCTCTACAGGGGCACATTTGATATTTTGTGTGCAGTTATGCAGAATGGCTGGAAGCCTGGCATGTGCAGCTCTGCCTTAAAACGATTGTAATGCTGTCTTCAGCGAGAGGAGCTCAGTATATTATAAGGGAAGGCAGCATTTATTTTCAATTGTCTGTTTATTACGAGCACTGTTTCTATTTGTTAAGGATTCGAACCAGTGCTGCTATGTATTGCTTTGCTTCTAAAACAAATGCTTTGCCATTTAGCTATCCCCTCACCACGATTTATCTGGGACTTAGACCACAATGATAAAGATTCAGTTGTTCCAATTGTAGCACATCATCAACTGCAAGAGGAAAAAGCATGTCCCATTTATGCATATAATCTTTGACATTGTAATTTAAATTTGTTTGTCAATGTCAGCATGCAACTGCTCAACTGACACTGAAGCAAAAGATGTGATGGCCGTAAGGTTCAGAATTAGTCTTAACCTCTGGCATCGCTCTGGGCAACCCTCCTCACAATTTTTCTTCTCCAGCCACACCATTACAGAAATGTGAAATACCATATGCATATCTGGTTTGGTCCCACCCTAAAAGGGGCAGTCCAGCCCATAGTGCTTAGTCATTTCCCTTCTGCAAGAGAGCACAAGCTGTTAAACCACATTTCACATAATACCGTCTAATAATAAACATTGGCCTAGGCTCATTCGCATTGCACTGAAAAACTACATCGGAGAAACCTGAATCAAAGCCGACTACGTCACCATTTTAGAAACATCCACCATTTTGATTACACTCCTGTTTTCTGTCTCATGTTGAACTTTGTTTTCAGCTCGAACTGAGGAAAGATGAACGTTGTACTGTGTAAACATGTTGTGACTGCCGAGCGCAGAATGTTTGTCCTGTGCTAAGAAACCTTGGAGCTGAACTGTACTGCAATTTGGGTGTTGTCTGCACCAATAGCTTCATTCTTATTCAAACAGTGGAACTGAATGCTGAACAACTAAAACAGTGTTCCTTTGCAGAAACCCATTGTGTTTGTTTTTTGAAATTGGACTTACTTTAAGCTTGAGAACAAGGACAAATCAACATGACCAGACATAACACATTTTGTCACCATTGTATTTGATGTGTAGGAAAAACATGTTAAGTGTTTAGAAACAATATTGCTGTGTTTGTCATGTAACCTATGTATGAACTCTTGTGAATGTTTAATTTGAAGAGAGGATGGATGATGTAACCGGGTTTGTGTATTAAATATGCCTGTTTTGTGATGTC
Source organism: Ambystoma mexicanum (assembly GCF_040938575.1). Taxonomy (NCBI): domain Eukaryota; kingdom Metazoa; phylum Chordata; class Amphibia; order Caudata; family Ambystomatidae; genus Ambystoma; species Ambystoma mexicanum. Next base: position 496,446,404 of record NC_090932.1, read on the forward strand.
CAACACTCTCTCCCTTCATGTTGTCTGCTGGTACACACTGCAAGGTGTTGGGAGCCAGATAGCTATCTTTATCTGAATAGGAATAAAATATGCATGTATCTCTGGACTTGTGATTGGTGTATTTCATTTTTGGTGTTACTAAGACTCGATATTTCTTTTGTTCTTTCAGATGGCACCCAAATAGGGACCCTCAAGATTGATGTCATCGCTGAAAAAGAGACGCAGCTATCAGACTGGGATCGGAGAGTGAAGGGGCCCCTTGCAAGAGATGCGACACCTCAGCAGTACTGCACGATCCGATCCCTGGACGGTGAGCAAGCGGTTCAAGAGGACATCTTGACGAGGGTCCCCATATCGAGCCAGTATTTTTGACAAAATCGCCAGCCACGATGATCCTTTGTAATCCGATTGGACCTCCTTAGATTTGAAATCAGGCGAGTCGTGCCCTGATTCCTAAGAATCCTGATATTGGTTGCAGTTTTGCACTTGCAAGTACAAACAACGCCAGGTAAAACCAGTAATCTGACATGCCTGGGAAATTGTCATACTGTTTCAGGGTATTATTCCACAGAGATAGAAAATCTTTGGGATGAGGCCAACTGGTGCAACCCGTTGGGTCGCTGGCTTGTTTAATGTACTGTAAGTAAGGCCTAAGTAGTATTGTATTTAATGATATTTGGCACAGACAGACTAGCCATATTTCCGCACTTCAGTGGGCAGTCTATGGCAGTTTTGAAATTGCCCAACTAGAGTATTTAGAACCTATATTGTTGAAGAAAAAGGGTATGCCTGCAGCATTTGATGCAATTAAAGATAGGAGAAAGGAAGCTATGCGCAACATAAGAGTAAAGAAAAGCATGCACGTAGACACTTGACAAATGCTGAAAAAGCACTATTGCATGATCAGCAGAAACAGTCAGAATATATTAGAAGTATGGATAGGGCTTTCTCACTTAATGTGCAAAAATATATCCGTCTCAGGATTTTCATGCATCAGATGAACTAATTAACAAATCGTTGAATGAACGTAGAACTGTTGCAACTGCACCTCCTTCCTATGTGCCTCTCCTCGTTGTTTTGACTCCTCCCATTGGTGTTCCTCTTCCCGCTGTTATTCCTCTTCCTGTTATTGTTCCTCCTCCTGCACTTCCACCCTTACCGACAGTTGCCATCCCCATAGTTTTGCCTGCACCTCCAGTAATATTGCCTCTGTTACCTATTGATTCCTTACGAAGTGGTTCTGCTCCACTTATAGAGGTTGAGGAGGCGGGAAAAGATTCAAGAATAGTGACTCGTGGTACAGTATTCAAAGCTAGAAAAAGATAATTGTATAAGTGGGCTAAAAAGTAGATAGAGGAAGGCAATGAATCGGCTGTTTTAGTTGCAATTTCTGTCCAAGAAAGTATTCCTGAACAGACTGTGTTGATAGAAGGGATGGGAATGCATTTAGTTGAGATATGGAGTGATTTGACGGACATGAATGTCCCAAAGAGGTTGGGGGATTTGAATGTCCTAGCTCGCTCAAGGGACACTGCAGAGAAAGTTCATGAGCATGTTGAGAAGGTATTTGAGTTTAAGAGTGAGCTAGTTTGGTTACAGAAAGATGAAATGGATGGTAATGGATGGGAAGCCTCAAATGTGCAGAAGCAATGTCTTCCTGCATTGAAACCAATGAGTGAGGAGATGCGCATTTGCACAAGGGACGTTCTTACATGGATTTCGGATGTTTCAATTTCTCCCATTGAAGTGTATGACACATTTAGTCAGTATTCTCCGACAAAGCACAAGAAAATGTTACAGGTGATGGTAGTGTATCTACAAGATGAGTTTATGAAGAGAAAGGTTTGTTGTCCCGCAGATTTGCTGGTCATTTACAAGAGAGAATTTTCACCCAATACTGAATAAACGTTCAGATTGGCCTACTTTACAATTGTCGATGAGGGAGGTTCCTCCGACATTTGTTCCAAAAGTAGAAATTCCAGCTAATGCCGTAGCAGGAACGCCTGCTACTACTGTCGAAGCACATTATGTTTCTCAGTTTGTTCATGACCCGTTTTCTAGGCAGGAAGTGAATACCATTAGACAAACAATTCCAGATATTAGGAAGAATCCAACAGGATTTTATAAAGAAATTGAATCTGTCTTGCATTCATCAGTTTTTACGTTGGGTGAAATAGATTTATTTTTTCCCGTGATCCTTCCTGCTGATTTATGGAAGAAGATTAGAACTGTAGACCATCAGGCAGGGATGGGTGATATATGGGATAACTTGGTACGAATAGATGGAGAAAGGAATGCTGGTAGAAACCACCACAAGTGATACTGATGTCGCCAGACAGAATAGTAGCTAAATTGAACATTTTGGTTCCTGAGAAAAGAATCATGTGGGATAAACTCACGGCTTGCATACAATTGAACTCAGAGGGTGCAACAGAGTTTTTTAACAGATTTGATTAAGTATTTTCAGATTTTAGTGGTCAAGACTTAAGTACAGCGTCAGGGAAAAGGCTATTTGTAGACAAGTTTGTGCGTGGATTGTTGCCTGAAATTCAATCACAGATTATGACTTCTGAGAGTGCTTGGCAAGCAAAATCACAATCTGAAGTATTGCATATGGCTCAGTACTATGAACATAGGGTTAATACAGAGAAGAAGAAGGCAAAAAAGAAGGAGGGGAACTTGCAAACTAGAGTATTAGTGCAGCAAATAGATAGGGGAGCCAGATGTGGGAATATGCAGTTTAGAGGCCAATTTACACCACAGGGTAATGCACAACTGGGTCCTGTACACATGAACCAATGTGCATATTGTAGACAGGAAGGTCATTGGCAAGCAGAATGCCCAATCCTTCAGCAGAGATTGAACAGCACATATGGTACCATGGGTGGACGATCCAGAGGCCATCCTGGGATAGGGGTAACTGGTAGAAGTCAGTTTGCACAGAATCAACAGATACTGTTACAGGATAATCAGCAACATATTTTTAATAGTGGGAACATTTTCAACTGTCTATTTTTCTGAGGATCTTGCATTTGATGATATACCTATTCCCGTCGATCAGAAAGGGCCCTACATTGAAATGAAGGTGGGGAATAGGGAGCATCTATTTCTGACAGATACAGGAGCACAGAAATGTTCTATTGATCATTCACAGGATCCAGATATTCCACTGTCAGGGCAGAGCAACATTTCTATAGGGTTTTCTGGTACCCAGTGGTTAGTCTGGTCTCTCGGCCTGTACCAATTTCACTGGGGCCATTCACTGATTCGTGTCCATTTATTTTGATGAGAAATTGTGGCGAAAATTTGTTGGGAATAAAATGTATTAAAAGAATTGAATGCTGTAATTTACTATTCTCCGGAAGGAGTGTTTTTAACGATTTTGCCTCAACAAACTTCTGTTCCAAAATTTTTGTCTAGACCTTTACCATCTGATTTGAATAGAGTTCTGACATGTCTATGGGCAGTTAATGATAATGACGTCGGCATTTTACAAATTGAACCAGTTAAAATTGTGTTGAAACCAGGGGTTAAATTGCTGCGTACTCCACAGTATAAGATTTCGGTTGAAGGACAATAGGCTTTGAAAAGTATTATTTCTGATTTTGTACACATTGGCATGATTGAGGAAATTGCAGGGAGCATGTGTAATAGTCTTTTTCTACCCGTTTATAAAAAAAGGGGATAATGCGATTCCTTTTCGTTTTATTATTGACTTGCATGCCATTAATAAGGTTGTTGCTCCACAGTTTCCGATTGTACCTGATGTTACTACAATATTGACCATGATTCCAGCTACGGATACACATATTAGTGTTGTGGATTTTAAGAATGTTTTTTTTAGTATTCCCGTACATGTTGAGATTAGGTATTTGTCACGTTCACCCTATGGGGTCACTCGTTTACATTCACTCATGTGCCACAAGGGTACACTGAGTGTCCAAGCATGTATAGTAGAACATTGAAAGAACAGCTTGATACGCATGAGTTATGTGTACTTGCACGTTGTTACAGTACGTACATGACTTGCTTCTAGCTGCAGATTCTGAAGTTGCTTGCAAGGAAAGCACTGTGTTACTGCTTATTCATTTAGCACAACATGAGCATAAGATTTCATTGAAGAAGTTTCAATATTGTCAATAGGAGGTCGCCTATTTTGGCTATCTCCTGTCGAAGGAAGGAAGAAGATTGAGACCTAAACGGATACAAATCATCTCTAGCATGTCTGTCCCAAATTCACAGAAAGAGGTCAAAGCTTTAATAGGCATGGCTTCATACTGTAGACAGTGGATCCCAAATTTTTCATTAATGATAAAACCTATGTTGGCACTGACAAAGAAGGGCATTTCTTTGCCTTTACCGTGGAACATGGATTGCCAGAATGCTTTTCATATGCTCAAAGCTAAGTTGTGTTCAGCGCCAGTTTTGGGCACACCAAATTACATAAAGGTCTTTGTGTTGTATATGCATGAATAATATGGATGCGCTGTGGCTGTTTTGATGCAGGAACATGGGGGCAAGAATAGACTGGGCAGTTATTTTTCCTCCACGTTAGACCATGTTGCATGCGCTTTGCCGAGATGTTTGAGAGCTGTAGCTGCTGCCGCTGCATCCATGGAACAATGTGAGGGAATGGTTTTAGGTCACTCTTTAACCGTGGTGGTACTTCACTCCGTAGATGTTCTATTAAACAGAACACAGAGCAACATCTCACATCAGCAAGACTAACAAGGTACGAGCTGATTCTATTTGCTCCACATATCCAAATTAAGAGATGTTGCTCATTGAATCCGGCTGAACTATTGCCTCTTCCGCAAGTAATTTATTGTAGTGACAAGATGTCACATGACTGCCTCTATACCACAGAGCAAGAAACGAAGGGCAGAATTGATCTAAGTGATACACCTCTAAAGAATCCACAAGAGGAGCTGTTTTGTGATGGCTCCTGCTTCAAACTCTTGGATGGTTCATCCACTGCTGCTTACGCAATCACTACATTAAGCACTATTGTGGAAACCAAACGAATTCTGCATAACTCTGCACAGGCCGCAAAGATTATTACGTTGACTAGAGCTTGTGAAATATCTGAAGGGATTAGTGTAAATATATTCACAGACAGCCAATATTCCTTCGGAGTAGTGCACAACTTTGAACGACTATGGGCTGAGAAAGGTTTCTTGACCTCACATGGAACAAAGATTCAGCATGACACTTTAATAGTTCACTTACTTTCAGCACTTGTGCTACCTATGCATTAGCAATAATGAAGTGCGCCGTACATCCGAAGGGGACGGAGGATGTAGGAAAAGGAAACGCTTTTGCTGACAGAATAGCCAAACAGACTGCCACCAATTTACACTAAAAAATGTATGTGTTGGAACCAACAAAAGGGATCACTAATACCTGTATGATAGATGAAGGAATTGGTTGTATAAAAGAAATTCAGACTGACGCTACGCCAGATGAAATTAAACATTGGGCTGAGAGTCCAGCAGGTTTGGATGATGAGGGTTGTTGGGTAGACCCAGACTAGATTGTGAATGGTATCAATGCTGCACTTAGCTAGGATTGTGAACATAGGCCAGCGCCGGACCCAGACAGGATTATGAATGTTAGCAGTGCCACACTTAGTTTAAAATTGTGAACATTAGCCTGCCCAAACCAGATTAGATTGTCAATGTTAGCAATGCCACACTTAGTGATAATTTTGATCATTAGCCAGTCGCCAACCCAGACAGGATTGTGAATGTTAGCAATGCCACACTTAGTTAGAATTGTGAACGTTAGCCTGCGCCTGACCCATACTAAATTGTGAATATTATCAATGGCACACCTAGCTAGAATTGTGAACATTAGCCAGCGCGGGACCCCACAGGATTGTGAATGTTAGCAATGCCACTCTTAGTTAGAATTGTGATCATTAGCCTGTGCCGATGTGACAGGATTGTGAATGTTAGCAGTGCCCCACTTAGTTTAAAATTGTGAACATTAGCCAGTGCCAGACCCAGACTAGATTGTGAATGTTATCAATGCCTCACTTGGTTAGAATTGTGAATATTAACCTGTCCCAGACCCAGACTAGGTTGTGAATGTTATCAATGCCGCACTTAGTTTAAAATTGTGAACATTAGCCTGCCCAAACCATACTAGATTGTGAATGTTATCAATGCCGCACTTAGTTAGAATTGTGATCATTATCCTGCGCCGACCCAGACAGGATTGTGAATGTTAGCAATGCCACACTTAGTTAGAATTGTGAACATTAGCCTCTGCCGGACCAGACAGGATTGTGAATATTGGCAATGCTGCACTCAGTTAGAATTGTAAATATTAGCCTGCAACAGACCCAGACAGGATAAACATTCACTATATATTATGTCATCCAGATCAATACTGAGATGAGCTTCCTCAGTCATGCTTCTACTATTGTGGGACTTAGTTTGCATCTGATCTAATATCTTCCTTCCCAGGTGCTTGATCCATTGCACTTCATTCACACTTAGATGAAATCATGAGCATTAGCATGAGTCACATCTGGATAGAAATGTGAATGTTAGCATGCCCCTCACCTAGAGGGAACCGTGAATGTCGGCATGCCCCACACTTCGATGGAATTGTGTGTGTCAGCATGCGCCACACCTAGATGAAATCGCGAACATTAGCCTGAGTCGCTTTTAGATAGAAATGCAAATGTTAGCATGTCCCACACTCGATGGACTCTGGATGGAAGCAGGTGCCTCACTTAGATGAAATGGTGAACAATAGCCTGAGTCACTTCTAGATAGAAATGCAAATGTTAGCTTGTCCCACACTTGCGTGGAGTTGTGAACATTAACCTGAATCGTATCTAGACAGGAGTGTAAATGTAAATGTTAACATGCCCACACGTGTATGACTGTGTAGCCTGTTTTCCTGTTTTCCCATGCTGTTGCTATATATTTGTATCCCCCCTCCTGTCGCTGTAAACCCAGCCCCCTGTTTCTGTGTCTGTGTGTCCCCTGCCATCCTTTTTACGTTCCTGCTCTCAGTCGCTTTAAAGATAACCTTCATATCACATCACTACGCATACTCTCTACTATACACCATCATACAACTAGAACACAGCTATACCCCTGATAAATTTGGCCTAGCTGTTCAAATACGAATACAACCCCATGAACACCTTGTCACCCTAAAACATCGCAGCTAGCCGCGCACATTCTGGCCTAGTTGCTCACCTATGCATTCCTCAGGCCTAACGCAGCCAGAGCCCAGTCTGGGTGTCCACCCACCAGACTGCAGAAATCCAACTGTTATCTTCAGCACCACATCTAACGCTGGGATGCAGATACCATCTGGCAATTACATCAGCTGCACACATATCTGGTGAACCCAAACACCCTGCAACATTATCTCTCTCTACTGACCGGAACTGTGGTTCACGAGGGCGTTCAACCTACCAGCGCTTTGAGGTCATAGCAATGATATATAGAGCGCAATATAAATGTCAAGTAACATAACATAATATGTGCTGCCTGTTACAATGGAATGTTGATAGACAGTCTGTGCATGCATTTCACAAGTATTGACACACAACTTGATTTCCCAATCCAGTCCTTGCATATGGAGTTATCTACTAAGGGGTGCATATGCTCTGCCATGGTACATCATGCACACAGCTAACACCCATTACTTCAGGGTCTGTGATTGATAGGGCAGCATGCCATGGTGCATGTGTTGTGCCTGTGCGATGCTCCCATGCATGTGCTCTGATGGGTATTTGGTTTTAATTGGGCAGATTGTCTGTGTCTATTCCATGTTGGATTTACATCCATGGTGACCTAAGTACATGGCATGTCATCTGCCAGTGTCAAATTCCTTAGTTGCAGTTTTGAAGCATGTCATTCCATATACAGGACTGGTCTTTACACTTTTGTATGCTGAGTCTCTCCCTGGAGATCCTTTAGTGTTTGCAGGATGGACAAGGGATGTCTAGTAAGTGGGGTAGGCTCTTTCAGAAAATGCTAAGATTCTATATTGTATGATAATCAGTCAACTTAATCCTTTTGCATTTATAGAACAGTCACCTTGATCCTTTTTTATATTACTGACATTCATCTTCATCCTTTTTAGCTGACTCTGGGGCCGCCCTGGACATACTTTGGACAGCCCCCCGATTTGAAGACCATAGATGTATTGGGATGTGTAACGATGCATTGTGGTTCATGTAGTCCAAATTTTGTGTAGCTAGCCTGTTGGACAAATATGCATTGGCCATTTACTACAGCATTATGACTCATATTCTGGTCCTGCAGGTTGTATTGCATCATGTGTGGGGTGTGCAGGCAGATCCTGCATGTACAGAGCTTTGACAGTGCATGCAATCTACAACTGTGGTAATCCTACCCCCCGCATAGCATGTCAATTGTGCTGCAAGAATAGTGTGATGGCACTTGTAGGTCCATTGCCCTTTCTGCCTCTCCATGTATCCTGGCTGTGTGCTGTTTCTGCAGGAACATGAAATCATGGATTGAACCAGGGAAGTGGGCACAGCAGTTTTTGATGATGAGTTCTGGATCACAGGTGACCTGGACATTAAGGGAGTGGTACTGCTTCTGGTTGTGATAGACCTCTTCCAATGCCTGGGGTGCCATTACCTCCACATGGGTGCCTTCCAGAGCTGCAATGACATTAGGCATGTGGACTAAGGCATATAAACATGCCTTCATGGCATTCACCTTTGCCGGGGTGGTGGGTAGGGAGATGTGCCGTGACATATGGTGCCCGAGTGCTTCCAGCACCTGCATGAGCACATGAGAAAATGTGGGCTGGGACATGCCATGCAGTGTGCCCATAGTGTTATGGAATGTGCCAGATGCCAGGAAGTAAAGGGCAGACACAAGCTTCACAAGCAGTGGTATGGCTTTTCCTATGTTGGTCCTGCTTCCAATGTCATTGTGGATAAGGTCAGCTGCTCAGAAATTGTCTCCCTGTTCAGCCGGTGCAGGATGAGTAGCTGGTTGAAGATACCCCCAGCTTCAATGGCTCATGAAACCACTGAGGAATCCACAGAGGCCACAGGTGGTTGGCTACAACCTGGCACACATCCGGAATAGGGTCTGTATTGAGCAGACATTTGGCCTTATGAAGGCTTGCTTCCGGTGCTTACACCACTCTGAAGGGGCCCTCATGTACAGGCCCGATAAGGTGGGACACATTGTCCTTGCCTGTGCAGTGTTGCACAACATTTGCTTCAGGCCCAATTTTCTCCTGCCCCCAGATGAGGACATGCCACTGTCTGATGAGGACGACTCAGTGTGTGCAGGTGCTGCGCTGCACACACTGAGCTGTAAGAGGACAGGGACTGAAACCTGGTTTGCCAAGAACTCATTCACAATTCTTTTTGATCATCATTTTTATGCACTTGCATTGCACCTATATACATATTCACATAATTAATTAAACACTTGCACACAATAAGGAATGTCCTAGCATTGCTTCAAGTGAAAAACAATGTAATGTTAAAATGTCCCTCCCCAAAACACAATTCCTGCGCCCCAAAAGCAGTAACCAAAATCTCTCTCAAACCCCCACAAAACCCTCCCCAAAGCACACTTCTCGAAAACAACCTCCCAAAAACACCCTTGCAGTGTCCAACAGTTACTGTATGCCCATCTTCGTCATGGGGGCCTTCTCTGGCATTTTGCCAGTGAGGTGTTGCTCTTCTCTGGCATTTTGCCAGTGAGGTGTTGCTGAGAGTGGCCGCTGGGTAGGGTGCTCTCTTTGGGGCTCATAGAGGTGGAGGGCTCTGAATCCTGGACCCGGATGACTGAAGAATGTGCTGCATAAATTGTTCACGGTCTCTGTAGTGGCTTGGGCTGTGTTTTCCTGTACTCTCTCCCACTAAGTCATGGCAGCGGTGGCATGGCTGAGTGACCAGGATATCCTGCGGCTGCACCCCTGCAGGCAGTTCCGCATGGCCTGCATATGTTGAAGCTGCTGGCCTGCCAGAGCCTAATTGGATGCCTGCCACTGCTCAATCACATCCAGCCTCGCCCATACTGCCAACATATTGGGCACAGGCAGAGGTGTTGGACCATGTGGAGATGTGGAGGGCCTGGGCTGAAGCAAGGTGATGCAAATCCCATGCAATGCTCCTCTTCATCGCCCTCAACCTCATTGGTGGTATCACTGCCTGTAATGGTGAGGAGAGCATGCTGGAACCCTGACGACTTCTAGCCACAGCAGGAATGGCAGCAGTGTTTACCATGACAGGTGCTGGCTGTGGCATGGCAGTTTCAGCTTCAGTGTTAGCAATGCCACCTGCATGGCTGGTAGAAGGGTCACTGAGTGCCACTGTAGGGATGGTGACCTCCTCCAGACTTACTGGTGTTTCCACTGTGGTGATTAGTGGTGGAGGTGGTGGCCTTGCTGCTCTGCTGCTTGCTTCAACTGCCAAGGGGTCTGGCCTGTGCCGGGGCGGAGGCAGATGATGTGCCTGCAGTGGAGGGTCCTGACTCATCACTGTCCGTGGACTGTGTATCTGTTCTGAACATAATTATATGCTGTCAGTCATTTTTCAGACATGTCTGTGGGCTTGCAAGACACTTATGCACCATTGTGGTTGTTGCAGATATGCACATTTTATATGACTGGCATGGGTGGTATCGGATCAGTGAGTGTTCTTACTACTAGGTGGTGGTAGTGCCTGCAGTGGATGTGCACAGTGCACACATGTGCACATTGGCTGTTGGCCTGCCAAGGTGGCTTGTTGTTGAGGGTGTGGTGTGGTGTCACTTGCCGACATGGACTATCATGGCAACGTGGGTACTGCTCATGTGTCCATATGTTGGCATGCATGTTTCACCTACAGTGCATGTGCTTTGCTACATTTCCCCTACTCCCCAGGCACATGTGCACACTCACTGAGCATTTGCTGTGATTGCAATGTGCTGACACATTCCCTTGCCCATTTTGCACATCTTTGCTGGCAGACACATATTTTTGGGCACTGCATTCACATGTGCATGGTGTCAGATAGACTTACTGCCATCGCTATGGGACCCTACTTCAGCCTCCATGCTCTAAGTTCCTCTATGCCCTCCATGCAGAGGATGAAGCTGCATGTTCCCTCCCAAGGCATGAGGTGGAGGGGTTCCTTCATGCCACCTCCTCTGGCAGCACTCTTCCTCCTGTGGCTGACAATGAGGTTGTGGACACTCACCTTCAGGTCATCCCAATGCTTGTGGCAGTCCTTTGCATCTTGGGAAGTAGTGCCCATTGCTGTCACCCTTGCCATGATGTCGCCCTATATGGTCATCTTTCTTTTTGCAGATGTCTTCCTTTGCCTGCTCCCAAAGAGCTCCTCTGCATGCTCAACTATTGCATCTGGAAGTGCAGTGAGCTCTGCGTCTAAAGTTGGAATTCCGCAGCCGGAGTTCTAGGTTCTGCCAGTGGGGGTCAGGGGCGCAGGTGGGGGCACGCCTGACAGGTCATAATACATATGCAAGCAGTAACTGTAATACTGCCAGAGCAGAATTACAGCTGTATTAATGCCAAAGTCATAATGTCCCCAAGGATATTTTATTGAACTGAACCAGGTGAAAAACAACCTCATAGGAGAGGGGAGTTATTCTCCTGTGCTTTTGTTGTTCTAATAGTGGTAGGATTAGGATAGGTTAGTTTTGACAGTTGACTGATCTTGATGTGGACTCTTACTTATGATTGATGATCACCTTAGTTCATTTTGTTAGGTAGGGAACACTCTTTGAACAGGGAAATATAGGACATTTTACTTTGCATTTAATAAATATCAGCAGTGAGATGGAAAATCAGAGTCCATGTTCTTCTTCTGACCCACTGTATATGGTGTCAGGAGTCAGATGCTAGTCTTCCAATATAGAGCATGCTCACCAACATTCTTTTACTCCTTCTCTTTTTCCCTTTGTCCTGCCTTTTTCTGCCTATTATAAATTAATTGGCCATACTCATCGACAGATTATCATCTATAGATTTGTTGGGTGTATAATTTAGCTTAAAAAAGAGACCAGTGCAGCTATTAGTTAAACCCACTCCCTTAACTTCTCAGTTGCCCGAGGATTTGGAAAGTGAAAAAGAAGTGGAAGAGAAATTAGAAGGTAGTGATAAGTTAGACGAGTGGGAAGAAACCAAATGTGAAAGCTCCCAAGATTCTATCTTTGATGAAAGGGTAGGTTCCGACGTGAGTACCTTGGAGAATCTCTTGGAAACCCTGGTAGATCATCAGATACAGACTGACCGATGCTTCCAAGAAGGGTTAGATGAAATAGGAACGGGCCTCCAACACTGTATAGTACTCCACGGGGTATTTCAACCTTACCAAGAGGGCAAGGATCTCGGAGTCGTCTTTCTAAATTTCAAGAGACTTGCTACCCAGTTTAATTGGGATGAGGGTTTGAAAACCTGCTATTTTGCCCTGTTAGAGAGGGTAGGTCAGACAGAGGCATTCTATCGACACAAGTTTAGAGAGATGCATCTACTAAATAATGAAACGCTATTAGAGTTAAGCGCCCGTGTCCAGAATACTCCTTCCCAAAGGTTGGGGAAAAAAACTTCCCCAAGGTATTGGAAGCCCCATCCTTAGAAAAATGTGTTAACAGCCTTTCGCCGTCCTTACACTGTGGAGTGCTGCAACAACATCAACCCACTTTTAAGGTGGCTATTCAAGAGGCATTTGCTCACGCAGAGGCCACCAAATAGTTGAGGTTGATAAACAAGCCAGGAGAAGGACAGACATAGCAAGAACCTAACCAAAAATGTTCCTCTTGAAAAGTAGGTAAGGGAAAACAAACTTCATCCATGAGATCCCGTAAATTGAGAAGATATCAAGAAAAGATTTCCTTTGAGTAGGATTTACAAAATACCCTTGATAGAACAAGAAGAAACCTGCTATTTTGCCCTGTTAGAGAGGGTAGGTCAGACAGAGGCATTCTATCGACACAAGTTTAGAGAGATGCATCTACTAAATAATGAAACGCTATTAGAGTTAAGCGCCCGTGTCCAGAATACTCCTTCCCAAAGGTTGGGGAAAAAAACTTCCCCAAGGTATTGGAAGCCCCAGCCTTAGAAAAATGTGTTAACAGCCTTTCGCCGTCCTTACACTGTGGAGTGCTGCAACAAAATCAACCCACTTTTAAGGTGGCTATTCAAGAGGCATTTGCTCACGCAGAGGCCACCAAATAGTTGAGGTTGATAAACAAGCCAGGAGAAGGAAAGACATAGCAAGAACCTAACCAAAAATGTTCCTCTTGAAAAGTAGGTAAGGGAAGACAAACTTCATCCATGAGATCCCGTAAATTGAGAAGATATCAAGAAAAGATTTCCTTTGAGTAGGATTTACAAAATACCCTCGATAGAACAAGAAGAAATAGCAAAAGGAAGAACCCCAGTATCCTTTACCCATGTCTGTTTTTCCTGTGGGCAAAAGGGGCCTATTGCTAGGATTTGCCCCAAGAATAGGTTCGAGGAACCAATGGAAGTTGCTGGGTGTCAGCAGAACCTTGGCAGGAGGAAGAGGTACGAATAGAGGATGGAACCGAACCGACTGAGATCTGTTTATGTAATTCCAATCCATTTAAAACCCTTGAGAGAATTGTTGCAACTGGTATAGAGGCTGCTGCCCTTGTTGATTCAGGAAGCAAACAGACAGCTGTTAGGGCAAACCTCATATATGCTGAGGACTGGTCTTGATTTGGACTCTCACTGACAACTGATAAGCACCTCATTTAGATTTGTTAGGTAGATATCCTACAATTGGAGAAATATATGTGTTTTCACATTTCCTTGAATAAATATCAGCAGTGAGGTGGAAAATCAGAGTCTGTGTTTTTCTGAACCACTACAATGCCTTATGATCCTTTTCTGGTGGTGTAGTTAGTGATACCTATGTGTCCTGCTTGCATGCCTCATAGGATGGTGTTGCTATCAATAGGTGATCCACATACAAAACCGATTCAGATTTTCCGTGAGCCTTTATGTCATATCAATTTTCCTTTGGTTGCTGGGAACATAGGGGACTCAGTGTACACCTGGGACAAACTTGTCCAGTTGTACTAGATGCCTCTCTGTGAAAATGTGTACAAATTCAGACAATCCTTATGTATGGGAATGTAAAAGGATGGTGAGTGTAAATCTACTACTGTGAAATGGCTAACTTCAAGAGGAATACATGACATTATTGTAGCTGAGTTTGGCACAACAGGAGATGAAGGAACAACCAACACCTCAACAGCTTTCAGATCTTGGACAAAATGCGTGGTAACCTGTCCTGGCTTCTTCACAGGAAATATCCAGGTATTGCATGAAATAGTAGGTGGAATGATTATCCCTCGGTTAAAGAGTGATTCAATAACAGGGTGATTCTCTTCTCTGCTTCTGGATTTAATATGTATTGCAAATGCGTGGCAGATTCTTGAAGGTGTTAACCTTAATCCTAATTTGCTCAACAAGTGTGGCTGTATACTACCTCATTGTCATGAGCTGACCATAAAGAAGCAGGTCTGGAGTTAATCAATGCTTTTATATCATCTAACTACTGTCTCTCGCTTTCATCCGGATTTACCTGGAAAGTTGCGAGAACAGACTGCTCATTATTTTGGGGAACGTTTAAGACTACCTCATCCAGGATCAATATATAGTACAGATTCAGTAAAAAAACTTTGTTAAAGGGGCGTTATGGTTAAGTTGTGCTACTAAAAACCTATGAAATTCAGTAAAAAATGTTATTAATGGGACGTTATGGTTCCAAGTAAAACCGAAAAACCCTTGAAATTCACCAGGTATGGTAAACTAAGCAACCATAACTCGCGCCATCACTGTGCACTGCTAAGACTAACACCCAGGACAACAAAGATGACATCACAAATGTCATTGATGACATCGCTGATGACATCACATGTGCATTTATTTTCCTAAAAAGTCTGTACAAGGGACTCTTATAGTAATGTTGATCAAAAAGTGTGAAGGGTTATTGGAATAAATTTCATGAGGTACGTAGTGCATTAAGTAATGCATTGCTACGAATACCATCCTATTATCAGGTACTTTCCAGTATACTAAGCTACTCATGTAGACACATAGGCATTGTGTGCAACATAGATGATGGATGTGCAATATTATTAATCTTACCATTTTCAATAGTAAAATGATACATGCTTCTTATTACAGTTTTGTCTACTGGGCAACATTTAATAACTAGCTAATAACACCCACTTACTACATAATTGCATTGTTCAAAACGAAACACAAATAACAACAACACATACAAATATGAGTCTATACAGGGAAAATGAAGTATGCAGCAGTATTAGCAGCCAATCTTTATACCCCAACTGATGAACTTTATACACAGAAATGATCGCTGTGCTTCAAACCTACTAATTGTAGTGTACCTACAATGTGTACAAATATGAGCATATCCTGGAAAGTAAAGTAATAAACAAAAGCCAGAACTATAAGAAAGTGTTGATAACCTTACTGATTATCTTTATACACACAAAGCTTTGCTGTTTTCCAAATCTGTGTTTTCCCATATGTGTATGTTTCATACGCTGTGAGTGAAACCCAAGTGAATTACTGTAAGAACATATTTGAAGTATAAGTCTACAAATATAGTACTTGAACATAAATAATGAGTTTATGATTTTTTAGTTTCTGACTGTTACTGAACTAGATATATCAGTAAAGGAAAAAAGAGGGAGCCAGACATGTGATGTTATCAGTGATGTCATCAATGACATTTGTGATGTCATCTTTGATATCCTGGGTGTTAGTCTTAGCAGTGCACAGTGGTGGTGCGAGTTATAGTTGCTTAGCTTACCATAACTGGTGAATTTCAAGGGTTTTTCAGTTTTACTTGGAACCATAATGTCCCTTTAACAATGTTTCCTTTACTGAATTTCATAGGTTTTTAGTAGCGCAACTTAACAATAACGTCCCTTTAACAAAGTTTTTTTACTGAATTTCATAGATTTTTTGTAGCACAACTTAACCATAACGTCCGTTTAACAAAGTTATTTTACTGAATTTCATAGGTTTCTAGTAGAGCAATGTAACCATAATCTCTACGAACGTCTGACTTCATTGCACACCTTCCGGAGAATGTCACATGACCATATGGTGGCGCACAGCATGATGACATGTCCAAGAACCCGTACTCACTTCACAATAAGATCTGTGCTTCGTGGACAGTGTGGAAGTACATTTTCTACTGATGTAGGAACTTGCAACTTCAACATTTCCCTTGCACAGCTCCAACACCTATTCGTACTCAGCCATTAACAATCTAGTACACAGTACATACTTTTAGCAAAACTGCTATTTATCTTAAAATGACATCAGCTAAGGCCATCCATTTTCCCCAAGAGACACCACCACTGCTGTAATCAAGGAGCATGAGAAACACTGTGCCCTACCTTAGAAATAACACACGCACAACATTTTACCCTGTCCACCTAGCCCTCCATATTAGTGTGTGGTGCCTCTTCCCTTAGTTCCCTCCCCAACTTTCGTGCTTACCCCTCCTGCCAAAAAAAAGCCATTCAAAACAAAATAAATGTTCCTTTAGGAACCACCTTTCACAGTTAAAAAATAGAACTAAAAAAACCAGCATAGACCCAATCTACTTTAGATTTCTCAGTAAAGTACATAGACGCAATAAGATTTTCCAACATTTCCATTTGCATTTTGCGTTATGCTAATGGGAATATTGTGGCGGTCATATTCCATTCCAAGGACTGGAACAGTGGATAAAGAGCCAGCAGTGCAAGTTATCAGCCCAATAGAAGCGAGAGTGGATAATGAGGTCTCTGGACCATTACCCCCCATTCCAGCCCCTAAAATGGGGGATGAAAGCCATTAGCAGGCTAGGTTTCCAAAGCGGTAACCCGTGCTACTAAAAAAGAGGATTTTTCGTCCTAATCCGGACGCGTTTGTAATCCTTTTCCAAGATGGCCACCATGGAAAGGGAAGGCAGGGGTTCCATACAGGGCCCCTCTATGCTTTCCATGGCAGCCTGCAAAAGGCAAAAACAAAACCCTCTGCCCATATTACTACGAGAACAATTTTCTTCCCTTTCAAATGTATCCTAAATTCGAATAACTTTACCACAAAGGCAGTCCCAGATGGACATGGCCACTTTAATCCTATGTTTTGTTCCTTCTGGTCATGGCCATTAGCCACATTGTCAGGTTCATGACCTTATACCATGACCCCGACATTCTGGCCACTGCCCATGGCTCAGTCAATAAAGCTATACCGCTTTTTTTTTTAACTACATTATGACATTTGCCAAATAAGAAAACACTGCCACATTTGCAAAACCATGCTTTTCAATCGTTGCCAATGAGCTTTATGCAAATTTGCTGGAAATCCACCTACGTTTTATTTTTTCAAAACTGTCAAAAGAATACACAAATGATTCGTCATATAAGGTGTGCAAAAAATCCCAAAAAAATGTGTAAACTCATTCGAATTCACGTCAGAAATATTCCACCGATCAGCATTACCCCTCACCTCCCCAAACGTTATTTCATAAGTTTCACAAGTGCAACGCTCAGAAAATATTATTGTCCCGACGGTTCGACCATGTATTTTTGTACATACGTTGATCTACGGCAAACATTTTCAATGCACCTTACCTAATTTTTCCTCTTTTAGAAACATACGTAATGTGACAGCAGGGCACATCCATCTTGTGCTAGTCTTATCCATTGCTGCATCTGCCTAAGGTAAACTACCTTGATGTCACTAAATCATATGCTCCGCCCATGACCCTCACATAACCAACCCTAGTGATATTGAACACCTTTCTCGCTGACGTTCCTCTTCAGAGTAGCCAAATGCACCCATAATCACCTACGTGCCGTGACGCAGAACCCAAAAAGCAACACACATCAACTAACAACATAGCACGTCACAATTCGAAATATTAAACCGGTCTTTAAAAGGAAACAATAACACTGTACAATTTGTAAAGTACTTTTATTTCACAATAAACTCTCCGAGAACATCCGACTATTCCCGTATTCAATCAAATTGCAAATTTGTTTCTTCGCTTGTGATCGAAAATGTTAATCGTGAGGCACATGGTGTTCTTTTCCCATACACAAAGTGTTTGTTTTTGATAAAGGAACCACTTGGGTCGGACAGTGAATTCCAGGGCGTCGGCATGAACTTGAGCCTTGACCACCATAAAAAATGTTATGTTACTCCTAATCGCTACTGCAGCGTACGGACACACAGGCCCTGGGTGATCGTCCCACAAAACAGTCACAGTGATCAAGCCGTTGACGACTACGTGCGCCTGGCGAATAAAAAATCCATCAGTTGGCATCTGGAATTCATGCCAATCGCAGTAAGGCAGCATGTAGCTATTTGAAAACATAACAGAAAATATGTATCAATACCCAACCTTTATTACAATACATCTATTGATTTCTTAATTCGGCATACAGTTTAAACTAACAATTGGCACACACAGCAAGCAATCTCAAAAACGACAAAAAGAACATGGAAACTGATACACAAATCGATAAGGTCATACATGACATTTTAAAGAAATATTAACATTGAACCTGGGTGAATCTAGTGATAGTCTACATAGATTCTGCACTCCCCATAACCACAAAAAATGACAACCACACAGAAATATAGTACTAAAGTTACATTGCCAAAATTAATGTTCAGATAATAATAAATTAAAGCTTGTTCCGGTGTACAGTCATCAAAAGCAAACGTACATGATATTCACTGTCTCCATTCTCTTTGTGTAACTCAGACTGCAATGCTCAATGCTCTCGCACCAAAGAATCATCATGAACCGATTTTACATGTTCCTTACAAACTTTTGGAATGCATAACCTTATCAAATGTTCATTATTCCAAATCTCCTCTCCCTGCATTCTTACTGAATATTCCCTTTCCCTCAAGGTCGAAAAACAATTGACCCTTATTCAGTCCCATGCGTAGGCTTCCTTAGCTCGCAACCAAAAAATCAAAGCTAGTGACCTTCACTCAGAATCCAAATAATTCTCACTTTGCAACAACATGGCTCAACGCATTCATGAGAACCAGTACTCGCATACACATGCAGAGCCGCTGTTTCCATCAAACACTGCAGGTGGCTGCCTCAAATGCCAAACTCTAGGGGGCGCCAGTCTGACTCCAATATTATTTTGAATACATTGTAACACAGACACATTAGTCCTTCACTTGTACTTTACACACGTTATATTGAGGAACAGAGTATTTTGGGCTCAGAAAGAACCCCACTCCACTTGGGATCAAGTGCCACAGAAATGAAACATGAGTACACACTCAAGGTTGCTAGAGTTTAGAAAGTGTATTCAAAGAAGGTTGCCCTATATGAGACACGTGTTTCGGCGAATCCCTTGCCTTTTTCAATCAGGGCAAATAGGTGAAAGCTATAGGTCAGTTCTCAAGTAAAATGATGCGGTTCATGGGATAAATCCCGCCTCGCAAGAGGTGGTCTCCTTCACAAGCATCGGCGTCTGGAACACCTCCAAATGTACGGTATAACTTTAGTGACAAAAAAACACCACTTTTTTACTTCTTGCTGCCAAATTCCATCCCAGCCTCATCAACCCTCACCTTCCGAGACAGTATTTGATAAGTTTAAAAAGTGCAATGTTCTGTTTTTTTATATGTTTTTGCGGTGATGTCCGCAGACATCAAAACACGGATCAAAGATGGCAGACGCATCAGAACAATGTGACGCACTTCACGCTCTTCACAATCCAATGAGCGAATGCCTCACATGTCCGCAGACATGATGCACCCGATTAGCGAATCGTTATCTTGTCCGTGGAGCGAACAGGGAAGTGTGACCGTGGAGCGGACATAGATATCACTAATTTTTTTAGACCTACTTTTTGATCATTTAAAAAAAAATACTGGACGGATTTTCACTGAATTTGCAAAAGCACACTTTCAGGACCAAACCGCTGCTCCTGATGCAAATTTGGTGAACACCTTTCCAGCGGTTTGATCTGTAGCCGTGTACAAAGTTTTTCCCCCATTCAGTCTATGGGAAAAAAAGAAATTTTGGGACTCCACCCTATAACTTTGCCAAACCTCACAAAACTTTGCAAAAAAAAATCAGAGTGGGCCATATACTTTTTTTGCAAAGTTTAGGGAGGATTCATCTAGGGGGTGCGAAGTTATAAGCCGCGCAAAAAGTGCTCTTCCTATGGGATTAGCAACTTAACCATAACTACACGGCCACTACCATGACCGTGTGATAAGCTTGCATGAAAGTTCTCTAGCCAACAAATTAACTGGAGATGAAGGGCTTAGGAGGATTAGGAGGAATGCATGTGTATCGGTAATGTGTTCTAAAGATATTGTGAGGGGTTTGGTTCTTGAGTGTTTTCATCAGGTATTGGATATTGTGCAAAGTCAGACAGAAGTAATGAATGAGAAGACATTTGCTATACTTTAATGAACTGTGGGCCTTTGAAAACATGACTCCACCACCCCTACTTCTAAGATGATGAAGGTTCCCTCTCCGAGAAAATAAAAAAGGGTGCTCATCAAGACATTTTACACAATTAAATCTTGTCCTCTGACCAATCCCACACTACCCTATGAACTGACCCTGCCGTTAATAATGAAAACGTAGCCTTGAAAAATGTTCTTATTCCCCTTTGTGGTGTGTGCTGGCTGGTGCATGACCTCCTACATGTATCCTCCCTTCCAAATGTCTTTCAAATTCTCCTCTTGGTCTTTCAGTCCTCTGCCAGCTCGTACAGTTCAAACAAGTTCCTTTGGTTTATATGCAAAAAGGCGCCTCCTGGTCCCCTAAACAAGATCTTGCTTAACTAGAGAGGTTCACGCCTTATGTGCAACACTTGAACCTGTAGATCTTTTTCTGTAATAATTGTCTCTAGCTCACCCCTCCATGGTGTTTCAACTTCTTTGAAACAATGGATTTTCTTGGTTCAGCATGGGCCTTCTGGCTTTAGTGCTGACTTTACTTGATCTGGATTTCCCACCCTTCATGAGTGGCATGAGCTCTCATCTCAGACTTGGCTCTAAGGTCCTTCAAACCTATTTGTTCTTGTGTGCCTCTGGCCCTCTCGTGGAATCTTGGTTTCTGAGTCACCCTTCCCGGGTGGTTCTGTCCCTCTTAGGTGCCTTGTTCCCACTCGCAATGGCTTTCTTTCAGGTCACCCCTCATGGATGTTCCTATTTCTCTCAAGTCTCTTCTAGCCCCTAACAGGGTCTTTCAGGATCACCCCTTTTGGGTGTTTCTATTCCTTTCAGGTATCTCGTAGCCCTTCGCCTCATTTGCATGCCTCATCCCAGCCAGGAGTGCCTCAGAGCTCTGCCACCCTCCATCTCTGTGCTAACCATCTACCTGCTCTTCCAGAGCATTCTACGTCTGGAGAGGGGTCTGCTCACGCAACTGCAGAACACTGCCTCTTGGTTTGTCTGTTCTCCCACAGCCATGCTTTGTTCGGGCCTCGTGATTCGTGCACACTGGGGTGCCGTGTCTGCGGCAATCCGCACGCTCTCTCTCCCTCTTTCTCTCTTTCTCTATCTTTCTGTCTCTCTTTGTCTCTCTATGAGACCAGGATGTCTTGGGCTCTTCACTTGCCTGGACTCAGCAGCATTCTGCAGGCTCCTGGATTCCTTTGCCCTCCATGTAAGTGATGTGGTCCTGTCTCTAAGCTACATTGGCTCGGAGCTACAGCGCAGGCTTCTGCTGCACATGGCCTTGTTCAGATCGAGCCTCCTGCAGTGGCTGGTTCCTGCCCAAGAACTGTTTCTTTCCCTGTGGGTAAGGGTCTCAGCCTTTTTACGTTCCTCGCTGAAATGAGAGATGTAACACCATCGGTTCTGTGTTTCTGACATGGAGGTGGGGGTTCAGCAGCCAAGCCAAACACACAAAAAGGCCCCTGTACATTTTCAGCCCACATGTATCCAACAGCCAATTGGGACTCTTGGGTTAAGGGAGATGTTACAGATTTCACATCTGGGGCTTCCTTGTCCTCTAAGGGGTGGTGAACCCCACTGAGATAACACTTGCTTTGTCTCTTGGGGAGTGTTTTGTGTAGCATGCTAACCTCCTTAATCTCAAATGGGATGGCTCCCTCTTGGGGAAAAGGGACACATTTCCTGAATTCATCACATAATCCATAGTGCCTTCTCAGTGTCAGTAGGCACTGGTTCATCTGGTAAAGTGCACATACACAGAGCTGATTTACTATACCCCATGGCCACTTGGCTGGGTAAAAATATGTCTTATACACTACATTATAGATTCGGCCATCCTGACATACTGGGATCAGTTGGGACCTCACCTCCCTGATGCAATCAGAACAAATCTTGGTCATTCTGAGGAATACGAGCCGTCCCAGGTGTAGGGGGATTTGGGAACAGAGTTGGCACTCTATGATTCATGTCAGGGAAAGGAACAGAGTTGTCTGCAGGGGGACCTTGGGTGGTGGTCTACACGATATTACCCTGGAAATAAGTCTGCTGAACTATGTGGGCACTCATTCTTTCAAAGACCAGTTTATTTACAGTAACTGCACCCTAACAGGTTTATTTTTGCTCCCCACAGTCCCTGCTGTCCCCATGGCCTTTGTTGATTCTGCTTACCCCACTGCCTGTTTAGGTGCTGCTGACCAGGGTAGCCACCCACCTGCCCCATATGTCTCATTGTCCTCGGGTGGTCCTCCTCTTGCCCTATCCATGTAAGTTATGCATTTCTAGGGACATTCGTTTATTCTCAACAGTTTCTTTCCTCAGTTCCTGGCACATTACACAATGGTTTGCCCCTGCCACTAGCTCTGCTGAGGATTTAGTTTGCCATCTGATGAACATATCCTTTAAATGTGCTTGCACCTTGGGTAGCAGACTGGCTACAAATGAGTTGGCTATATCTTCCTGTATGGCTTAAACTGCTTAGTGAAACCTGAATGTTGGGTCAATACTACTCTTCGTCAGTCTAAATAATCTACAAGTGATTAAACCTTGTTTTTCATACAGTTTCCTATCTTAGACCAATCCGTTTTTTTGCGGCATATCTTAGTGATAGTGGTAGCTATTCTTTCCCTGGCTTAAATGAGGACAACCCTTTTTACAGGCTCTATATCGGGCCAAGTAGCACGTTCTGTAAATTGCTGTTTCACTTCGGACGGCATCACCACCTTCATGAGCTGGTTCATATCTGCTCAAGGAGGAATATAACACTGTATTATGTGAGCAGCTTTTTAATGAACCTTTGTGGTTCCTCCCTAATATTTGCGAATTCTTTAGCCTCCACAGCTCTCCTCATGTCCATGGAACATGTACAGTAATGAGATTGAGCTGTTGTGGTACACTTCTCAATCACTGCCGGCATCTGTCTGAGGGGTGCTTGGAGGACACTAGAGTCTCTCCCACATGACATGCCTCCCCTCACCTCCTTGTTACCTTGAGGGTAACAAGGAGGTGCATCGAAACACAGATGACCCCCTCTGGCACCCAGGTTGCAAGGTCTCGGCAGAGACGATGCAAAGAGTTCAGCGTTTTGAGAATGTACATCCATGGGATGGGGAGCTGGATAGCTCCAGGCATCTGCACTCCCTGCCCCGCTTGCTGTTGGCCTGCACTCTCTGCTGCACGCACAGTGGTAAAGAAATCTATAATGTTTTCTGCAGTCTCGTTTTCGTCATCATCCTGTTCTGTGTCTGTCTTCCCTTCTACGATCTGGAGGCACGTATTTGCTGATTTTTCTCATATCCTCCTGGCTCTTACTGTATCTGCCTGTACAGTCTGCTGTTAACCTCTCTTATCCCTTTAATCGTGCAGTCATTGCATCTAGCTGTCGCTCTCTCTAAGTCAGTCGCAAACGCCCCCTCATTGCCAAGGGTTTATGTTTTGCTGATTCTCTTCAAAAGCTCACTCCTAATTTGTCAAAAACAAATATTTGTTCTATAAGAAACTGATTATGTTAAGTTGCGTCAGATAATGACAGGAATCAAAGAAGTCACCAGTGGTACAGTGCTATTAAAAAGTTAATAAACATGAAGGTGGGGCTTTAACCTTTTTCAAATGCCCTTCATCCACGTTCTGTCCCTTATTTATGATCATCAGTTGCCCAGCTCTCACCCCTGTACCACTCACTCTAACGCCACTTCTTTCTTCTCGCAGTCCTGAGAAGAGAAGGGGATTTGACAGACACTCTGCAGAGTGGACCTGGAAGGCCTACAGGGCTCTCATCCTGCAAGCATCTGTCTTTCCATTTCAACGTGTCAGGCAATATTATCCCACCAGATCCTGCTGTATTTGTCACTATTCACATTTGATCATTTCTCTATATAAAAAGAGATACTGATTATGGGGCGGGATCCGAGTGCCTGGATCTAAACAGAATCTGAATGCACTCATGTCAACCCAGACACATCTGAACCCTGCCAGGTTTATTACGAAACCAGCATTCCCAGTACTTTGCTAGATCTATTTCAGGGTAGAAGTAATGCACAGCTGCCAGAACTACTGTAATTAAACAGGTAAAAATAAATATTAGAATTCTATACCCAATCCGGAATTTCAATACCCATATTTGTATTTCCCCTAAATAGATCCTCCCGTTGCTTAACCATTTTAATAAAACCCTCAGTTCCACGAAGTGACTCGGCATGCACAGCATTGACACACCTGGTCATCTTCTTCCTGATAAACCCATTGGCGTTTTAACTGGGTCTCCTTTCCTTCTCTGGTCGTGCACATGGGGTCTTTGAGAGAAGGTCACCGGCTGGTCCCATGTTGTTCCTCATTGTGTGATGGATCCCAGTCATGGTATCAATCACTGAACTTCAAAATCAGATTTCTTGGATGTCAGAGATTGTTAGGCTAAATTATTTCATAGTTCGCTTGCAAGACAAACACATTCTCCCACCTGTTAACACATTCCCGACAAACTAACTACCCCATCGTTCACTTCAGATTTGCCACTATTATATTGTTCGGGTTGCATGAACCTCAAAGTACCTAGAGATACTTACCAGGTCTTCTGATATGCTTTTTCTGCCTCCTGCCTAAAACAATGCAGCACTTTCTCCCAAAACACAGTCCTTCATCAGTGATCATTAAGAGCATAATAAAGTGATGATCCATGACTGGATAAACATGGCAACTCAGGTCTGCTTCCAGTCTCTTTCTCAGGCAGGGACCGTAGTGTCTCCAACCCCCTGATGACCTTCCTCGCCGATGAATAGCTTATTGTCCCGGCCGGCTTGCGCAAGCATAATCAATTGGCCTTAGTTCAAAGGCCTTGCTCCATTGCCCTCAGGCAGCCAGATAGTTGTCAGCTAGTTTGACACACATTCATAGTCCAGTTCATAATGGACTAGTATTACCTGATGCAAATGGAGAAAATGGGCATTTAAACAAAAGTCTTCTATGAGTGAAAGAAAAATAAACACTAGGGTGAAGAAACAGGATAATGTCTGAATGGAGATGATACATGTTTTTACCTGTAAAGAAAAAACTTGTCGTCCCACCACTCTTTTCATTGTATTTTGTTCTTTTGCAATATATGGCTATGGCTGACTCTTGCTAACCCCAGGCCTGCTAATTGGTCGGAGACTTTGAATTGTCCCTTCCCCAATGTATTCTTTGCTTCCCTTTCACTTATATCATGTTGTGCAGCTTTTCACTATGCTTTTACATGCTAATCACATAGTTGACATGGACTCAATGTGCTACACACTCAGACAGCCTCTACCAACTTTGAGTCTGACGGTGCCTTCATGAAGTCCCTGCAATATTGTTTCCTGCTTCGTTATGCTGCAGAGCCTCTTCATATCCTCCGGGTGTCTGTGAGAGCTCCACATTTTCCCATATAAAGTGGCTGATGAGCATGTTCCAAAACTGCTTTCCTCTATCAAACAGCGATCCTGTCAAGCGGAACTAACCTAGAAATACATACATGTTTAACAGGCTTCCATGAAGTGTATTAGGTCTTGTTCAATATGAACAAAGTACGTATAGATTAAAGTGCTGCATTTGTAGTAGCCCGTAGTGCATATTGGGTCTAACTAATCTGAATAAAGTGCATATAAGCTAAAGTAGACCTGCCGGAAAGGTCTGCAGCCCACCCTCACAGTTGGGAAGCCAGGTCGCCGAGCTCGAGTGAAATGAAGGGGATCACGCGAAAAAGGAGACCGGTATTCCCAAGTGTGTCAGTGGAAAATGATTTCAGGCTATACATATAAAACATTCAAACAGATATTACATAGTTGAACCACAATTCAAGAAAATGGGGTGTTATACGTCTTATATGTTAAGCTCCACGTAATATAAACGGATTCAAGTGCAACAAATCGTAAAAATAAGCATAGGGCAGACAGGAAATTGATCAATATTTGTCATGCCTGAAGAGTCAAAGGAAAAGAAAGCAAAGCGACACATTAAAATTAGGTCTGAATGAGACTACACTAACAAGCTTACTCTATTTACAAAAGTACAAAAGAACCTAAGTATATGGCGGGAGAATAATGTATGACCATATTCTCGACCAGAAGGTCTGGAACTAACGTCATGTGATTGCTTCCAAAAACGTATCAGCCAAAGCCTGCACAGACCCCAAATTAGTGAGTCCGTGGAGACACACTACAAGGACATGTGTTGTAGACTGGGAACACATTCCCTAATGTCTAACAGTGAAGAAAAGTGACTACATATGCTCTAACGGCTAAGTCGCATGGCCCATTCTAACCAAGAGTTAAATAGTCAAAAGCTCGATACACTCAACATGAGCCACCTGCGTCTATGAGTAGCTTTGTGAACCAATCTGTATTTTACTGCAACACGTCAACTGCCTATGTCTCCATGGATTGCTGCATGGCGTCCTCTAGGATTGACTATTCCACCTTGACAAAAGATTGTGGAATGGGAGTGGCTCTGGTGTATCTTCTGTATCCAGAGGTCACAAACAAGTATGCAGGTTCCCTGACTACCAGAACACGAGACCACCCTGCTCTGCCTCTTTCACAGTCTCGCAGGTGACTTCCTCACACCACACCAGGCACAGTTCAATGAATTACACAACTAAATATTCCCATGTGTCATTTCACCACATGTGTTTCAAAATCACAGTAGGTGCTCTTCAGTTCATAACTCTGAGAACCCCGAACGAGACATGCGTAAAATGTTCAAATATGTCTTATGCAGCACAGGCAAAGGACATTTTCTAAGGAAGAAAATGCAGCATCCCATTTGTTCACCACACATCACCAGAGTTGTCAAGAACAGTGTTTCCTGCATATTCAGAAACTAGATTGCTGCCTTCACCTACAACACCTGACGCTACGGCTATGCCAGAGACAGTCAGCGTGTGGAAGGCACCACTCATTCAGGGATACACAATGCAGATTGATCTACAAGAACCCACAGAAATGGTGGATTCTTCCCAACTTGAATTTTCCACACTGGGAGGGAAGATGATCCACTTCAGTACTGGAACAGTAAGTGGTGTGTCACCAGTAGCTCTTCTAAGAGTTGCCATTGAATTGCTAAGCTGCCGCCATCCACATCAGGGCACATTCTGACCAAGTGTTTCATTTTTCCATGGCTTGTATCAGATCGCAGGAGGAGACTTGCAGTGCCCCAGGCTTAACCATTAATATTCATACAAATGAATAGACAACACCCATGGGAAAAAAAAAAACATGGAAAACGCGTAAATAAACATTTCAGCAGGGCAGATAGTGTCCATGAGAATGTCATGGTTTCTCCCTGCTGGCTACTACATGGGAGCCCCCAACATGTGGGTCTTTCAAGTTACCACAGCTATATTCGACACACTGACATAACACTTGTTTGCATGTTGCTCTAGTATGCAATAGCTTAAGTAGCACATCACTTGGCAAGGTTTCCCTCATGCTTGCCAGATGCTCTCTGCCAGTTTTCGCATTGAGCCAGAATTGAACTTCACCCCATGCTTAATTTAGTGGGGCATTTTGGGGTTATGGGCATGCGGGTGTGCCTCCAGAGCATCTTGTAATCGACTGCCTTGTAGCTCAATCTAGCAGACCAATACCCCGCAATTTATTTTATTTTATTTATAGAGCGCAAAGCAAAACTTAACAAATAATTTACAGCATGAGTACAACATGTGGTCCTTCAAAAATACAATACATTGTAAAAACATAAAAACATCAAGCACAACAAAGATGTGCTTTAAAAAACATGCACATCTTGTGAAATTTGCAATCATAAAGAGATGAGTTTTCAAAAATGTTGTAAATTTTAACATGTAATCAGCAGTATAAATAGTGGCATGTAGTCCATTCCCCAAAACAATGATCTGCAAAGGAAAAGGCCTGTCTGAGTTTTCTTGACATGAAGAATATTTAGTGCAGGCTTATCTCTATTTTGGGAATTTTTATATCTCCCGCGTAACTGGAGTTTGTCATCCAGGTAAGGATGATGACCTAATCTCAAAGGGCTTTGCAAATTAAACATTCACGTTTGAAAACCAATATGAGCTTGTAATGGGCGTCATTGCAGTTGTTTTAAGATACGGGCGACCGATTCAAATATCTTTGCTCAAAAAACAAGATTGGCAGCAGAATGAAATGCTATTTTCAGTTCCCTTAAAGTAAAAACTGATATTCCAATCAAATTGTCATTGCCTCCATCAATATATGACAAAACAAAAGATTGTACAATAGGAAGGAAAAAAAAGATAAAATCTTGTATTTAAAAATGAATTAATATGCAAAACCATAGAGAGATTAGAATCAAGGAGTGGTGTGTCACCAATGATCTCTGCCTTAATGCCAGTAAGACTGAGATTCTCCTCATCGGCACACCAGCTCCCTCCTTTCCTGTCTCTCTCTGGCTGGCCTCTCTTGGCCCTCTTCCTGCTCCCATCTGTGAGGCTAAAACCTCAGGGTCATCTTCGACTCCACACTCTCCTTCTCTCCTCACATCTCTGACGTTCCTAAGAAGTCACACTACCAGCTGCACCTCCTCAGAATTATTGTTCCTTTCCTCTCCTCCCCCCATAAGCTCACTGTCTCCAGAGCTCTGGTTCTCTCTAGGCTTGACTAAAACAGCCTCTTTCTAAATCTGCCTACTTCTACTCTCCGCCCTCTGCAACTCATCCAGAACAGGACTACAAGACGTGTCCTTGGCCTCAAGCCCAGGTATCGTATCTCTCCAGGACTGAAATCTCTGCATTGGCTCCCAGTGGCTGTGATGATTAAGTTCAAAACCTCCTGCTTTGTCCACAAGGCCCTCTGGGGCCTGGAGCATCAATACCTTCAACTCTCTCTTCCTAAATATCTTCCTTCTCAAACTCTTTGCTCATCTGCCTCCAACTCCCTCAGGGTCAGTTGCTTCTCCAAGCAACAAGTTGGTGGTAGATCTCTTTCTTTGGCAGGAGCCTCCCTCTGGAACAGCCTCCCTGCCTCTCTGAAAATTGAGGAGAACCATCTCTGGTTCCGGAAGCACCTCAAGACCTTCCTCTTTTCTTATGCTTTCTCTCCTCCTCTCCCCTGTTGAACTACTGGCTGAAACTGAAACTGCACTGGTCACCTGGCTACCCTCTGTTCTCGGGTGCAGGTCCCCTCCCTGCCAGTTGCACACCTGCACTGCCCCCTGGCAACCTTTGGATTCTGGGGCTGTTTATCTATCCCTGCAGCCCCCTAGCGGCACTTGACACCTGATGTCTGCACTTACACCTGCCACCAGCTGCCACACTTCTTATTTATTGTTCCTATGTGTAGTTTCTATTTATTTACGGTCTACCCTATGTACTGCACTTCCCCTCCCCCTCACACATTTCTCCTTCCCTCACCTGCCCTGCACTTGTGTGATCTCAATGTCACATAGCCTAGTAAGATCGTTGTCTCTGTTTTTCCATCTGTTCCCCTCCCTTGCCTCATCGCGCCTTGAAACACTTGTGTGTAGGTGCGTTATAAATGCAATATCATATATTTTATTTTTATTTATTTATTTATTTATTTGCATTTGTTAAGCGCACTTGCAGAGGCATCGAGGCACTGTTACAGAATGTGGGAGGAACTTGTGATTAGCAGAGTGGATGATCATAGGTATACAGTGATATAAACATACAATTACAGTGGTATACAGTGATATACACATAGATATACATTGGTATGCAGAAGCAGGAATAGTGCAAAAGGAGAATCACATTGGGAGGCCTTTTAGACAAAGAGCCTGGTTTTGATGGCCTTACGAAAGGCTAGGTGTGACTCAATCAGTCTGAGATGAGGTGGCAGTGCGTTCCAATGCATGGCAGCTTGGGTGGGGAAGCTAGAGCCACCAGCGCGCACTTTACGCGGTGTGGGCGTGACAATTGTGTTGACATAGTGTGACCTTAAGGGTCTTGTGGCCATGTGCTTGGTGATTCTGTGTGTTAGGTAAGGGGGGGGGGGCAAGTTCATGCAGGCCTTTGTGGGTGATAGCGAGGTTATATCATATAACGATGTCTGTTTGAAAGACATATTGAAAGCAGTTCAGCACCACTCCCCCAAACCAATGCAATGAGAAAGAATATTCAAAAGCACTAAACTGTCCACAGTACAGTATGGAATCACCAAAATACAGACACCACCCCCATTAGGAACGAAGGATGTTATCAAACACTGAATGGTGGCTATTTCAGTACTATGATTAGCTTTGAAGTCAGATTGGTGGGGATACTGAGATGCCAGGAAAGAAAAGGCAAGGCATCCAAAGTGGATGTCACTGAGAACGAACACAGAAACTAAGAGAAGGGAAAGAAGGTCCCACACACTGACGGTACCAGAGACGTTCCCCCTCAAGACTGAAGTTTAAGGGGAGAATGGGAATACCGGGAAGGAAAAAAGGTCTTGTTATAACATCAGTTATACTCGTCTCATTATAAATGACCAGACTGTGAAAATCCCATTAATGAAATGGAACTGTAAAAATGCTATAAAAAGAAGCGTAGAATCTACACAGAGGGAGAGAACATTGCTACTTTGGGGAAAATAACCCTAAGTGTAAGACGAAGCACAAATTAGAACAAAACACAATAGAGATTATTGTGCCCCAAAGACCCAAGGGGTCCCTAGGATAGACTGTATACAAATAAGTCTTAAGAAGGAAAAGTTTAATCACAAATGAATAGAATTCCAGAGTCTCAGAGGAAAAGACACAATATCAGAAATCTCAGAGTCCTGTAGGAAAGAAAGAGGATTCTGGCCAGAACCAAGCAACCAATAATGAAAGGAGATAGAAAGACTATCACTCCCATCAGGAAGTTACAACAATTAATACACAGGATCACGAGAATTGCATACCAATCAGGAAAAGAGAAAGAAGAGAAAACAAGTGCAAAAGCACAGCCAACAGGAGAAGGGAGTCATTCTCCTGATCTTAGTTCATTATTAAAGTGGTTGGGTCAGTTAGGTTAGTTTTTGGATGACAGACCATTTTCTTTGTACATGTATCCATGACTGTTAAGCACCTCAGTTGGGAAAATAGATAGGACATCCCCATAGTGATAGGGGGAGATAGGCACACTTTTATTCTTTAATAAAACCATGTTACAAATGTCCTCTGAGTGTCTGCGTCCTTCTTCTGATCTGCCACATATGGTGTCAGGGTAGGATTATTACAAACTGATAACAGTTGGGGACTGTAGGGTATTTTGTGGAGATTTGGGGCCTGACGGTATTTTATTACCGCCGAAAAATAACTTAGCAATAATCACTCTTTGTATTCAGATTTGGCCATGTGCAACAATAATACAATGGACATGCATTATTTCAGCACCCAGACCTGCATATTTGGTATACGTGTTTGGTGGTATTTTGGTGAGAATAATTCCCTTGTTTTATTTGTGGCCCCAATGTCCAGAATCCCTTATCTTTGCTTAGATTTTTCGTGTGATCACTAGAGAGACCTCAGACCTGCATTCTAGGAATACCACATTTTCCAATGATAGTGTTGGTGTGCCACCATGGGCGAACTCACTGACTTATTTACGACAGAGAGCTATATGTGGTAGTCTTGTGGTAATTTCCACTACCTTATATACGGTAGGGAGCTATGTTCAGAGAGTCTCTCTTCCCGTTGGCTCATGTACCTCCAACAAGCTATGCTACAGTCACTCACAATTATTCATACTGATTTTGACATGCACACATCTGTCTTAAAATGACCATTGCACTGTTTAAAAATCTCCCCACATCATCAGCATTGTAATGGTAAACAATAAACATCACCCGTCTGTTTTCAAATATTTTTCTGTATTATAAAAGTTGTATTTAAAAACGATCTCATTCTTTACAGAAATAAAATGGTACAGTCAAAGCATTGTCTGTGACACTCTGCAAAGATAGTGGCGGAGAACAGAACTCAAATTGCAACATTAGCACTCGATTAAGACACGCACAGGAATCCTACACTGACTGCATATTACCGTACACACTCAGCTCCCACACTTCTCATTACCTTATCTTTTTAGTTGTTCTCTTTGTGAATGTGGCTCTCTTGGATTAACTCCAGCAAAAAGGAACGCTTGCCTTCTCAAACCGGGGTCATTGCCTGGAATTCTCAGCTTTTGCAGATAGGAATGCCTCAGCCAGTGGAAAGGTCCTTCTTTCAGCTCTCCCCAATCTCGACTGCAGCAGGACACAGGAATCTGCATTCAGTCAGGAGCCCCACTGCCAGGTCTTCTCCCCAATAGTGCAGAAAGATGTCTCCCAGTCTTTTTCCCTGATACTGCCCACTAAAACTTTCCTCTCAGCCCTCTGTATGACGTGTCCCAATGAAATCCATCATCTCTCATCCTCCTACTCTTCAACAATAGCTTCGCTTATACATTTGCAATTGTTGCAAATCTGACTTCCTTCTTCCTGCAGTTACTGTGCACAAAAACACGGAGAATCAGGCAGAGAAGAGAAGAAAAATCTCTGCACACGCATTTAAATGGTTTTCAGAGTATGCCTAATTCTGCAGTGGAGAACACATTTTATTAGTGGGTTATGTTAAATAATGTTTTATTAGTCAGGTTAATTGTTAATAGGTTAGCTGTTAATTTTCAAATGTGTCTCTAGCAATATAGGCATTTCAGGTGAAAAATAGTGTGCATTTTTAAATGAGCACGTGTGCTTTTAACTGTAAAAATAGATTTGCATCTTATATGTTAAAATCGTTTTTGACTGAATAGCCTGTCTTTCCTTGTTAATCTGGTAACCCATATAGCAATGCACCACACCCTTGTGGTGGTGCTGCAAAAAATTGTGCTACTTGTGCAGTATTGCTGTACTCTGTACTGTAACACGCCAAATATCCTTACATATACCCTCCTTTTGTTTTTAGAACTTGGCTATAATTCAAGCCAATTCCTAAAAACAACTTGTTCTATTTTTTTTACAATATAGCAATCCAACAAAATGAATATTCATGTGCATCAATGAAAATTTGCAATCAACATTTCATCTGAGTCCATCAGTTCATAAAATGTTCCACATTTGCCTTCTCAGTGGAAATGGCATTACTTTAAGTTTAAATTTTCCAAGTCAATTAAAAACAATGAAATAAAACAACTAACTAAAACAAATAAGTAATATAACAAGTTAAAATAAATAATTAAAATAATAAATACGTGGAACTTCATATGCCGGAACTTTTGTTTTGTCTCTGTTGGTATGTCCCGACCAGCGATGTTATTCGGTTCATTCGAGTACTCTTTCATCTTGGCAATCTTGAATCCACAGTAGTCATCTCTTTTGGCATTCCGGTTATTTTGTCTTCACCTCCACCTGGAGGCAGGCATCTTTTGGTCTTCATCCAGGGGACTCCAGGACTCCATCGTCTCCCGTGGCCTCTGATCCCGGAACCTCCGACCAAATAATGTTAATTGTCTAAATCAAAATAGAAAATAAACAGATTAAGTACATAGCACAACACTAATTTCATCCTTTTGCCAAAAATAAAACATGCTTGGTAAAAATATTTCGTTTTTTTTTTCTTTCTTCTGAAATTAAACACAAGTTAAAAGAAAACAAACACATATAAAACAGCATTCAATATTTAATACACTTTCTCTCTGCACACCAACCATGAGCTTCCATTATATGTGCATTTATTTATTTATTTATTTATATTTATTTTATATTATATTTTACATATACTACAGTGTTTATGTGCCATCATAACAATCAACTTTTTATGATGTTGAACAAAGTTGAGTCCCAAGGCCAAACTCCCTTCTGTAGCCTAAGCCAAATCTATAGGATTCGACTTACAAAGTGTAATAACCACAGGTGAGAGACACCTAAACCCCCCTGCACTGTCCTTAGTAACTCCCCAAGGAACCTATATTAGATTGGCAACTGAATATGGTTTAGCCAGGAGATATGGGTAGGATGTTATGGCGAGAACCTTTGATCCTGTTTTCCATGGGGATATCAAAGTCCTCTTATGTGATCATGGGAACAATCCATATACCATAAAATAACGCCCCAATATTATTGGCCGGGAGTATTTGCTGATATCAAGAATTTCTTACTGACTTGTGTGATCTGTCAGAAAACAGCAACCACTCTGATCCCTCCTGTCCCCTTTCAACCTTTACCCATCATTTAAATTCTGTATCACGGATAGCAACAGACATATTGCATCCATTAGAAACATCTAAACTAGGAAATCGCTACATCCTGGTAATTATGGATTATGACAACTGCTGCCCACGGGCCTTTCCCCTATGTAATAACACCTCACAGAATATATTGAAGCATTTGCTACCTTTCTTCACGAGGGTAGGTTTCCCAAAAGAAATCCTAACAGATCAGGGTACCACCTTTATATCGCATATGATGCAGGAAGTAAATGAAATGCTCAATATTAGAAACATTGGAAATGTCAGTATACCACTCATAAACTGATTTTTTAGTAGAGCATTTCAATCAAATGTTAAAAAGAATTCTACACAAGTTGTTCCAAACCAATGGTATAAACCGGGATGTGATAATACTCTGGGATTTACTTGCAGTTAGGAACAAACCCCAGGCTTCCCTGGGATATTCCCAGTTTGAACTACTTTATGGAAGATTACCCTGGGATGTGCTAGCCATGCTAAAAGAAACCCGGGAAGAGAGAGAAGAAGCTATTGTGCCCTTTTCTCAGACTTCACAAAAACAAAATACCTATATGTCAGTATTACAAGAAATCGTAAAGAAACACTTCAGTAAAGCACAAGAACATCAGCAGGCTACATACAATAATCACAGTGTACCCTGTACATTCTCAGCTGGACAGTCAGTCTAGGTTATTCTGCCTACTTCAGAAACAAGATGATTTCCAAGTGCTACAGACCATATGAAATCTTAGAAAAGAAAGGCCCTTAGAATGATCCCATCTCCCAACCAGATAAATGACAAAAGACCCAGGTCTATCATGTTAAATTGCTCGAGGAATGGAGAGTAGATCCCAGTCAGAATAACACAGTTACTACGGCAGCTCATCTTACTGACTCTTATAGAGAGCACACATTATTTTCTTCTGACCTATCACCCGCCCAACAAACAGACCGTAGAGATCTACTGGACCAGTTTCTTGGGGGTACTCGACAGTCTGACTAATTTCTTCAATTGTATTAAAACTCCAACAGGGAAGATAGTCAATTTAAAACCATATCGAATCCCTGGGTCCTGGAAGAAAATTATTACACAAGAGATAGAGGATATGATCAATGCAAATATAATTGAACCCTCAGTGAGCCCTTGGTCCTCCTGTATTGACTTGGTCGCCAAGCCAGATCAATTATGGAGGTTTTGCCTAGACTTCGGAAAACTCAACACAATCTCCGTAGCTAGGTTAGGCCAAGTACTTCACAACCCTAGATCTAACAAGGGGATATTGGCAGGCCCCGATGAACCCTACTGACAGAGAAAAAAAAACAGCCTTTTCTACACCTCAAGGCATATTCCAATTTTTTCAGTCTTCATGCAGCACCAGACACTTTTTAGAAGCTCATGGATAAGCTATTAAAACTCTACTCAGCCTTTTGTGGAGCATACTTGGATGATATTGTGATTCTTAGCGATATTGCCAAGAACATGTCAATCATGTGTATGAAATCACTAGAGCTGTGAGAAAAAATCGGGCCCAACAGCTAACCTATGAAAGTGTCATCTTGCACAGTCTGCCATGGAATACCTCAGATTCTTCGTAGGGAATAGGCTAATACAACTGCAAACTGAGAAAGTGAAGGCAGTCCAACAAACTCATGTCCCCAAGCTCAAGAGAGAAGCGTTGTGCCTTCCTGGGTGCTGATGGGAAACTATAGGAGATTCATCCCCAATTATTCCACCTTGGCAGCTAACCTGACAGACAAATTCAAGAATGCCCAGCTACAAAATCTCTGGGATAAATGGGACCAAGCAAGCTTCAATGGTTTCAAAAACATACTTGTAATGAAATTTGTGCGACTCCTGCACCAGATGTGATACGATAGACTCTTAGTTATTTAAATCATAAATGGTTTAATTTTTCATGTATTATTTTCATACATTACAGTCATCTAAGTTTACAAGAATAAAAGTGTTTTCATGTAAACTTAGAGGACCGGAATGTATGAAAATAATACATGAAAAATAAAACCATTCATGATTTAAATAACTAAGAGTCTATCGTATCACATCTGGTGCAGGAGTCGCACAAATTACAAGTGACAAAATATGAGGAAAAATATCTAGACATTATTGTTTCAGCCACGTTAGAGTCATTTGGAGTGCAGATAGATCCGAGCACAAAGAATAACATTGGCACAGTAGAATCGCCCTTGAAAGGACTATAAGCCAAAAAAGGTTGAAGTATCTAAACAAAATACTTGTAATGAACCTGACCTTAAGATGCTGGAATTCCATAAAGATCTATCTAAGATAGGTTTGTGTGCCGTGCTATACCAAGAAGATGACGGAGTCAAACACTCGGTGCTATACACAGGCCGCAAACATTTTCCCAGAGAACAATCTTATGATACTGTAGAACTGGAGGCTCTCGCCATAAAATGGTCTGTCACACACCTGAGATATTATTGGCAGGCCGAAGGCTTAGACTGATCAGGGATCCTCCCCCGATAACTTGGATGAGTGTATGAAAGGACACCAATGCCAGAGTTATGAGATGGTTCCTGGATATACAGCCCTTTTGCATTACCATCAGGCATCGAAAAGGTCAAGGACAAGGGAATGGGGATTTCTTAAGCCAGTTCCCTGTCAACCAAGGAGGGGAAGCCACGTACATAAGGGGAGCAGTATGTGACAAATAGAGGGAATGTGTCCCTTATCCCCAAGGGGGAACCCCCCTCCTGTGAGGCTAGGGAGGTGAGTCTGCGTTGCAACAACCTCCCTAGAGGTTGAGGCAAGTGGGGCCTCACCAGGAGAGACTCCTACTTTGGGGACAAGGACTCCAGTTCCTGTGATGAACTCCCCGATGCCCTGCATGTGATAGGCTATATGGAATTATCTAAAACTCCAAATCAGCATGAGTTCCATAACTGGGATAAGAGAAAATTGACTTACACCATTATCAAATAGTTAAAGAGCCTATTTCTACAAGTCAAACACTCTGAATAACTGTGCCAAGTATGCTTAAAGAGCAGGACAAGGCAGAGAGAGAGAGAGAGAGAGAGAGAGAGAGAGAGAGAGAGAGACGCAAGCAGGGGATGGCCCCTGTATGGATATCGTCAAAGGAAGGCAGAGCCTACGCAGGCCGTGGAGTCTGCGAGTTTCAGAATTGCTTCAGAGAGGAGCAAGAGATGCTGAAGGGTTCATGTGTGCGAGGAAGCAGAAGTTAAGAATAGCTTTGTGGGTACATTACTGTGCAGGCAGCATGGTGAACAGGCTGTCCCCTCAACTACACCAATACCACAGCACAAACAAACCGACTCACGGGCCAAGTACCCGTAATGATAATGAGATGCTGGGAAGGAGAAGGAAAGGCGACCAAAGTGGGTGTCCTAGAGAACAAACACAGAAGCTAAGAGAAGGAAAAAGAAGGTCCCACACACGTATGGGTACCAGAGGTGATCCCCCTTGAGACTGGAGGTAAAGGGGAGAACAGGAATATCAGAAAGGAAAAATGGGACTCTTTATAGGATCAGAGATACTTGTCCCGGTATAAATGATGAGACAGCGAAAATCTCATTAATGAAATGGAACTGTATTAAGGAGATAAAGAGAAGCCTGAATCTACACAGAGGGAGATAAACAAAACTAGAACATTGCTACTTTGGGAAAAGGGCAATATAACCCAGAGTCTAAGAAGCACAACTTGGAACACAACAGAGAGAGATAATTGTTCACCGAAGAGCAGAGGGATCCCTAGGATATACTGCATACAAATAAGTCCATAGAAGGGAAAGTTGAATAACAACCGCATAGAAATCCAAAGTCTCAGAGGAAAAGACACTGTGGGCCTCATTACGACCCTGGCGCTTACGGAATGAAGGGGGCCGGTACAGGATCGGCCCCCCTCATTCCGTCAGGGCTGATTACGATGTTCTCTTTGCAGGACCCGGATCAGACGTCTGGTAAAACCAGACGTCTTTTCTGGGTCCCGCGAGGGGAAGAGGGAGGTAACAATGGGACACTTGTAATGTGCCCGTTGTTACCTCCCTCCCCATTCCCATTGAGCCCTATGGGGGCTCAAATGGCAATAGGGAATGGTTCCTGCAAGGAGGACTTACCGAGTCCTCTGATGTCGGAATGACTCGGTAAGTCCCCATTGCAGGAACCCGGTAATGGAGCCTGGTTTGGAGGCAGCTATGGTGCTAACAGCACCATGGCTACCTCCAAACTCGTAATGAGGCCGATATCAGAAATCACATAGTCCTATAGGAAAGAGAAAAGCATTCCCACCAGAAACAAGCAACCATTAATAAAAGGAGATAGAAAGACTGTCAATCCCATCAGGGAGTTACAACAACTAATACAAAGGATCACGAGACTCTATTCCATTGCGTACTAATCAGTAAAAGAGAAAGAAGAAAAGACATGTGCAGGAGCAAAACCTACATGAGAAGGGAGTAATTCCCTGACCATAGTTGATTATCAAAGTGGTAGTGTCAGTTAGGTTAGCTTTGGAAGGCAGACTGTTTTCATTGGAAATGTATCCACGACTGATGAGCACCTCAGTAAAATAGGTGGGGAATCCCCATAGTGATACGGGGCCTCATTACGACCCAGGCGGTAAGTTACCGCCTGGGCCGT
The DNA here is from genome assembly GCF_040938575.1 of Ambystoma mexicanum. NCBI lineage: Eukaryota > Metazoa > Chordata > Amphibia > Caudata > Ambystomatidae > Ambystoma > Ambystoma mexicanum. The sequence goes on from NC_090932.1 coordinate 496,485,652, forward strand.
GACTTTACCACCATGGCGTAAACTACGTTTACGCCATGGTGGTTGGCGGATTTACCGCCCCATTCCGACCTTGGCGGGGCGGTAAGTCCCCAATCCCCATTTACCCTTCCCCATTCCCATTTTTGCCCCATAGGGCATAATGGGAGTGGGGAAGGCGTTAATTACGCCACCGTAAATTACGGTGGCGTAATTAACTCCATGGTCCCTTAGCGCCATGGATTTTAACACCTGCTAAAAGCAGGTGTTAAAAGCACCATGGCGCTAGGGGACCTCGTAATTGGCGGTAAGGGGTCGGCGCAGCTAACGCTGGCGTAAACCCCTTACCGCCAGGGTTGTAATGAGGCCCACGGACAGATAGGCATTCTTTTATTCTTTAATAAAAAACACATTACAAATGTCATCAGAGCATCTGTGTCCTTCTTCTGATCTGCCACAATGCACACAACTCTCCTCTCCTCTGCCTGCATCTTCTCCCGCAGGCAGGGCAGAAGTCGTACCCAGAAAGTGTTGTGGTAGTACCCAGTTGATACATCTTCTGGCTTTGCCCCTGCACACGATGTAAGCCACCAGTATTAGCTTGGTTTTCCGTCTCTTTATCTGCATCTTCATGCCATCCTCCTGCTCTGCATCCACTTCATATTTCACCTTCTGCTTCCACTCCTTCTACACCTCTTTCCCCCTGGTCTGCATCTTCCTGATTATTCCAACACCTGCTTCCCCTACATCTATGCGCCCTCACATTCAGTATCCTGCTCCTACTTTTCTTGTTCCTTCTGTGAACTTTACTTTGAGGTACTGCCAAATGCCTACATGGTACTGCTCCACAGCTCCAGCCTTTCCTCCTCCCACTCTCACTTATCCATCCCATTGCTTATCGGCTCACCATCTTAATTCTCCTCCACAGCTTCAATATCCATGTTGCTTGGAGAGGTGTCATGCTCAACCACCACAGTCTCTATATCGAAGGGCACCTGACCCCACAAGATGCTCTTGTTCCATTTCTTTATTCATGCTAACATTGTGGTGAACACTAAAGGTATGATCTTCACAAGTGTTTCTGTTGGTTTGACAAAGGGTTTGGATGTTATGGGTTCGTGTTAGGAGAATGGTTAGGGGAAAAGATTAAAAAAATAATGGAATGTCAAAAATGTTTCTACAAAAGGTTTTAACTAAAATATTCTTGTTTTCTGGGGGAAAAGGAGAAAAAGGAAAGGCAAAGGGATTCAAACCCAACCAACACAAATGGTTCGGCACAGGAGTTAAGGAACTTCACAAATTGAGACAAACCTTTAATACAATCTCACAAACAGTAAATTAAATTGGGGAATAGACAAAGCATTCTCTGGCAGACTACAGCACAAGCTCTGCTGCTCTTCCCTTGTTTGATTCTGCCCTGTTCACCCATGTAAAAGCTAAGCACAACACACCCATAACCAAAAAGGGAGCTGGTCCTTTTCGATAGCTTCCAAACCTCCACAGAGTTTCTCGGGGTCCGATTTTCCTGCCATCTAATGTGATGCTCTGTTTGGCTGACCACATTCTGTCCTACATTCCGAAACTCGTGCCCTAATACTTTTGGGCTGCTGGTGGATCCCCCAAGACTGCAGCAATGTCCCAGGAGATAGGGCAGTCAGAAATGCGCCCAACATTCATGTCTAATTTAAAGCCAAAGCTTGATTGTGTCACTTACCGACTGCTTTGTTCACTTGACTTATTTCCCCAAAATGGGGGTGCCAAATTTGGATAAAAGATTTTGAGATGAAATCATGTGCCGGAACACGTATGCTAGCGAGTGTTATAAAGGTCCCCTGTGAATGTGAAAACTGCCATTGCAAATTCCTTTTCACAGCGAATAGGAAACCAGCTCGAGGCTTGTTTGCGTGACTGTATATATCATCCCGAGCCCGGAAGCCAGAGAAGGCATAGTTAACCTTTACTTATGCATTGAAAATGCTCCATGACGCCCACCAGAAATGTATTACTGCTACTTGCCACTACATTTACCAAAGGTTTCCAAGAGGAAGGAAGACTAATGCCCAGCTTCCAAAGCTGTGAAATGCACCTCCCATAAAATATGTCTGACTGTTTCTACGAGTAAAGTGTATTAAGCAATTATTTTCCAAAATTGTCCACCCTACCCCAGCCTCACAACAACCAGGAAATAAGAGGCACCTTGCAGCAGCGGGGCCAACACCATTCCAGAAGCTTCCATATGCTTCCTCTCCACATGCTAATTTCTTTCTGAATATTAACTCCAAACTGGTGTGGTTGTGGCACACTGGCAAATTGCTGGGGACTCCTGATCTGTGCTGTGCATACAAGGTGTGTGGGGGAGGGGGGGCACTAGGAATCGGTACATATTATATCAGAACGAATATAAAGTATGTGTTCCAATGAGTGTACATCCTAGTCATGCACACTGTATGTACTCCTGGGGTGCAGTCACTATATGTACCCAGGTGGTGAATTTGACATATGTACTGTTATAGCTACATGCACAATATGTATCCTACATGCACACTGAGAGTATGGTCTCTGAGTATCCATGGGATGTGTAACCTTTGCACAGCAAGCTCAATCACATTGCACTTTCACCATTAAACTGCACATTCGCCCAAGCACGGAATTATCTGAATTAGGCAAATGCAACCCTGCTGTTACAAACTCCATATATTGCACACACCCACACACTGTACATAAAGCGACACAGTGTCAACCCCTGTGTACCACCCCTTCTGTCTTCAAATTAACACTAGAGGAAAGTTATACCCATGTGTATGAAAATACCTGCCTGCTAAATTCAGAGAAACCTGGTAAATTCTACTAGTGGATCAATGACCTCCAGAGGACCCCAGAATGTGTAAACTGTCTTCTCGCTGCCAATGACATAACAAAGCATGTGAGGCGGTCAAAAACATGTACTTCGGTTTTCTTGTGTATCTTTGCCTGCACTTTAGGCTCCCAAGCAACTAGCATTCTTATCCAGCTCCAGTGACAAGGTTGCGAACTTCACCCTGTCAGGGGGCCAGGGACCCGAACCCTCTTAATCTGGGCAGGCAGTCGAGCCAGTCCTGAACCAGAGAGGGGCTGGGGGTGGTTGGGTGGACCCCTCTTCCCTCCTAGATGTGCCTTGTTTCATTTGGAAGGTACCACTGGCAATCACTCAATGCCAGCCATACCCTATTCTGATTAAAATTATATTTCTCTCATTTGGAGTAAGTTTTTTTTTTTATTTTTTTTTTTAATTTGATTTAGCTGAAGTCAATCAACTTTTGGAACTTACATGTTGATACAAAATAAAATCAGTAAACAATTCAAACTTCAATAAACAATTCAAACTTCACATTGGAACCAACAAAGATGAAGGACAAAGAGGGACATAAGAGCAACTTAAAAATTACATATTTGCGTATGATACACAAAAACACTTATGCATGTGTAGACCTCTCAAAGGAAACCAAATAACGATTCGTCCATTTTAAATAAAAAGCCCATATCAAATGGAGTAAGTTGCCAAGCTTCGCAGGATGAAACTCCAAGCTTCATAGTTGGGACGTAAATGCCAACGATGGTCCAGTGAACTATGTGTACATTAAAACAAGACTCCGTGTATTTCCACAATGCCGACAGCAACTTGAAACCACATCAGGGAGTTGAACACTAGCATGGAACGTAGGCAAGGCTAAGCTGGGGTTTAAAAGTGTTTGCTGCTGTTTTACAAACCCGGGGAAAATAGTAAGATTAGATTGACTCCAAGGAAACAGGACAGCATCCAACCAACGGCAGGGGGAGGGAAAGACTACTACAAATATAAAAATCCCATATGATACAGAAGAAACATGCAGTGTTCAGTGAGGACAGGTGGAGTGGAGGTGGACTAAGACACAATGCAGAAACATGATGTTAAAGCAGCTGGATGAGAGGACTTTGTTGGAGATTGTTGACTGTGAGGTGTTGGCTGTGAAAGAGGTACCTGACTTTAAGAGTGTGTTGATGGTCGCTGGCAGGTGAATGGTGTTGGAGAGAGCAGAAGTGTAAGTGAGAGAAAGAGGAGCGCCTGAGGGAGTGAAAGAGTGGAGGTGCGGAGGAGAGTGGAGAGGACAGGGGAGGGGAAGAGATGTGAGAAGCGGGACGGAAGAGAATCGGGAAAGGCAATGGAGGGGAAAAGTGAGAGAGGGGGACAGCAGAGGGAGTGCAAGAGAAGTGGATTGCAGAGAGAAGATTGGAGAGTGGGAGAGTAGGGAGGGTAGAAGATAGGAGATTGTGTGACCATTGGGTGGCCAGAAGGACCACATGGGTAAATGGAAGAGAAGGGGAGAGAGTGTGAGAGCAGAGTAAGGAAGGGAGAGAGGAAGCAGTTCAAGGGAGAGGAAAGGGGGAGGGAGGAGAAGGAACACCAGGGAAAGGAACACACGGGCATGGAGCCGCAGTATGAGTGGAACTGGGAGTTTAAAAAGGCAACAAACCTTATTGAATGTACAAATCCCAGGGATTTTTCAGGATAGGTACCGCCTAGAGGAAGTAAGACAGACAAACTAAGACCTTAAGGCCATTTCTCTAGATCGAATTATAATTAGTAGGTGTTATCGATCTATCATTGCCAACCTCGGATATAGGGAAGCCTGGGCTCGTGTTGTAGGAAACACACAGGAGATGATAGAGGGACCGCCTTTAGTATGCCACATTTCAATTATATACCATCAATATTCTTAATATCTTGAGTTATATCAAATAAAACCCATTGAAGCATCTTTTGAAGTCGGGGTGCTCTTTAGGCTATCTGTATGGCTGCAGGACATGATGTATTGTTAAAGCCGCTTTCCCAGCATTTCTCTTTTTAAATCACAGTCCTATTTTATAATGGGTTATAGACTTAATTAAATGAATTCTTTCTCCAGAAAGGTAATGGCAATAATGATACATGTATTTAAACAAACGAAACACTTCACCATCACCACATTTGGAAATTATGCGTGGCATTCACACTGCCTAGAATATAAATGGACTAATGCTGCTAAAAGCTTCTTTCAATATAATAACTTGAACTTTGTCCCATGTCGTCAAAGGAATTCTCAGCATCATTAGTACGCTTTTCACATAAAGATTGATATCGGCTTTGTGTTTTTTGGGTAGCCTGGACGAAGACAAGTGAGAGTGGGGGCTAGGGGTCAGGCTGATGAAGCATTTAATGATAATGGGAAACAGTCACTCCAGGCAGACATAGCGATCCAGATAAGTGGGGAGATTGCTGTTGTGTCACACAGGCACTTGTTTTCTTTAATCGCTCCAATTAGAAAACAGCTACTTCACTTGGCCAGCAGGAGACTGGCATCCTGAGAGACAGAAAGGTGTTTAGCCCGATCTCTTCAAATATACACAGCTGGCAGAGGACTATTCAACATTTAATTTGGCTTGGCCAACGAATATGACAAAAGCAGCATTTTCATAACTCTCAAATGTCCGTCTTCATCTCAGTCAGTGTTCTGCTTTAGAGAACGAAACAACATGTTTATGTTATCAAGAGGGAAAAAAGAAGGAGGCATTGAAAAACGGTAATAGAGAAGAGGTGTTGAATAATATGCAATGAACTGTGGAAATGAATAGTAATTGGTTCAATCAGGATGGGGAAGAACAAGTTTGCACCAAAGGGATACATAGCTAAAACAATGGTGAAATTGCTTTCCAGATAGCTCATTGAGTTAAGGGCTCACTGTCGAGAAAGGAATTCAAACAAGATGAAAGGTACAAATCACACTTGGTCAAAGTTCAGACTTTCATCCTCTTAGTCTCATAAATGTGCCACCATAATTTGGCTAACAGAAATATCAATGTACTGTGGCATAAGCCTGGAACAAATCAAATTAGCACTAATACACACAATAAATTGTTCACGGGACAAGGGAATGAATGTGGCAGTAGAGATAATAGGAGGAAAGTGAAGTAGAAACAAGTGCTAGAGGAAGGTTGGTATAAAGTTGCCGGACTAAAATAAATGGGATGAAACATGTAAACAACAGAGATAATATGAAGAGATAAGAGAGAACGGCTGAAAGAAAGCAGCAGCTAAGAGTTAAACATGCAAAGAAGAGGAAGGGGTAAGGAAGACCCAAGTGTGTGTGTGACAGCTTTTAAGATTACATACGAAGGGTTGGAGCTTATAGGAACTGTGGGTCTTTGCGCTATTGTTTAGATTGTTCTGGCGCTTGTATGGACTTGCTCCGTTATTGGCCTGTCGTCTGCATGGGGATCACAGAAGGACACAGCTCCTGCTGTCCCAGTGTTTATGGATATTTATTTTGGTAACTGAGATCCAACTGTCATACTTTGGCGCTGACCTGATGATCCTTGGTATTTAATACGTTTTGATTTCCACACTTGGTAAGTGTTTGCAATAGATATTGGATTACTGCTCGTCATGTGCTTCATACAATTGTTGTCACTCTTGTGACATGCATTTCAAATTGGTCATGACTTTCAAAGAATACCAAAAAAGCAATTGCTTGGGTATCACTAGTGCCGACATGTGTTTCGACCTCAAGGTTTTTCTCAAGGCAAGTTTAAATGATGCGTGGTCCCGGTTTGTGGTGAAAATAGTCATGGTTTTCAGAGTACTGGATAGGACCTGTTCCCGAATGGGTAAAGTTAATTGTCTTTGTTCCCGCGGTGATCTGCTGTGTGTGGCCACCAGTCAGGAAGAGGGATTACTCTAGGGAACCAGGGATCCAAAGCCCAAAACACACTATCAACCTGAAGTTGCAGTGAGAAGGAACGAACCATAGCACAGTTCCACTACGTGTACTGTTAGTGGCAATACTTTGTATAGCCATTTATTATCCTACAGGATATGGTAGATGACCAAAATGATTTCTCTTATCTAGGCATCATTATGTTTCGAGGATTACTCCTTTTCCATGTTTTGCTGACTCAAACACGTATGATATGAAGTAATTCAGAAGGAGCCGAACATAAGGGTGGCATTTCAACTTGAGGTTTTTATTCAAGAACAAAAAAAAACAAATACAAAAAGGATCTTTCTTTCCTTACAACTAAAAGGATTGACCTTCCTAACTGAATTATTACTCAGGTGCTTGTCGTCAGTGTGGTTGTCAAACTAAAGAATTTGTGCTCTGTCCAAAAACCATCCTACTCTGACCCTACCACTAACCAAAGGTATTCTGCAAACAAAAAAGGCAACCAGGAGAATGACTTCCATCACCTTGTCAACTGGTTAAGCCTTAAGGCTGACTTCAATAGTCTCTGGCAATAACTTTAAAATAGTCCTTCCAACTCCTCCCAGGGACTTCTCTGGGCTTGGTTAAATGTCCAACAATTCTTCTTCTTCGGTGATATTACATGGACGCGGTAGCGTCCATGTAGTTATGGTTATGTTGGTGTTTCCATAGGAAGAGCATTTTTTGGGTGGCTTATAACTTTGCTCCCTCTGGACAAATCCTCACCAAACTTTGCAAAAAAGTATATGGCCCACTCTGAATTCTTCTGCAAAGCTTGGAGAGGTTTGGTCCAGGGGGGGCAAAGTTATAGGGGGGTCCCAAAACTTTTGTTTTTTCCCATAGACATAATGGGAAAAAACTTTGCACACGCCTACAGCCCAAACCCCTGGACGGAGTTACACCAAATTTGCAGCAGGAGCGGGGGCTTGGTCCCGAAAGCGTGCTTTTGCAAATTTGGTGTAAATCCGTCCAGTAGTTTTTTTTAAAATGACCAAAATGTAAGGCAAAAAAATTAGTGATATCTCCATTCGCTTCGCGGACGGACTTCCCAGTTCGCTCCGCGGACAGTGCCCTGATTGGCCGAGCGGCTTGCGAGATCTCTGACGTGTTTGCTGATTGGACGGCATGGGGCGTGGGGCGTGGAGCGCGTCAGATTTTTGGTGGCGCCCGACATCTTGCATTCGCGGACGACCGCGGACAGTGAGGTGAAACTTGGTTTAAAAATTGTATTTAGTGGAGTGTGTTGGATGGGGGAGTATGAGATAGGTGAAATGTTGTATTTTTTTTATGTGCTAGAGGCTTTTGTTGTGTTCGATTTGTCTGCGGACAACACGGCTGTTCTGAAATGTTCGTAAATAAACAAAATGGATTCAGTGTCAAGTTGCAAGTGTTCTAAGAAGACTCGTGGGGTCCTGGAATGTTCGCAGGGGGTGTCCTGAAGACGTTGTCTGTATTGTTCGTTGTCAAGCTGAAAGTGTTCTAAGAACACAGTGGGTGTCCTGAAATGTTTGTACATAAAGAAAATGGGGGTGTCCTGAGGATGCTGTCCGTATCGTCCTCTGGCAAGTTGAATGTGTTCTAGGAACTTCCTTGTGTCTGCGGACATTAAAATGGTTGCAATGCTTGAATCAATGGGTGTGATATGCTGCGGTGGTTGTGGCCAGGGTATAGAATGTTGGGTGCATGGCCATTTAGCCATGCACCCAAGAATCTATGCCCTGGCCACAACCACCGCAGCATATCACACTCATATGCCATGCACCCAAGAGTCTATGCTCTGGCCACAAGCACCGCAGCATATCACACTCATAGTGGCTTATAACTTTGGGTCAAAAACAAATTTATAAGGAACATTGTTATAAGCCAGTTTGGGTGTGATATGCTGCGATGGATGTATTTATCATGTTATACTTACAATTTGGTTTAGTAACAGGAGTTCATGTTTTTCTTGTTCATTTCTGTGATAAAAGAAAATAGCATGTTAGTACTAGTATTTTATAAAGACGTATTACATTGTACAATAAACATTTTCTTCTTTTTTTGACCCTCCTATTTAGTAGATGACAAACCAGAGTACTGTGCAATTTGCTCAGTTTCTGTGTTTGTTGCTAAAATCATTGGGTCTGTGGGAGAAAAAAATTCCATGTTGGATTAAAAAAAAAACTTTTTGTGTTATGCTACAGTTTATTTGTTTGTTTGTTTTCAGCGTTTACTTGTTGTTTCTGGCTAATGCTTCATACATTGGATTGTTCCAGTTTTTGGGAGCAGTAAGATATTAGGTATTTGTTTGGATATTGTAAAATTTTGGAGCAGTTAGATAGCCGTAGGCGTATTCTAACTGTTTATTTTTTTATATAATTTCGTGGTATTGATTTATCTGTTTGGATATTTCTAAATTTTGGGACAGTTAGATACCAATTGGCGTATTCTAACTGTCTGTTTTTTTCTCTATTTGAGTGGTATTAATTTATCTGATTAGTTGTTGTAGCATCTTTGGGCAGTTAGATAGCTTTTGGAATATTGTGACAGTTTATATTTTTTTTACTACAAGTGTACTTAAGGTTTAAGTACAGTTTAGTTATCAAATGTTGGTTTTAAGACATTAAATAAGCATTGGTAAGATTTGCTGGTAATCTCTGCTTTAGAGTAATGGTACTATCATTACATTCAAAGCATCCACATTTCTTTTTTATATATGCAGTGTAGTGCCCTGAATTGGTTGTGGCTCCTGCGTGGTAGATTATACCTATTGTTGTGAAGGTTTTCCTACCAAGTGATATTTGACCATGTGTGAATCCAGTCAGCTTGCAGTTGTTTTTGGTACCATCTGCATTGTAACGTAGAAGCATTAGTATTACGTATTTACTATGTGTTTCTATTACTAACGTGGAGCAATTATCTGAATTGCAGGTCGAACATAATCTACCATGGTTTGCATTTTGTACAAGTTGCTGAAATGGAACGGATTGACAATTAGGTATTGATATATACACAAAGCGTTCATTGGGGATGTGTTCTTGTGTCACATTGTTGCAGAGAGTGCATGTATGTTTCCACATGTATGACATGTGGAAGATTTCATTTATAGGTATGTTTTTGTTTTCCAGTACTAATAGTAAGTACATTAGACATTCTTGTGGATCTTCCTGTGAGTTTATATTGAATTTCACCATTCCAGCACAGTAGTCCAATTGTTGTCTTATTCCATAAACACTATACGTGTTGTCAGGATTGTTTGCTGCATTTCTGTGAAGTACTAACATTTGCAGACACGATGGGTCTGTACTGTGTAAGTAAATGTTCTCAACAATTGGTGGTAATTGAAATAGAATATTCATTGCTACATTTGCGTAGCAACTTACACCAACTATATTTGAGAGTTTAAATGGACCAGGTAGTTCTGTATCTGACTGCTTTTTTTGGAGTTTGTCTTCCTTCTTTGAAGAAGTACCTGGTTTACTTTCCCTAATTGATTCTTTTTTGTTTGTGGCACTTGATGAAGTATTACTTTCTTTTACTCTCTTTGGAGGATTTGCAGTGACATCCTGTTGCTTTTCTGTTTGATTTATTTTTCTTTCATAATGTTTTACTTTTTGTGGAACAGAATATGTGTTTAGATGGGGAGTGTATAGTGAACGAAGTCTATTGTATTCTAAAATGCAAGGAATATCAGAGTTTATTTTACTTGCATCAAAGTTGATTAGAAATAGACCGTCAAGTGTACGAAAGCGTGATATTGCTACGTCGCTCATGCCTTCTTTAAAGACTGTGTTACCAATGTCTATCATTGCTTTGTCTAGTGTAAGACCTTGTGATTTATGAATGGTGACTGCGTATGCAAGAGTTAGAGAAAATTGTTCTCTGCGTACATACATGTCTTTGAAGAGAAGGAATCGAGCTGTTGAGCGTCCTATTCTTTTTACTTATGAAAGTTTGTCAAAGAGAATATTGACAAACTGAATTTAGTTGTCTCGTGGGTATGTTTGTAAGCCAACAACTGTACCCAGTGCTCCATTAACTAGTCCTTGGTCCACGTCAAGGTTACGTTTCAGCATTACTCTGCAATTTAAGGATAATTTTAATATCTTTTCCAAGCCTGCTGTGTTTGAGATTGATTTTTCTAAACTATTTAGTCTTGTTGTGGCTTGGTCACACATGGGTAGTGTCATTCCATGTACATCTAGTTTGTCTGTGGAGCTAATTTCCATTATTGGTTGCATTTCTTTACTTAACATTTCTTTACTTAACATTATTTCATTGAATTTGAAACAGCTTGCAAGAGCTGACATTAAGGCCATACAATTGACATTTTTGTGGGCTATTTGTTCCATAACATCTGTAGCACATGCATTAACACCATAAAGTGCATGAATGTGCCGGGTTTTCAATATTGCTTCTGCTTCTTTAGAAAGTATACCAACTCTGATACTTTTTAAGATGTTGGCATAAGTGAGATTTCTGTTAATTCTCTGAATTGGAAATGTTGCCAAAGGTTGAGATTTCCAATGCTGTCAACAGTTTTACGGCAGAGTTTGTGTCCTAATGTTTTAAAAATAGGCTCACCTTTTACTGGTGTCAATTGAAGAAGATCTCCGAAAACAATAATGTGTTTTCCTGCAAAGAGCTCTTCATAGTTTGTTTTGAGTACTTCTTGTAATCTGAGGCGAATCAAAGTCAAAATTAGGTTGGCCACCTTGCTCACTTCATCTATTAGTGGCATTTTCATTTGTTTCAATACTCTGCGTAGTTCCATTGCAGCTTCTGCAGAAAGTTTGTAGTAATCTAATTTGTTTTGGTGTTCTACTGGCAGGAATAGTAATCGGTGTAAAGTGACACCACCTATGTTGTAGGCAGCTATCCCTGTGGGGGCAGTGACAACAGCTGACAGTTTGTTGTTTGTCAATTGTTGAAGGAACTTACTGATGATTTTGATTAGGAATGTTTTGCCAGAACCAGCTTCACCACTGACATACAATAGTATATGTTTGTAATTTTGACAGGTGCATTCTTTGTTTTCATGTTGTACACCATGTGCAATTTCTTTTGTTACTTCTTGAAAAATGCTATGTTGCTCATTGTTTAGCTTTGATTGTAGTATAGTTAAGTCTTCTTTATCTTCACACTGACACATGGTGTTTTCTTCTTCTATCATAGCTAATTCTGCCTCATTTGTTATTAGTGGGTCTCCCAGTGGTTCTTGGCCTCCTGTGACAGAAGGTTGACTACTGTCAGGAGTGTCCTTATCTAGTTGGGCCCGGAGTTCTTCTTCGTGTTGCTGTTCATTGCGCAACATTGTTTTGTACTGTGCAAAGTTTACATCAGTTATACTGCTTTCATTTGCTTTGAAAGCGTCTTCATATGAGTAATATATGTCTAGTATTTCTTCTTCTTTTCTCCATGGTTTAAAGAGTTGTAGCAGGGACATGTAATATACTTCTTTATGTTGAGGAGTCTTTAATGACAATTTGATATGATTAATTAAATTTGGTTTGGTGAGTTTTACTAAACTGCCTTCACAGTTTGTCACTTTGTATTTACGGTTTTGTTCATCAGGTTTTATATTATTTTTGTATGTGTAGTTTTGGGCTATGTGGTATAGACACATGGTTTCCAAAGTAGTACTCCTGTTTGGGTAGTATGTGTGCAATAAATACTTTTTTAAAATGTCTTGGCTGTTGGGATCATGTTTGGCTAGTGTTTCTATATCTTCATATGATTTTAGAACTCTTTTTCTAGATTTAGCTGGACCAAGACTTAGCCATACTATATTTGCAGATTTACCATACAATGCAGTACCAGTTAATCGATCAGCTGCTTCATAGGATCCACATTCTCTATGGGACAGCATTTTTATGCCCAAGCTGTATAATTTCTGAGACACTGTTTTATCTGATGACAGGTCATTCCAGAGGTCTTGGAGCTCTGTCTTTTCTGATTTAGTTAAGTATGCTGTGACATATCATGCAACTGCAGTAGATTTGTCTGCAATGTACTGCACATCTATGTTTGCATTCCATAAGTGGGCAATGATTGCATTGTAATCATTGATATATTTTTCTTCTTCTTTTCTTTTTATGCAATATGTATTTTTAGGTGACTTACCTTTAACACTATGTCTAACTGAAGACATGAGGTTGTTCACTTGACCTATATTTGTAACTGGTCTAGGGAAACAAAATCGGCATTTGGTGTAGTATATCCCTTTGTTTTTGTATTTGCGACGACAATATTTGCCACATTTGTGTCTTCGGAATTGTAAAATTTTTGCATGAAGATCACTATTTGTGGATTCTGATGGAATTTCACAAGTGACATATTTTTCAATAAACTGTAAAACAGTGGCATCACTGTCTTGACCAAATATAGGAGCATCTTTAATCCATAAAAGCATGTGGACATGTGGTGCTCCTCTGGCTTGGTATTCTTTTCTCCAAAAGAAGTGTTGCACTTCTCCAAGGGGAGGAACAGTTTTATTACAAATAAAATGTAGCATAGCAATGAAGCGATGGTGAAAATATCTTGAAACATTAACAGGATCTTGAGAACAAAGTTCTCCAGGTGTTAGTATATTTATGTTTGTTTTGTTTTTGTTTGATATGCGTAGGAAAGCATGTAAATCTTCCCATGCATATTCTGCACAACTTAATGTAACAAACCAAGTGGGTGGGCCAAGGTTTCTGATCATACAACGTACATCTCCATGACGTCGAAACCAGTACTCTTTAGTACCACGCATATTTGCTAATAGATTTGTAAGATTTGCTTGTGAAATGTCATCTTTTTATTGAACTTTTTGTAATAATTGTGTAGCTGTCATATTTTGAAAGTGTGATCCTGATTTTAATATGTGTGCAACTCCCTAACATAAAGTCGCTAGTTCACTTTCAAAGAGTAGGTGGAATATGTATTCCACATTTTGTCGAAATCTGGGATCTTCAGAATACATTCGTAATGAGCGATATTCTGATGCTGATATTTGAATAGGTCTATCATCGTATCTTCCTCCTTTGCCAGTCGGAAAGAGTGGAGGAAAAGCACGTGATTCTATACTTTTTTCCCATATGCTGATTGGTGATCCTTTTGTTTGACGCATTTGGTACGTTTCCAGTGCATCTTCTATGGTGTCATTAGAGTGCAATGGATGAATTGTATAATGGTCTAAAGTGTTTGATATTGTAGCAGGATCTAGGAGCTCAAATTGACCAGCTTCTTGTGTCTCTTGAATTATTTCAGTTGTATCTTTCAAGTTTTCTTCAATATTAATTTTGTTGTAATATTCATTATTCTCTTTAAGATATTGCAGGGCTTCTCTAACTTTATGTAAATCTACCAGTTGTTGCCAAATTTGTTTGTCTTTTGTAGGTACTCCATTTACCAAGATAATTAAAGATTGTTGCATTGGACTTTGCACTCCTAGAGTGTGAACATTTTCTTTTAGATCTAATGGTAAATACACTACTTTTCCACGAATACCTTTCACTAATTCAGAGGGAGGTAATTTTGCAGTTTTTGGTTGAAGGCGTATTATCGCTTGAAATGGGTGCACTGTTTGAATTATGATGCTCTCATATAAATTAAATTGTTGAAGGGGTTTTGGTAGTGGATATATTTCCAAGTTATTTGTGATAGCACGTGAAGGAGTTTGGTTGTTGTCAAGTTTTGAAGTGCAGTAACTGCAAAGTATTATGGGGTCAGTTATTTTGTATTTGTTTTCTGCTATAAGGTAGAGAGCTAATTCAAACCATTTAGATTATTCATTGTCTTCTATTTTGTATGATAGGTCTACAGTTTTTGTGTTACTTTTATAAAAAGTTCTGCTGCAACATACACACACGTGGTTTGGTACTTCAGCTGAAGTACTTTCAAATTTTAGTATTTCTTTTGTGTATATGTGTAGTGAAAGGTTGCCATGTGCAGAATTGTTACGAAGTACGTTTACAGCTAATTCATCTTGTAACTGGGTTTCACTTCCAAAATATTTTGTTTGGATATAGTCGATTTCTTTTAGTAAGTCTTTTGCCGTACCATGTAGAAGAATGTTATTTATATTGGCTAGTGCTAAAGCAGGACTTTTAGCATAGTGCAGTTTATAAACTAGATTTCTTATACTTGCATGATGTGTTGATACGCTTCTTCATTAAAGTATGGTTCTGTGCTTGTAGTTTGACTCCATTCACCTCCACAGATATTTAAGAAGCTATTTCTGTTGACATTTTGTTTATTGAGAAGTCTTTTTTGTAATTTAGTTATTAGTTTTGTCAGTGGTTTTATTCTGTTTAACACTAAAATAAATAACTTTCTTTTGAGAAGAATTGCACTGTCTATCAACGCTTCTAAGATTACTTTTCTATGATAGGTTTGAAGTGTTGAACCTGGTTTCTCTCCTGTTTCATAAGATTTTGAAGGACTTTGTCACGGAACATTTTGGCTAAAATACTTTTCTTGGTATGCTTACTTTGTACTAAATCAAGATTTATAGAAGAAGTTTTATTTGTAGTGATAGTTTATTTTCTGTTAATTGTTTTTTGGTTTGTTTTACTTTTTTGATAGAGGAGGCAAAGTTTTTGTACTAGAAACTTCTTCTGTTTCACTACATGACTGTATTAGCTGTTGTGTTTCAA
The DNA here is from genome assembly GCF_040938575.1 of Ambystoma mexicanum. NCBI lineage: Eukaryota > Metazoa > Chordata > Amphibia > Caudata > Ambystomatidae > Ambystoma > Ambystoma mexicanum. The sequence continues at coordinate 496,501,004 of NC_090932.1, forward strand.
CTTTTTTTTACAAATTCTGCTATAGATGGATGTTTATGTTGGAGAGTTTTCTTTTCATTTTCTCTACTTCTGTGTTCCTTTCTACTGAGTTGTTTTTTGGTAGGCATTCTTTAGGGTCTGTTGAAAAAAATACAGAAGGTATGGGTTGGGGTGTTCTGGAATGCATGTGTGTTGTGTGTATGAGTGTTTGAGTAAGATTATAATGATGTATGTAATGGTGTGTGATTGTGCTTTGGGAAGTACAACTACGAGGGATGGGTATTCTTGAATTAATGTGTTACTAAACTGGGGTTCAGATGACAGAAAAAGTAAGCCAGTGGTTTGGAGAAGTATAAATAGTATATCTAAAGCTATACAATTAAAACAGTTGTTTGTTATACAACATCTAGATTCTAGCGGCTGAGTTGGGTAATTTGTGTGTTGAAAAGTAGGAAGTTGTGGGCCATTCTGCCAGTAAATCACTGTTTAAGACGGGGGGATTTCTGGTCAGAATGGTGCAGAATCACTATTTTTAGGCACAGAAATAGCATGAATTAACCTTACAGTGTGTTTGAGTAATAATTCAAATATTATGGTAACATTTTCGTACTTTTTTTCTAAAATGAGCAGTTTGCTTCTTAGTTGTTCTTTGTACTTCAAATTCGGCTGCTTCTTTTCTGGAGAATGGTCTTCACTGCAATTGTAAAAGAAAGAAATTAGTAATTTGGTTTGTATATAGCTCTGTTTTTAATTTAGACATAGATTTTTTAAATTGAAATGCTCAGCGCCTTCCTCAAAACCATTAAAACTATCTTATGACTAATTGTAGGAAAGAAAATATCTTTACTATGGCTTATGAAATTCATAATGTACCACTGTATACCACTATTCCTGTAACTAAGCTTTTCCACGTAATAGTGAGTCAATGTCATAGCCTGCTTTTCCACGTAATAGTGAGTCAATGTCATAGCCTGCTTGTCCTATATAAATGTAAGTAATTATATACATTGAAAAAATTAAAACCAATTATGTGTTTGTACAAATATTATTGTTTGAGATTTGATCATAGAGTGTGCATGTAATTTTGTTTGATTATATGTAGTCTATATATTTTATTTAAAAAATGTTGGTTTAACATTAATTGTGTGTGTGTTTGTGTATGAAGAAATTAAATGGTATGAAGGTTTGTAAGTCACAGTTCATTTTAGGATAATGAAAACATGATCGTAGATTCATTTTACATATTATACAAGATAAAGGTTGGTTAGAAAATGTGTTCATGTACTGTATGGAAAATATGCATACCTGTAGTTTGTGCTCATACATATGGATATGGACGAAGCTGCAGGTAGAAATCTTGGAGACTTGTATAGTATTTCTCATAGATTGTGCTTGCCAATGGTATGAGACTTGTACTCCGAGAGATTTACCGTACATTTGCAGTGCTGATCTATGATGATGCAGTTACATGTAGAGGTCTTGGATTTGATTGGTGGATGGTCATTTGATTTCTTAGCTACATCCAATGAGGGAATGGTACAGAGAGTGAAGTGGAAATGGTAGAAGGGCTGTCCATGTTACGATATGTTCGCGGACATGGCGGTAGTTCTAGGACACCGCGTATTACATCCGGGGAATTTGGGGTGGGGAGGCATGCAAATGAGATTTAATGTAGCAAGGGATTGGTCAGTAAAGTTTAGTGAGTGTGTTGTGCTAGGAGAGGTTTTCTCAGATATTCTTTTTGCTGAGAGAAGAACAGATAGCTATGGCTGAGTGTTTCAGAAAACAGATTGTGTGGATTTTGGGAGTCTCGTGGATACATTGGTTGAAGGTGCATACAGAAAGCTGTGGAGTATCTATAGATCTTGGATTCCCACATGTGGAAGTGCACTGGCATGGAGTGCATGGAATGAAGTGGTTGGACTTGCTACCTCTCTGTGCAACTTTGAAGATAGAGGAACATCCAGACATAATTGTAATTCATTGTGGAGGGTACAGTTTAGGACATGTGTCTGGAATTTCTTTGCAATTTGCAATGAAAGAAGGACTTCAGAAGATCATGGACATGTTTCCAAACTCCAAAGTAATTTTTTCACGGATTGCCCAGAGACAAATGTGGCTTCGTTCTTTCTCATGTGGTCCACAAATGGAGAAAGTAAGGCGTAATGTCAATAAAGCTGTTTGTGCCTTCCTAAGAGATTTTGGCATGTCCTCTTTTCACAATGAAAATATTATGTTTCGTAGTACATACATTTTTCGCAGAGATGGAGTCCATCTTACTTATGCTGGCAATCAGATTTTTCTGAGAAATGTACAAAATGCATTGCAAACTTTTTTAGAAATACAGCATCCATTTTGAAGTAGGTGTTAAGTATTTATCATTTTTGACATACAAACACCTCCCAAAGGCTCTTTTCAGAGCTTGCTGCCAGAGGAAAATGCAATGGTTACAATAGGGTAGCACCCCAATTTTTTTTATGTTCGCGAACTGTCCGCGGACTTTTAAGATATACAAAGGGCCCTGCTTTATTTATCTTCACTTCAATTTTTTAACTGTGAAAGGCGGCTCTGAAAAGAGCCTTATTTTATTTTTGATTTTTGTTATTTTGTATTTTTTTTGGTTTTTTATACACGACACACTAGGAGAGGAGGGGAAAGGAGGGTAAAGTGGGGGACACCAACCACAGGGATAAGAAAGGGCGAGCTGAGAGAGGAAGATGTAGAGTGGGTTTTATTTGGGTAGTGAACAGGTCTTCTCGTGCTCTGAGACGATAGTCTCAAAAGCACTCCGAAGTCGCTCCCCCCTGCAGAGTACTGTGTCACAGTACATACATACAACTGTGACCCTCGAAAGGTAAGGGTCATCAGAATTATGTATGGCCTGTGAGGCAGCTTGAGGAAGACGCTGTCCCACAGAGGTGTTCCTTGTGGTGACAGGATCAGAAACGGAGGATGAAGTAGAGGCAATCAACCTACTACGCTCTTCGCAAGGTACAACCTGGCGAATGGCCCCAGTGTGGAATGAGTTCAGGTGTCGTTTCATGGTCGTGGTCCCAAAGCTGTATGCACCATGCCTCCCACGACTGAGTACCATTTTGCACTCATTGCAGGTGACACGGTTCGCACGAGCCTTAGGAACATTCCCATGAACGGTAAACACCCGCCACACCCAAGAATCATGCCGAGGGCGAGTAGTAGGGATTTCCTCTACCTCATTCTCGTCATCCTCTTCTTCCTCCTCTGTATCCTCACTCCTGTTCCCCTCTTCAGGCCCTTGGGGAGATGGTGGTGTTGGAGGGGGTGGGGGTGGTGGTGGTGCTGAGGCAGATGTAGCACCAGGTGGCAATAGTGGAGCCATGGATGTCATCGGCTTGGAGATGGAAATCTCAAAATCTGTAAAGTATGCAACAAAATGCAGTGTGCTCTGTGGAATATCCAGAAAGACAATGAGAATGAGCTCTAGGGCGTGGTCTTTTATAGGGGTGCTTGTACGCGGTTCGCGGACATGCCCGCCATCCGCAAGACAGATCGAACACCAAAAAAGGTTAAAAAAGTCACAAAAACTATGTGGAAACTTAGGATTAGTATGTGGGATTTGTGGTATGGTGAGTTTTTAATGAGAAATATTGTGGATTACTTGGAAATGTACTTTTAAACTGTTCGGTGATACGAACAGTGTCCGCATTCAGAACACGCGATCAGCATGGATGTGGTCACATGATTGCTTCGTGAGCATGTTCGCTAAGGAACCGGCTGTCCGCAGGACACCCAATGTACGGACATTGTTTTGCGCATGCGTGTTGATGTTCCACGGCAGTGTTCGGGTCCTGGACTAATTAAAAGTGCGTCACACATAAAACGAACAGTTACGGACAGCCGTTTGTTCTTAGCACAGTTTAACTTACTTGCAAACAATACAGACAGACATAGCGTCCCCAGCACACCTCCATTTTCGTTTATTTACGAACAATTCAGGACACCAGGAGTGTTCTTAGAAAAGTTTCAACTTGCTAGCGAACATTACGAACAGGCATAGTGTTCTTAAGGACACCTCCATTTTCATTTATTTATGAACATTTCAGGACAGTACGAGTGTTCTTAGAACAGTTCCAACTTGCATGAGAACATTATGGACAAATTAACAGGGTAATTCATAGAATTTCGCACAAAAGTGGCACACGCGGCTGGCGCACAGTGTGCGCGTGCGAATGTCTGCGTAAGCCGCGTGCTCTAAAATCGATTTCTGCGCACAGCGTATTCATGGATTTTAGCCTCCAAAACCAACCGTGGCCCCGAGTGGCGCAGTGACCCTGCAGCAGCGCCAGTTACGCCCCCAAGAACGCCCTCGCGGAAGGAAAAGCCATCAAAATTCCCAATTCAGCGCAAAGGGCTGCGCTAACCATACAGGGCTGACAAACAGCAAACGGCAAGCGGGGAACGGGTATTACTGGGGTGCGTGAGAAGTTCCAAACGCAGTGCAGGGCACCTACCAGCAGGCCCCCACTCATGTCCCCCAGCACCCCCACCCCCAGCAGTACAGGGCACCTGCCAGCAGGCCCCCACTCATGTCCCCTTCACCCCCACCCCCAAGCAGTGCAGGGCACCTGCCAGCAGGCCGCGACACATGTCCCCCAGCCAACACGTCATCACAATCTAGATCCCTGGCACTTATGGCCAGCCTCCACAGGCCAAAGACCCACCCAAGTATTGCATCCACCCACATAGAAATGCCAATTACATGATACAACCCCAATAGCAAGTATGTAAATGAACACATGTCCGTCACTCACACACAATGGGTGCAAGTGAATGTCAAAACCCATATCATGACATGCATGAAACCACAAAAGGAAGTATAAAAAAATATATATTAAAGATAACATGAACGTAAATCAAATTAAACACACAACAATGGGAATAACAAAAGAAATGGTCCATGTCCGATAAATAATGAAAACCAAGAAAACATAAGCAAAAGAAATCCAAAAAGAAATGTTGTTCAAAGTCTCAGTCCAAAAAAGCAAATCCAAGGGAAAATAAAAAGTAAAAACCATTGCTCCATGGTGAACACAAAAAAAATATTAAAAAAGATGAATCCAATGCAGAACTATGTACAATTGAAGAATCCAGGGTCCAAGAAATGAAACCTACCAAAAACTACTACCAAATAAAAAAAACTATATATAAAAATGTGGTGCATTGTCCAAGCGGTCCAAAATAAAAAAAAACGAAAGGAAACCTAATACTAACTAAATAAATATTTTCAAGGGCAGCGGACAAGTCCAACGGCTCACTTGTTGATGTCCCGGGCCAGGGCATCATCGAACTCCTGCTCGATGTCCCGGAGGCGGTCCTCTTCCATGGCCCCGAGGGTTCGCAGGGACGATGACATCTGGATCTCCAGGTCCCTGCGAATGGCCTCAAGGCACTCGGCCCGCCTCAGGGCCCTACGCATGGAGTTCTCCGCTCTGACCAACGTGAGCCGTGCCTCTTCCGCCCGCTGCCGCTCCGCATCTATCACATGGCCCAACCGCTGCCACATGGAAGACACTTCCCGTCCAGGGTCCTCTTGCCCTGTGGCCAATGCTAGCCCCTCCGATGATGAAGGCCCCGAGCCATCATGGCTCCCACCTTGTTGCTGCTGCTGCTGTGCTGCTGCCTGTGCCCTGGCTCCTGCTGCCTGCACATCCTCCTCCAGCTGGGGTGCAGTTGTTGAGGTGGCCACCCCTGCTGGACGTCCGACTCCCGACTGTGGCAGGGATGTGTCCTCCACCAGCCTGGCCGCAGGGTCAGAGGCAGCTCCACAGGGCACCCAGGTGACCCATGGGTGGGAAGATGGCACGGAAGACAACTGGCGCATAGGGGGTTCAGTTGAGGAGGGGGTATGAACAAGGTCCAGAAAACAGAGAAATCCAGCCCTGGTGAGCTGTCCCAGTGGGTCAACACGGTCAACGAGCCATGCGAGAAGACGTGCAGTCTCCTCATGAAAAGACTGCAGGTCAGCTCGAATGGCACGTTGACGCAACGCCACTCCACCCAGGACAGGCTCAAACCGGTGCCGGATAGCCACATCCGCAGGGAGAGGAACGCCAGTTGGTGTAAGCCGATCCCCTCCCTGAGAACGGGTCTGGACGTAGGTATCCCTGCTGGTGCAAGATGATGCAGTCACAGGATCGGGGACAGGATTACACACAGGCACCTCCGTGGCAGCCTGTGCTGCCTCCTGTCCCTGCCCCTGCACTGCACCATTAGCACCAGTGGAATCCCCACCTCCAGACCCCGTCTCTGTCCCTTGCACGGCCTCCTCCTCCACCAAACCCCACACCAACCTGGATGACTCCGTGCCATCTTCCTCCGTCGGGCCCTGTGGGGTCTCGACTGACCTGGGACGCGACACCGGACTCCTCACTCCCTGACGAGATGACAACCTGGGAGGGGAGCGGGCCTTGCGTCTCCGGCTGGCAGTGCGATCCCTGCCGCTGTGATCCACAGCACCCTCTCCGCCCTCTTCATCAGTCGACGCTGCAGACAGGGAGTGATAGGACACAGGCATCAGGGCACTGTACAATGGACTTATACACACATGACAGTTGCACACGAGTGTCATTGTCAAACTTCAGACATGGCATCACAATCCCCAACACACATGTCATTTCATATCACACACATGAGCTATTCCACAGACATATCGCAACAGCCAGCACCATCCATACACATACAACAGCATGAGCAGGCAAGGGTGAGCCAGACGTCACATGAGACACAGGGAGTGCACTAGACATGCACACACGCCACCACACTTACATGCATGTGTACACCTCCACCAAGTGTCGCAGTGATGAGATCGGCATCCATGTCACATCTGGCAATCAGTCTTGTACATATCAGTCTCACATGCATCCATGTTGCATGACAGTTGCACACTTGTCAGATACACATACATGCACATGTACACAGTGCGGATACATGCAGCTGGAACCAACATACATGTGTGACACCACAACCTTGACAACTGACATACACAGTCATTCAAACATGTGTGCTCACACATCTGCATTTGGCCTGCCTGCTTATCCACAAATACACCATCCATGTGTCTCACACATGAAAGGACTTGCATGTGTCAGCCTCACGGCCCTGTACATACACATCCATACATGGCCCTACAAAACCACATGTGCAACCTGCACACTACTGGCACACCACCACACGCACAGCTTCCAATCAGTATGCATGTACACTTACCGCTCGACTCCAGACGGGTCTGCCTCTCAAGGACCTGGACATGGAGCGCTGGGCATACACGTTCCAGGACCCTCATTTGGTCTTCCGACAGGTGGCCCCGGCGCCCCTTAGCATCCGCTGCCTTCAAGAGGCGCCGGGGCCTTGTTGAGGGTCCTGGACCTGAAGTCCTCCCAGCGCTTCTTGACATGATGGAATTTTCGGACTGCCACCCCCTCCGTGTTGATGGCAGTCACGATGTCCGTCAGGATCCTGGTCCGTTCTTCCTTGTCGGTGCGCGACCTTCCGAAGAGGGCATCATACTGCCCCAGGACTTGCTCCACCAGGACACCAACTTCGGTGGCAGTGAAGCTGGTGGCCCTCTGCCTCTCTGGCTGGGGGTTGCCAGTGGTCTCAGATGGTGGTGTGCCCGACATGGCAACCCCAGAGGCAGGAGTGGGTGGGCAACTGGGTCCTGGGTTGGGCTGTGGAGCAATGGAATCCCAGTCGGGAGTCTTCGGTTCCAGCAGGGGTGGTCACAGCAGCAGCACCCCTGGCTGACGTGCAGGCAGCAAATGGCAGGGCACGTGGGCAGCAGGCAATCAGGCAGCAGCAGATGGCAGGTGGGAGCATGCTCGGGGATCTGGGGGGCAGTAATTTGGCCTTATGGGCAGGAGCGTGGTCTTCCGTGTGTGAACGCCTGGCCAGCTTGATACGGAGTGATTTGGCACGTGAAAATCTTGCAGGTCAGCGTGTAATTCGAGGAAAGGCCCTTAGCGCATAAGCGCGTCAGCGCACGTACGCGATTTCATTGGACCAAAGGCCCTTATCGTGTAAGCGCGTCTGTGACGTGACGCGCGCGGGTGTTTCCCTGATAGCACGTGATGACAGAGCACACATGGAAAAGCTGCACGTCCGAGTGTCAGCGCGTGTAATTGGAGGAAAGGGCGCGTACACGCGTAATGACGTGTACGTGTGGGCCGGTTTAAAAGGTACGTGTAGGACGCCATTTCTTTGTACGTGCTTTTTGTGGAGAGCGAGTGGGTGGATTCTGTACTTCTTGTCGGTTCACAAACGATTACTTCACAGCGTTTCAAGTTCGTACTCCCTGTTACCACTGACAGCTTTCATTTTTCTACTTTTTTTGGGCCTGTTTCCTCAAACAGTGTTCACTTCTCCTTTTGTCCTGTCTCCTCCGACAGCGTACAATTCTTCTTTTGGCGGGGGTGTTGCCAACACGCACACGTGCATATTTTTCACATTCTTTTTCCAGGCAGACGGTGAGTTCCGCACGTACTTAGCAACTGTGCTTGCCCCGTATGTCGCATACCCCTTCAGAGGTCATTGTAGGCTGCGTGTATCACGCGTACGCTTATTATTTTGTTTCTGGGTGCAACAGCGTAGTGCGGGTTCATTTTTCCACGCATGTGGTCTACGAGGGGTTGCGTGCACGTTTATTTTTGTTTTTGGGCTGCCTGTGCGTTGCGTGACCCGTCATCTGCCCCCAGGGGTCACAGACAGCCTTGTTAGAGCACTAGGGTACGAATTCCATCTAGTACCCTACCCCTTTGACCCCCAATTGCCCAGGACAATAGTTTACTGCTCCTCCCATACGCACAAGAACATCAGTGCCATGGTTTGGAGGCGACCAAGCGGTAAGGGAGGTAAAGGTGGCCGACCTTCGAAAGATGGACGTGGTGGGCGTGGTAGGGGACGTGGCCAGGATTTGCAGGGTGCCCCTAGACCCCCATGTGTGGAGGACCAATCAGGGACACCCATGCTCCCCCCCATGGTTGAGGGAAACGTGGCTGAGACCATCCCAGCTCAGCCCCTGTTGGACCATCCCATTGTGGCACCTGACCTGGCACAGGATGACTCCCTGGCTGACTTCCAGGTCAGCAAGTCTAGGCCACGTGTGGCGGTGCAAGTTGTCACCAAGGCACGTGGATCTGGGGCAGCTATGTCATCTGCTGGCCAAAGTATGCAGGGTGGTGAGGCTGCAGGGGCAGCTGCAGCTCCATCCGCCCCAGCTCTGACTCTCCCAGCCAGGACAGTGTCGGTCCTGGTCCATCATACTAATGTTCCCCCTGATAACATCACACTTCAGACAATGCCTGCACCAAGTCCTATGGTCAATGTGCATTTGCACACTCCAACAACCCAGTCCACCGGTGATTCTGCCCCTACTGACCAGAGCAGCGTTAGTTTCTAAAAAGAGGAAGAAGGGTGCTCTGGCACGACAGGCTGAGACCCCAGGCACGGCTACACACTCCGGCACGTCAAGGAAGCCTTGCTTTAATGATGCGGAGCTTAATGCACTTGTGAGCTATGTGTTGCAACATAGCCACGAAATGGTGGTGACTGCAGGGTCCAAGACCACACCTGGTCAACGTAAGGCACACTGGCAGACCATCACCAACAACATAAGTGCCCTTGGATTTGTGAGGCGCTCAGCTGATGATTGCTACAAGCGGTGGAACGACCTGAAACACAGAGCAAAGGACAAGCTGGCATCAAGTCATGCCGCTACTCTGGTGACTGGCGGTGGGTCTCCACAAGAGGACAACAAACTCACTGAACATGAGTCTGTTGCTGGGACCTTCGTCACAGAGGAACAGATCCGAGGTGTGGGAGAACTACCCGATTATGACACATTGTCCAGTGAGTGCCCATGCGTGTGTGTGTAATGCATGTGTATGTTCTTTGGGTGACAGGCTCTGATTGAGTGCCAGGTGAGGGTGTGTGTTACTGAGTAGTATGGGTCACCCATGTGCTTCATCCAAAACATTCTGCGGCCTTGAACTTGGGTGTGACACTATCCCTTCTGCCCACAGTAGTAATTTATTGCAACATTACGGCAGTTGCCCTTGAGGTGACATCATGCAACAACATTGTTTGTATTTTTCAGTGTTCTTTCAGGCTGATTGTTTCAATTCTCCCACTTTTGCAACACATTCCTCAGCCCTATTGTGACATATGTGACATGCTTCTGTCAGTGAAGAACCCCACATAGGCCAACATGTGTCACCTTGGTAGTTGAAAGATTTGACCATTCAGGCTGAATGAGTATTGTCCTGATCACATGATGTTTTTGGGCCTGTTTGAATGTGGAACATGCTAGTTGTTCCCTGTCATGTTGAAGTGCACAACCATTGATGTGTACATGGCCCTGCAATCACTCTATTTTTGTACACTGGATGTGTTGCAGTGTATAGCACATGGCAAATCTTTTCACACTATGCGGTATTTTTCATCTCTTCATGTCCATCTCACATGAATGGGTGACAGTACCCATTCACTGACATGGATGTACTTGTGGAATGTACCATGGCTATGGTACATGCCATCTGTGTGATGGCATGTGTCATTTATGTGTATAGGACATGCCACTCACAGGTCAATATGTGATGGCAGTGCTACCCAGCATGCAGCAAATGTGTTGCTCTTCCATCGTGGTGTCATCAGTGTCAGACTTTTGCCTCCCCTTCCAACTCTGACAGTACATGCATGGGAGGGTTATAGTCATGTGGGACATGTGTAAATCATGTACTGGTTCTGTAGCTTGTCAGGCCTATTTGTGTGCTATGGTGCTAATGCCTGTTTCCATTTTTTGTCTTTCATGTTTTTGCAGGGGATGACACACTTGATGCTGGTGAGGTTGAGGAGATGGTGCAGAACCAGGAGGAACCTGAGGCACAACCGGCCACCAGTGGGGGACGGGGTGTGGTGGTGGGTGAGAACCCACTCTTGCTGCAGACGATACTGTCAAGGGGTGTCTCTGGGTGCACCGCCCCAGACCTCTATTCAGGTGTTGATTCGGATGATGAGACCTATGTGGCGTCACAGGTAAGTGTTTCTGGAAGGGGTTCTGTTCTGTCCAACCCACCTGCACCAGGGGTAGAACCCTCTATGGGGATGTCAGTGTTGGTTAGTCAGCCTTTGGCGGTTACGGGTGCAGGTTCACACTCCCCAACATCTGATCATGTTCCTACGCCAGCAGATCAGAGGGGGAATGCAGTCCTGCAGCCTCATGCAGTGCCGGCAGAGCAAGGCGCAGATCGCCTTGCCCCAAACAGGTGTGGTGCCCGCTGACACGGTGGCCGTACGCCACCAGGCAATACCGCATGGGAACAATCAATTTACGGTACGGCAACCCAACAGGCAGCATCAGTTGAGATGATGGCTCAAGCAATGGAGAGGGTGGCCACTTCCATTGTCCCCCCTGAAAGGCAGATGGAGCTACTACAGCAGGCAACAGACTCCATTTGCCAATCACACAGGGAGGACATGTTGACTACCAAAAGGGACAGAAGGGCGGCACTGGAGACTCTATGCCAATCGATATCAATAGAGTCCCAGAGCCACAGGGAAGCCCTGAGGGTAGAACTCCATCACCTCAGGGAGACTCTTGTTGACCTTGAGAGTTCCACTAACTTGAGGACAGAACAGCAGCTCGAGCGGCTCACACGTTCGCTCTCAGCTGAGATGCAGGCAACTCGGGAGGAGATCCGGGCATCACATCAGGTGCTGCATGGGGATCTCCGCACTGTAATCCTCCAGAACGAGATCTTCCACACCCGCATGCTTGCTGCCATGGAGGACCATACCAGGGCTTTCGTGGGCTGCCTCCCATAGCACCACCACCTCCTGTGGCAGCAGCAGAGGGTGTTCAGAGCGACAGCAGCAGTTCTCCCACATTCGCATAGCTGTGCAGGCCATGAGCCCATGGAGGTGTTTTTTTTCCCAACATCCACACAGGCGGCTGTTGGTGCGCACCCTCCCCCGCCCCCCCTGACCCCCACATGGCCATTTTTGATTTTTGCTTTTTTGATTATTGATTATTGATTTTTGATTATTTTTTAACAGTGTGTTGCCTTGTGTGGCTCCCGTGGGCATCCACGGTATCGGAATACAGTAGCTGGGCACATGCAGGCTTGTCCTGAGTTTGGGTGCGATGCTTGGGTTTCGTGAGACACACACCCCTCCTGCTTCCCATTTCAATGGGCTTGCAAAGGGTATGACCAAGTCTGTAGTGAATACTGTGTAGACATTCCTTGTGCATGTTGTTGTTGTATTGTACACTGCATGTTGGAATTATGTATGCTTCTGCTTCCATGTCTCCCTCTGAATTTGCAGGTTCATTCCTCATGTCTTCACAAGGCCGTCTACTTTGGAGATGGAGTTCATGTTGTATGCAGTACACAGACAAGTTTTGAAGCCTGCAAGACTGCAGTTGGAAGGGGGCGATGTGGTGGCATATTCAGGTTGTAAGACTACGACTACTTTAACTTACTACTGTCATGTTTTAGTTATGTTTGAGCTTGTGTAGCTGCATTGTATTGTTGGTAAGTATTTGGTCATGTGTGTTGTTAATTCAACATTACTGGGAGCATATTGTTTGTGGCCAGTTTCCATTAGGGACACTGTACTTTGTGACACTTGTGTCAGGTTTTTGGGATTGCTTTGTTTGCTCTCACATAGCATGACATGCCATGGTGTGTTGGGTGGTGGTGCTGGGGAGGGGTTGGGTGACATGGCATTGTTCTCATGTTGTATTTTGCAAGGGAGTAATGCATTTAGCAGCATATGTGTCTTTTGATGACACAGCATTGGTGGTGTTTCTGTAGGTAAGGATGCACACATTGTGACACTTCCAGGTGATCAATCTCAGGCTGGTATGGTTGTGACATTTCACTGTCCCTTGTGTCATCATCGATTGTCAGCTGGTATGTGGCAGGGCTGTGTGCACTCCACAGGGGTGTGATTCTAAGTGAAGTAATTAGCCACCAGCTGCGTTCGGGCTGCCTCACCCCGGGCCCTTTCCCCTCCCATGCGCAGCGGGCGTGCATGTGGTTAGGGATGTGGGGGAACCACTATGTCCACCGGCAAGCCCCGGCGTGTTGCAACGTTGTGCAGGACACATGCTGCCACTATGATCCTGCACACTACTGGGGGAGCGTATAACAGCTGCCCGCCAGAACGGTCAAGGGAGCGAAAGTGTGACTTGAGCACTCCGAATGTGCACTCCACTATGCCCCGGGTTGCAATATGGGCTGTGTTGTATCTTACCTCGGGTGGCGTGGTGGGGTTCCAAATTGGCATCATCATGTGGGTGCTCAGAGGGTAGGCACTGTCCCCTGGGGAGGTGGTGATGGGTATCATTAGTAGGGTTGTGACATTACTCAGTATCTGGCATGCATGCATGTGCTGTGGCATTTATACTCACTGAGCAGCCATGTATCGCCAAGCCGCCCAGCTTCTTGGTCCCGGTTTAGGGTTGACATTCTGTAAATGAAACTGTTGTGTGTGAACCCTGGATAGTTGGCATATACTGAGGTGATGATTCCCTTGGCATCACATACTACCTGGACGTTGATGGAATGCCAGTGCTTGCGGTTTCTATAGATGTGCTCTGATGCCCTGGGGGGACGTAGAGCCACATGGGTGCAATCAATGGCACGTAGGACTTTGGGGAATTGTGCCACCCCGTAGAAATCCTGGACGGCAGCCTGCCTTTCTGCAGGTGTTCTGGGCAGGTATATGTGCCTGCGGACTGATGGGCGTGCAGTCATGATGGCCAAGACCTGGTGTAGGCAGCGTGACTGCGTGGCCTGTGACACCCCCCCCACTATGGCACTTGACTGCTGAAATGATCCGGTGGCCAAAAAGTGCAGTACAAGGAGGACCTTCTCCAGGGGGCTGAGTGCTTGGGAGCAGAGGGTGGGTGATGTGAGGTCATCCTCCCACTCACTGACCAGGTCGAGTATTATGTGAGGTGGTCATCAGGCATGCCAAAAAGGCTGGTTCTGCGTGTGAAAATTCTGGGCATGACTATCCTCCTCCTCCTCCTGCGGTATTCCACGACCACTGCTGCTAGGAACTGTATGTTCATCCTGGCGTCTGAGCTTGCTTGTTGTTTGCATGCACTTTTATGCTGCGCGGGTCCACGTACGCCTGCTTCCTGCTGGCGTACGTGTTTCCGGATTAGCTTGTCTTTTTTGGCGCGTGCGTGTGGGCGTTCTGCGCATTTGCCTCCTGTACTTCCCCGCCCACCCCAGTAATACATGTACCCCGCTCGCCCAGGCCCAATCACGTGTAAAACTTCCCGCGAGCCCCTGAAGTACACGTACCCCGCTCACCCAGGCACAATCGCGTGTAAAACTTCCAGCGAGCCCCTGAAGTACACGTACCCCGCTCGCCCAGGCACAATCGCGTGTGAAACTTCACGCACACCCCCGCAATACACGCTATTTTTGACACAGCGGGTGTCCGTGTTTGTCGCGTACCCCTTTGCATGTCATTTGTCCTAGAAGTCCACAGTATGGGACTTTCATCAGAGCTGTATATACGGGCTTTTTGTTAGCGCAGGGACGCTACCGCCTGCCTTCGTGTGGCTGACATGTGTTGATGTAAATAGTTGACTTTTGGTTTGTGTCATGAGATCGCCATTTCACTGCTGGGGGGTGGGGGTCCAAGGGGACATGAATGGGGGCCTGCTGGCAGGTGCCCCACAGTGCTGGGGGGTGGGTGTGCAAGGGGACATGAGTGGGGGCCTGCTGGCAGGTGCCCTGCACTGCTGGGGGGTGGGTGTGCAAGGGGACATGAGTGGGGGCCTGCTGGCAGGTGCCCTGCACTGCTGGGGGGTGGGGGTGCAAGGGGAAATGAGTGGGGGCCTGCTGGCAGGTGCCCCTCAGTGCTGGGGGTGGGGGTGCAATGGGACATGAGTGGGGGCCTGCTGGCAGGTGTCCCTCAGTGCTGGGGGGTGGGGGTGCAAGGGGACATGAGTGGGGGCCTGTTGGCAGGTGCCCCTCAGTGCTGGGGGGTGGGGGTGCAAGGGGACATGAGTGGGGGCCTGCTGGCAGGTGGCCTGCACTGCTGGGGGTGGGGGTGCAAGGGGACATGAGTGGGGGCCTGCTGGCAGGTGCCCTGCACTGCTGGGGGGTGGGGGTGCAAGGGGACATGAGTGGGGACCTGCTGGCAGGTGCCCTGCACTGCTGGGGGGTGGGGGTGCAAGGGGACATGAGTGGGACATGAGTGGGGGCCTGCTGGCAGGTGCCCTGCACTGCTGGGGGGTGGGGGTGCAAGGGGACATGAGTGGGACATGAGTGGGGTCCTGCTGGCAGGTGCTCCTCAGTGCTGGGGGGTGGGGGTGCAAGGGGACATGAGTGGGGGCCTGCTGGCAGGTGCCCTGCACTGCTGGGGGCGGAGGTGCAAGGGGACATGAGTGGGACATGAGAGGGGACCTGCTGGTAGGTGCTCTGCACTGTTGGGGGTGGGGGTGCAAGGGGAAATGAGTGGGTGCCTGTTGGTAGGTGCCCCTCAGTGCTGGGGGTGGGGGTACAAGGGAACATGAGTGGGGGCCTGTTGCCAGGTGCGCCTCAGTGCTGGGGGGTGGGGTGCAAGGGGACATGTGTGGGGGCCTGCTGGCAGGTCCCCTGCACTGCTGGGGGTGGGGGTGTAAGGGGAAATGAGTGGGGGCCTGCTGGCAGGTGTCCTGCACTGCTGGGGGGTGGGGGTGCAATGGGACATGAGTGGGACATGAGTGGGGGCCTGCTGGCAGGTGCCCTGCACTGCTTGGGGGTGGGGGTGCAAGGGGACATGAGCGGGACATGAGTGGGGGCCTGCTGGCAGGTGCCCCTCAGTGCTGGGGCGTGGGGGTGCAAGGGGACATGAGTGGGGGCCTGCTGGCAGGTGCCCTGCACTGCTGGGGGGTTGGGGTGCAAGGGGAAATGAGTGGAGGCCTGTTGGCAGGTACCCCTCAGTGCTGGGGGGTGGGGGTTCAAGGGGACATGAGTGGGGGCCTGTTGGCAAGTGCCCCTCAGTGCTGGGGGGTGGGGGTGCAAGGGGACATGAGTTGGGGCCTGCTGGCAGGTGCCCTGCACTGCTGGGGGTGGGGGTGCAAGGGGACATGAGTGGGGGCCTGCAGGCAGGTGCCCTGCACTGCTGGGGGGGTGGGAGTGCATGGGGACATGAGTGGGACATGAGTGGGGGCCTGCTGGCAGGTGCCCCTCAGTGCTGGGGGGTGGGGGTGCAATGGGACATGAGTGGGGGCCTGCTGGCAGGTGCCCTGCACTGCTGGGGGGTGGGGGTGCAAGAGGACATGAGTGGGGGCCTGCTGGCAGGTGCCCTGCACTGCTGGGGGGTGAGGGTGCAAGGGGACATGAGTGGGGCATGAGTGGGGACCTGCTGGCAGGTCCCCCTCAGTGCTGGGGGGTGGGGGTGCAATGAGACATGAGTGGGGGCCTTCCGGCAGGTGCCATGCACTACTGGGGGGTGGGGGTGCAAGGGGAAATGAGTGGGTGCATGTTGGCAGGTGCCCCTCAGTGCTGGGGGGTGGGGGTGCAAGGGGACATGAGTGGGGGCCTGTTGCCAGGTGCCCCTCAGTGCTGGGGGGTGGGGTGCAAGGGGACATGAGTGGGGGCCTGCTGGCCGGTGCCCTGCACTACTGGGGGGTGGGGGTGCAAGGGGACATGAGTGGGGGCCTGCTGGCAGGTGCCCTGCACTACTGGGGGGTGGGGGTGCAATGGGACATGAGTGGGACATGAGTGGGGCCTACTGGCAGGTGCCCTGCACTGCTGGAGGGTGGGGGTGCAAGGGGACATGAGCGGGACATGAGTGGGGGCCTTCTGGCAGGTGCCCCTCAGTGCTCTGGGGTGGGGGTGCAAGGGGACATGAGTGGGGGCCTGCTGGCAGGTGCCCTGCACTGCTGGGGTGTGGGGGTGGAAGGGGAAATGAGTGGAGGCCTGTTGGCAGGTACCCCTCAGTGCTGGGGCTGGGGGTTCAAGGGGCCATGAGTGGGGACCTGTTGGCAAGTGCCCCTTAGTGCTGGGGGGTGGGGGTGCAAGGGGACATGAGTGGGGGCCTGCTGGCAGGTGCCCTGCACTGCTGGGGGTGCAAGGGGACATGAGTGGGGGCCTGCAGGCAGGTGCCCTGCACTGCAAGGGGGTGGCGGTGCAAGGGGACATGAGTGGGACATGAGTGGGGGCCTGCTGGCAGGTGCCCCTCAGTGCAGGGGGGTGGGGGTGCAATGGGACATGAGTGGGGGCCTGCTGGCAGGTGCCCTGCACTGCTGGAGGGTGGGGGTGCAAGGGGCCATGAGTGGGACATGAGTGGGGGCCTGCTGGCAGGTGCCCCTCAGTGCTGGGGGGTGGGGGTGCAAGGGGACATGAGTGGGGGCCTGCTGGCAGGTGCCCTTCAGTGCTGGGGTGTGGGGGTGCAAGGGGACATGAGTGGGGGCCTGCTGGCAGGTGCACCTCAGTGCTGGGGGAGGGGGTTCAAGCGGGCATGAGTGGGACATGAGTGGGGGCCTGCTGGCAGGTGCCCTGCACTGCTGGAGGGTGGGGGTGCAAGGGGAAATGAGGGGGGCCTGCTGGCAGGTGCCCCTCAGTGCTGAGGGGTGGGGGTGCAAGGGGACATGAGTGGGACATGAGTGGGGGCCTGCTGGCAGGTGCCCCTCAGTGCTGGGGGGTGGGGGTGCAAGGGGACATGAGTGGGGGCCTGCTGGCAGGTGCCCTGCACTACTGGGGGGTGGGGGTGCAAGGGGACATGAGTGGGGGCCTGCTGGCAGGTGCCCTGCACTGCTGGAGGGTGGGGGTGCAATGGGACATGAGTGGGACATGAGTGGGGGCCTGCTGGCAGGTGCCCTGCACTGCTGGAGGGTGGGGGTGCAAGGAGACATGAGCGGGACATGAGTGGGGGCCTTCTGGCAGGTGCCCTGCACTGCTGGAGGGTGGGGGTGCAAGGGGACATGAGCTGGACATGAGTGGGGGCCTTCTGGCAGGTGCCCCTCAGTGCTCTGGGGTGGGGGTGCAAGGGGACATGAGTGGGGGCCTGCTGGCAGGTGACCTGCACTGCTGGGGGGTGGGGGTGCAAGGGGAAATGAGTGGAGGCCTGTTGGCAGGTACCCCTCAGTGCTGGGGCTGGGGGTTCAAGGGGACATGAGTGGGGACCTGTTGGCAAGTGCCCCTCAGTGCTGGGGGGTGGGGGTGCAAGGGGACATGAGTGGGGGCCTGCAGGCAGGTGCCCTGCACTGCAAGGGGGTGGCGGTGCAAGGGGACATGAGTGGGACATGAGTGGGGGCCTGCTGGCAGGTGCCCCTCAGTGCAGGGGGGTGGGGGTGCAATAGGACATGAGTGGGGGCCTGCTGGCAGGTGCCCTGCACTGCTGGAGGGTGGGGGTGCAAGGGGACATGAATGGGGGCCTGCAGGCAGGTGCCCTGCACTGTTGGGGGGTGGGGGTGCAAGGGGACATGATTGGGACATGAGTGGGGGCATGCTGGCAGGTGCAGCTCAGTGCTGGGGGATGGGGGTGCAATGGGACATGAGTGGGGGCCTGCTGGCAGGTGCCCTGCACTGCTGGGTCGTGGGGGTGCAAGGGGACATGAGTGGGGGCCTGCTGGCAGGTGTCCTGCACTGCAGGGGGTGGGGGTGCAAGGGGACATGAGTTGGGGCCTGCTGGCAGGTTCCCCTCAGTGCTGGGGGGTGTGGGTGCAAGGTGACATGAGTGGGGGCCTGCTGGCAGGTGACCTGCACTGCTGGGGGGTGGGGGTTGTTAGTAAAGATTTCGTAATTGTAGGTAATTTTCCTTCCATGTGGCAACCCCTAAACTTTTTGCTGTTGTTTTTCACCTTGTTCTTGACTTTGCCAGAGAAGTGCAGCCTTCTGCACTTCTTTCGCTCCTTTCTTACGGGGAAACTGACATGCCCTTAAGACAGTCAGTACCGGGGAACGCTGTTTCCCGTAGTTTCTTTTATCATGTTGCAGCTTTCGTGCAACATGACACAAGAGGGCACTGTAAGCTAAGTTACAGCTCTCTTGGGTCTCTAGCCTTCTACAGGCCCTAGATACTCGTTTAGGATTGTATCTGATCGGTGCAAGTGATTCAGGGACGGGAATGGTGCCAGCGATCGTTTTCTTGTGTTTTGAGCTCCTTTTGGCGTTCTAAGCGCGTTTCTCGCACTTAACCCAAAATGGTGGCCTGGCTCCCAAAATGGCCAGACCACAAGGCTCCTTTGTCCTGTCCGCTGACCGTCTTGCTCCCTTCACCTTCCCCAGGTCGAGCCGACCCGGGGCCTTCCTTATTTGGGCATGTACTTTCCCGCGAAACACAGATGCTTTCGCGGGCTTCTACACGTCTTGTGTGTGCCTCCAGGATGTGGGCTGGGATGTCTGGTCCCAATACACATCCTGGGTGCCAGAGAGTCTAGGGTGGTGTGAATGCCTGGGACCACCGTGGTCCGTGATTGGTCCACGAATGGTGTGAGTGTTGATGAGCGGATCTTCCATTGGGTCCCCTCCGTTTTGGCGCGAAGGGAACCGTGGATAAGAGGGGGCTGGAAACACCACTACCATGTCGATCTCCTGAGTTCTCACGAACGAAGGAATACAGGAGCCAAGTATCCTGCAACCAAGAGGCTGGACCGAGGAATCGCTGGTGACCCGCTGAAGGACTCCTCCTCTGCATTGCTGTCGCCTTGTGAAACCCTTTTCACCTTTGATCGAACCAGAAGGCCTGTACTGGTACTTCGACCCTTTGGAATAGCGGGAACAGCTATTCTCTGCATCTTCACCATCTCCTGCCAGTAAGCCTTCGGAAGCGTCTCTGGGCCATCCAGCTGACTGACCAGCTTACACGGGAGTCTTGCTCTGTAACCGCCGCCAGGTTGTGTAGTATTTCGAGTCCTTGTCACTCTCACACGCTTCGTACACTTGGCGTTCCCAGGTCGGAAGTGAGTAGTGTACATTTGGCTCAGATACACACGGCCGCTCCGTTGCCCTGCTGTGGTGACAAAACTGTGCAGGTTTCTTCGATTGGGACGTCTTTTTACTCAACACGACGAAGAGGCGTTCCCTGCTCTTCTGAACCTGCCAGCTGCTGAAACTGACGCGGAGAAGCCTGGGTCTGCTTGCATCGGGGACCGGTGAGTAGTTTAGCTAGGATCTGGTCGCCCTCCTGCAGGAGCCCATTGCTTTTCCCCGCTGTGTAAAACAGCACCCTTTTGCCGTACTCGCGCTCTGCTTCTGCCCACTGTGGAGGCTGCGCTTGAGTCGCGGAACTTGTTCTTCTTCTGTAAGCACTAAACTGAACTGCCTGACTTCCTTCGAAGAGCTTCTCCTTTTGCCCGTTGGCACCAGCGCGTGCAGGTACTTTGAGCACAAGGCTCCACTCTTCGCAGGGCTCGGACTTCCATCTAGTTAGGTGCCTCTGCAGGCGAACTGAGTCTAAAGCATTGTATCGCACTGCCTGTTTTCCTTCCCTTGCAGGTGGACTACACATTTCGTGCATATAACGCTTGCGACTGTCGTATTTGTATATATATTGGCCCTCATTACGACCTTGGCGGAGAACCATGGTGCTATTAGCACCATGGTCCATGGCGCTAAGTTGCCAACTCCGCCATGGTGGTTGGCGGACTTACCGCCCCATTCCGACCTTGGCGGGGCGGTAAGTCCCCAATCCCCATTTACCCTTCCCCATTCCCATTTTTGCCCCATAGGGCATAATGGGAGTGGGGAAGGCGTTAAGTACGCCACCGTAAATTACGGTGGCGTAATTAACAACAAGGTCCCTTAGCGCCATGGATTTTAACACCTGCTAAAAGCAGGTGTTAAATCCGCCATGGCGCTAAGGGAACTCGTACTCAGGCGGTAAGGGTCGGCGAAGTTTACGCCGGCGTAAACCCCTTACCGCCTGGGTCGTAATGAGGGCCCTTGTGTTGATATGGTATGTGTTGGCTTAATATTGTGATACTGTGATTTTCTCGCTACGGTCATCGTTTTAAAGGCCTTAAAATAAATGTGTATATATTTTTGATATAACAACTGTTTGGAGTAGTTTGTAAGTGATCTTGCTTTGTGTGCTCATTGCGGGCTTTCAGTCACCCTCACCCCTCTTGAGACCTAGTCTTGACCGCCGCGATCGCTACCTTGATTGGTCTGGCTCGTCCAGAGGTTACCCTGTTCCAAGTAATTAGGTTGGCCTTCTGAACTTCTGCGCCACCAGGACAGAGTTCAGAAATCCGTCTTAACAAATTGGTGTACAGCGGTGGGATACGACTGAAGGTATCCAGTGTTGCGCACGAACTAAGGCATTTCAGGTTCTTCCAACCAGGACACGTAATGAATTGTTGTAGTATAACTTTAAAAAGGCCATAGTCCTATCTAACAGTATGGAAACAAATACCTTGTTAACTTTAAATGCTTCCAAATCAGAAACATTGAAGAAGATGTGTGCGGAGAGAGGTGTTTCCTCTCAAGGCACTAAATTGGAAATGATCCAAAGAATCGTGGCGTGGCAAGAAGCGCAGCTTGACGCTATAACTTCTGAGGACAGTGCGGAAGGTGGTGGGGCTGCTCTCACTGGTAGAACCGACGGTTCTGCCGCCGCACTGATCCATCGCGACCACGAGGACAGGGAGGACGAGATGTCTAATGTTTCCTCTGCCAGTGCTGATGGGGAGGCTATGCTTGACTTCAAGAAGCAAGAGCTGCGGTTTAGGCAGCAGGAGCTTGAATTCAGCATAGCCAAACTAAAAATCGAACAGGCAGAAAAACAGAAAGACAGGGATCACCAGTTGGAACTGGCCAAGCTTCAGGTTGCAAATGGGTCCAAGGGTCCTGGACATGGGTCTGGGGCCTCCTCTCATCCACGGTTTCCGAAAGATCTGCTCAGTGTGTATGAAGAAAGGATTGACATTATGGACTGGCTGAATGCGTTTGAGTATGCATGCAAAGTTCAACAAGTTGACAATGCTGATAAGATTGCCTGGTT
Source organism: Ambystoma mexicanum (assembly GCF_040938575.1). Classification (NCBI taxonomy): domain Eukaryota; kingdom Metazoa; phylum Chordata; class Amphibia; order Caudata; family Ambystomatidae; genus Ambystoma; species Ambystoma mexicanum. The sequence goes on from NC_090932.1 coordinate 496,522,973, forward strand.
ACTCAGCAGACTGCCCCATTCTGGCTGTAGTGCCATTATGGAAATGTCGAAGGCTGAGCGAGCTGATTTCGCAATGTTAAAGCAAACTCTCATTTTAAAGTTTGGGAAGACTCCGGCCCAATATTTGAAACGTTTCAGAGAGTATAAGAAAAAGGAAGGTGGTACTTGGGTATCTTATGTCACTGAATCCTTGAAAAACTTAACTGGCTGGGTCGAAGGTTATAAGGTTTCTACCTTCGAAGGCATTATAAATCTTGTCATGCTGGAACACATTTTTGCTTCTTCTTCCCCGGAGCTTAAGCAGCATTTGGCCGATTCGAAGGAGATAGATCCTAAGAAGCTGGCCATTGCAGCAGACTTATGGGTGTCACATCGAGTGTCCCATAAGGACAAAACTAATCCTGGTAAGCAGGAGGAAGGGAAAAAGTCCAAAGATATGGAGGGTGGAGAATCTGCTAAATCTTCTTCTCATAAGGGCCACAAAAAGAAAAATAAGGGTAAGACACAAGAGAACTCACAGGGTAGTGGAGGACAGCCTCCGAAACAGAACTCTGGTTACAATAAGCCTCCCTATGTAAACAGACCCAATGGATCTTGTTTTGCTTGTGGAGCAACTGACCACGTGAAGGGGGATCCCCGTTGTAAGGTTAGACCTTTGGGGGTCCACTCCGCTAATCTGGCCTTCTCCTCCTACGAGGAAGAAGAGATTACAGGAGCATCCTTCTCCTCAGACTCATTTCCCAGCGGGATAGAGGCTGAGGTAGTTTTAGTGTCCCTGGGTTCCTGGGAGCCTAAAGTCGCAGAGGCTTATGCTAGGATTCCGGATAATACCAAGCACTACCTTAAAGACAGTGTGCTGATCAATGGAGTAGATACTCCAGCTCTTAGGGATAGTGGGTGCAGTCGCACTGTAGTGGATTCTACCTTGGTAGACTCAGAGGAAGTTGCCAGAGCTACTCTAATGCCCACTAAGTTGGCTGACGGCCCACTCCGTATGTTCCCAATAATACCTGTAAATCTTACTTTAAATGGTACAGCAGTCAGGATTCCAGTGAGCATTCAGAGAAACGTCCCGGGAAAGGTCTTGTTAGGTAATGATCTCAGAGCTTTAGGGCTCGTAGGAGACACTGCCGAAAGACCCTACACACGGTCTCAAGCACGGGCAGCATTGGCCAAGACCAATACTCTGCCCCAGCTGAAGGGGAAACCCAAGGCGAAAGGAGTCGACAAGTCAAGACGAGGGAAAGAGAATATTCCCCCGAGCTCGCCTACCACTGCGGTGGAGGAAGTTGGTCAATCGCCCAGGCCTGACGAGGAGGTGGCGATGCCTGAAGTATTTGACCCCAACGATCATCCTGAACTAAAAGACTTGTTAGTTGAAGGAGGTCCTGATAGGGACAAATTCAGTAAAGGCCAACGTGAGTGCCCATCTCTGGAAGGCCTAAGGAGACAGGCCTGCTCCCAGCTTGAGGGTGAACCTCCTGGGACGCATAGGATTTATTGGGAAGGTGGACTCCTGTATAGTGAGCCCACAGAGTCTACAGAAGGAGACCATAGGAGGTTGGTGGTTCCCCTTGCTGTTAGGCCCTTCCTCCTGCAGTTGGCGCATGAAGTTCCCCTTGCTGGTCACCTTGGTATGAAGAGGACCAAGCAAAGGTTATCCATGCACTTCTACTGGCCCAAGATGGGGGTGCAAGTAGAAAGTCACTGCCGGAGTTGTGCCTCCTGCCAGTTGTCTGGTAAGGTTGGCGCGACAATCCAAGCTCCGTTGATACCGCTCCCAGTTGTGGGGGTACCATTTGAAAGGGTAGGGATCTACATCGTTGGTCCCCTTGACCCGCAAACATCCTCGGGCAATAGGTTTATCCTGGTGCTGGTCGACCATGCAACCAGATATCCTGAGGCCATCCCATTGAAAACTGCAACTGCCAAGTCAGTTGCAAAAGCTTTACTCGGCATATTTACTAGGGTTGGCTTCCCTAAAGAAGTTGTGTCGGATCATGGCAGCAACTTTATGTCGAAGTATATGCAGGCTATGTGGAAAGAATGTGGGGTCACCCACAAGTTCTCTTCTGCATACCACCCCCAGACCAATGGTCTGGGGGGACGTTTTAACAGGACGTTAAAGAGCGTGATTGGGGCTCTGGAGGAGCCTCAGAGAAGAAAATGGGATCTTCTTGTTTCATGCTTACTGTTTGTCTACCGAGAGGTACCACAGGAGGGTGTTGGCTTCAGCCCCTTCGAACTTCTGTTCGGTCATCCCTCACGGGGACCCTTAGCCATCGTCAAGGAGGGATGGGAGATGCCCACTCCCCCTGTTACTACCAACGTAGTTGATTATGTGCTAGGGCTCAGAAAACGGATGGTACTTCTAATGGGCTTGGCTAGTGATAAATTGAAGGCAGGGCAAGCGCTGGTGAAACATTGGTACGACCAGAAAGCTTCCCTCATCAACTTTACACTTGGTCAGCAAGTCCTGATCATGAATCCCATAAGGCCTCGAGCTTTACAGGACAAATGGTCAGGCCCTTACCCAGTGGTGGAGCCCCTGGGTGAGGTTAACTATTCAGTGGACCTTGGAAGGTCTGGACAGGCTCCCAAAGTGTTTCACGTGAATAGGCTGAAGGCTTTCGTCCCAAGCGTCGAAATCGTAGCACTGCTACTGGCTTCAGACGTTGAGGAAGAGGAGTCTGAACCTCTCCCCGACCTGTTTCAAAGCAGTCCTTCAGATAGCTCTTTTGAGGGTGTCCGAGTGGCCCCTCACCAAAATGGACAAGGCTCAGTGGTTTACCTTGGACATGAAGTAGGTGGAGGGAGGAGACAGCCTCTTCCCAGTAAAGTACAAGCAGTACAAGACTGGCCTACCCCCACTACGCAAACCCAAGTGAGAGCCTTCTTAGGACTCACGGGGTATTACCGCAATTTTGTGGCAGACTATGGCACCATAGCTGCCCCTCTGACTGCCCTCACAACTCCGAAGAAACCCAAGAAGGTAACTTGGACCGACGAGTGTGAGAAGGCCTTCAATGGCTTAAAAGACTCCTTGTGCCAGGCCCCTGTCCTCAGGGCCCCTGATTATCAAAGACCTTTTATCGTGCAGACGGACGCCTCTGACACTGGGATAGGAGCTGTACTATCACAAGTAGATGAGAAGGGTAAGGAACACCCTATTGGTTTTATTAGCCGCCAGCTTAAGGACAGAGAGCTCAGATGGTCCACGGTAGAGAAAGAATGTTTCTCTGTTCTGTGGGCCCTAAGGAAGCTGAGGCCCTACCTCTATGGGACCCACTTCGCTGTGCAAACTGACCATAAGCCTTTAAAGTGGCTAATGAACATGAAGGGGGAGAATCCAAAGTTGCTTAGGTGGTCCATAAGTCTACAAGGCTTCGACTTCACTATTGAGCATAGGCCAGGTGTCCAACATAGCAATGCTGATGGGTTGTCCAGAATGTTTAACCGACCTGAACAAGAGACTCATCCAGGGGTGGATTAGTTCCCCCTGTCCATAGTCTGGGAGGGGCGAGTGTTAGGAAAGATTTCGTAATTGTAGGTAATTTTCCTTCCATGTGGCAACCCCTAAACTTTTTGCTGTTGTTTTTCACCTTGTTCTTGACTTTGCCAGAGAAGTGCAGCCTTCTGCCGCACTCCTCTGGGCTTTTGCTCCTTTCTTACGGGGAAACTGACATGCCCTTAAGACAGTCAGTACCGGGGAACGCTGTTTCCCGTAGTTTCTTTTATCATGTTGCAGCTTTCGTGCAACATGACACAAGAGGGCACTGTAAGCTAAGTTACAGCTCTCTTGGGTCTCTAGCCATCTACAGGCCCTAGATACTCGTTTAGGATTGTATCTGATCGGTGCAAGTGATTCAGGGACGGGAATGGTGGCAGCGATCGTTTTCTTGTGTTTTGAGCTCCTTTTGGCGTTCTAAGCGCGTTTCTCGCGCTTAACCCAAAATGGTGGCCTGGCTCCCAAAATGGCCAGACCACGAGGCTCCTTTGTCCTGTCCGCTGACCGTCTTGCTCCCTTCACCTTCCCCAGGTCGAGCCGACCCGGGGCCTTCCTTATTTGGGCATGTACTTTCCCGCGAAACACAGATGCTTTCGCGGGCTTCTACACGTCTTGTGTGTGCCTCCAGGATGTGGGCTGGGATGTCTGGTCCCAATACACATCCTGGGTGCCAGAGAGTCTAGGCTGGTGTGAATGCCTGGGACCACCGTGGTCCGTGATTGGTCCACGAATGGTGTGAGTGTTGATGAGCGGATCTCCCATTGGGTCCCCTCCGTTTTGGCGCGAAGGGAACCGTGGATAAGAGGGGGCTGGAAACACCACTACCATGTCGATCTCCTGAGTTCTCACGAACGAAGGAATACAGGAGCCAATTATCCTGCAACCAAGAGGCTGGACCGAGGAATCGCTGCTGACCCGCTGAAGGACTCCTCCTCTGCACTGCTGTTGCCTTGTGAAACCCTTTTCACCTTTGATCAAACCAGAAGGCCTGTACTGGTACTTCGACCCTTTGGAATAGCGGGAACAGCTATTCTCGGCATCTTCACCATCTCCTGCCAGTAAGCCTTCGGAAGCGTCTCTGGGCCATCGAGCTGACTGACCAGCTTACACGGGAGTCTTGCTCTGTAACCGCCGCCAGGTTGTGTAGTATTTCGAGTCCTTGTCACTCTCACACGCTTCGTACACTTGGCGTTCCCAGGTCGGAAGTGAGTAGTGTACATTTGGATCAGATACACACGGCCACTCCGTTGCCCTGCTGTGGTGACAAAACTGTGCAGGTTTCTTCGATTGGGACGTCTTTTTACTCAACACGACGACGAGGCGTTCCCTGCTCTTCTGAACCTGCCAGCTGCTGAAACTGACGCGGAGAAGCCTGGGTCTGCTTGCATCGGGGACCGGTGAGTAGTTTAGCTAGGATCTGGTCGCCCTCCTGCAGGAGCCCATTGCTTTTCCCCGCTGTGTAAAACAGCACCCTTTTGCCGTACTCGCGCTCTGCTTCTGCCCACTGTGGAGGCTGCGCTTGAGTTGCGGAACTTGTTCTTCTTCTGTAAGCACTAAACTGAACTGCCTGACTTCCTTCGAAGAGCTTCTCCTTTTGCCCGTTGGCACCAGCGTGTGCAGGTACTTTGAGCACAAGGCTCCACTCTTCGCAGGGCTCGGACTTCCATCTAGTTAGGTGCCTCTGCAGGCGAACTGAGTCTAAAGCATTGTATCGCACTGCCTGTTTTCCTTCCCTTGCAGGTGGACTACACATTTCGTGCATATAACGCTTGCGACTGTCGTATTTGTATATATATTGTGTTGATATGGTATGTGTTGGCTTAATATTGTGATACTGTGATTTTCTCGCTACGGTCATCGTTTGATATAACAACTGTTTGGAGTAGTTTGTAAGTGATCTTGCTTTGTGTGCTCATTGCGGGCTTTCAGTCACCCTCACCCCTCTTGAGACCTAGTCTTGACCGCTGCGATCGCTACCTTGATTGGTCTGGCTCGTCCAGAGGTTACCCTGTTCCAAGTAATTAGGTTGGCCTTCTGAACTTCTGCGCCACCAGGACAGAGTTCAGAAATCCGTCTTAACAGGGGTACAAGGGGAAATGAGTGGGGGCCTGCTGGCAGGTGCAGCTCAGTGCTGGGGGGTGGGGGTGCAATGGGACATGAGTGGGGGCCTGCTGGCAGGTGCCCTGCACTGCTGGGGCGTGGGGGTGCAAGGGGACATGAGTGGGGGCCTGCTGGCAGGTGTCCTGCACTGCTGGGGGTGGGGGTGCAAGGGGACATGAGTTGGGGCCTGCTGGCAGGTGCCCCTCGGTGCTGGGGGGTGGGGGTGCAAGGTGACATGAGTGGGGGCCTGCTGGCAGGTGCCCTGCACTGCTGGGGGGTGGGGGTGCAAGGGGAAATGAGTGGGGGCCTGCTGGCAGGTGCCCCTCAGTGCTGGGGGGTGGGGGTGCAAGGGGACATGAGTGGGGGCCTGTTGGCAGGTGTCCCTCCGTGCTGGGGAGTGGGTGTGCAAGGGGACATGAGTGGGGGCCTGCTGGCAGGTGCCCCTCAGTGCTGGGGTGGGGGTGCAAGGGGACATGAGTGGGACATGAGTGGGGGCCTGCTGGCAGGTGCCCTGCACAGCTGGGGGTTGGGGGTGCAAGGGGACATGAGTGGGACATGAGTGGGGGCCTGCTGGCAGGTGCCCTGCACTGCTGGGGGGTGGGGGTGCAAGGGGACATGAGTGGGACATGAGTGGGGGCCTGCTGGCAGGTGCCCTGCACTGCTGGGGGGTGGGGGTGGAGGGGGTTATGCGTTGGTGATCAGTAGTGCAAGGTGACATGTGGCTTGGCTGGGGGGCATGCCCATGGTGGATGGGCTGACTGCGGGACATTACCTGGGGTGGAGGGTAGTCCCCTGTGGTGTGGGATGCCTGCAGGGGCCGTGGAGGGTGTAGAGGGAACACCTGGGAGGACCCACACTGCCAATTGACATGTAGGACTCCCCTGCACCCCAGATATACACGTACCCCACTCACACACGGCCTGTCGCATGTGAAATTTCCCGTGCACCCCCGAAATACACGTACCCAGCTCGCCCAAGGCCAATCGCGTGTGAAACTTCCCACGCACCCCAGATTTACACGTACCCAGGCCAATCGCATGTGAAACTTCACACGAACCCCAGGAATACACGCACCCCACTCGCACAGGGCCTATCGCGTGTGAAACTTCCCACAACCCCAGATTTACACGTACCCCGCTCGGCCAAGGCCAATCGCGTGTGAAACTTCCTGCACACCCCGGAAATACACGCACACGCTATTTTTGACACATCGGGTGTTCATGTTTGTCGCATACCTCTTTGCACGTCATTTGTCCTAGAGGGCCACAGTATGGGACAATCATCAGAGCTGTATATACGTGCTTTTTGTTAGCGCACATTTTGGCGCACATTTTTTTCATGCGCAGGGACGCTACCGCCTGCCTTCGTGTGGCGTACGTGTTTAGGCCTGTGCGCGTCTTCGCCGGTGCGCTGGTTTGCCCGACTCGATTCCATGAATATGTGTTGTAGGCGAGCGTGTGGGCATTCCGCGCACTTGCCTCCTGTACTTCACCCGTGACGCCCACATTTTCACGCGTTGTTCCCCATTCCGCGTGTAACGCCCCGTGTTACGCCTACTTTTGTTAAGTTCGCCGCGCTATGTGCGCTTTCGCTGTGGCCGTAGCGCACGCCGTTAGATGACCTGTGCGCCGGCGTGCGCCACGCAGATTTTCAGCGCACATCCCACATTTTACTCGCGCACGGACTTCCATGAATCGATGTGCCCGGGTTTTGCTGCGATTTTCGCACTTGCACTGTGAATCACACGGTTTTGCACGCTTACGCTGGAATTTTCAGCGCACATTTATTCCATGAATCGGCCTGATAGTGTCCTCAGGACACTTACATTTTCGTTTATTTACGAACATTTCCGAACAATCGCGCTGACCGTGGACACCTAAATTGGTTTTAACACAAAGAACTGAAAGTAATTACAACACAATTTAAAAAAGTAACTTTATTTGACATATATAAACAATTTATGACTGAGAAGGTGGGGCAGAAACGGAAACAAAAACAGGAGAATTAGGGATTTCAACATAATTGGGATCAGGTGAAGAAGGGATGGAAATGTCATCAAATCGTTTTGGTCCATGGAGAGGGTTTGGGGATAAATGAGTGGGACTGTGGTGAGGGGGGACAAGTACAGGTGGGACAATGGTATGTTGTTGGTAGTTTTAGGTGATCTTCCACAAAGTTCTTTAAATCGTTAAAATTTGCCATAAGTTGGTCCATTTTTTGGTTAATGTGTTCCAGAGTGTTATCCACCGCTTCTTTTTCTGTGGTAGTGGCAATTTTTGTATGGTCTGTAAAAAAAAAATGTATATGTTAAATGTATACAAAATAATATTTATTAATTGGTTTATATAGTAAAGTGTGTACCATTAGGTGCACTATCTTCTGACATTTCGTCTTGTGGGAAATGCTCCTCGAGCCACTCCATAGTACTACACATTTCTGTGAGAAAACAAAAAAGTAATATATTTTTTTTTATCTAATACAGAAAGTTTATAAATATATGAGTAAAATGAAGTGCAATTACTATTTCAGAAAAGTATGTGATGAGTAGTCTGTACGTCTGGTCTTGTTCTTAGTTGTGGAGTGTCTGTGAGGTCATTATGTTGGAAGCCACTTTATCTTCTTTTGGTATATTCCATTTTAGAACATATTGTATTTAAATGAATGGTTAGCGTGTTACATATATGGGTTACATTTCTTAAGTATTACTACATATACTTTGTATGTGTGCTGCTTTCTGAATTTTTTAAATGTTCCTATGTTATAATATAACAATTACACATACCCCTCCAGAGTTTTTAGGTGGTGGTACTGTTGTTCGAACATGTCCGCGGACAGTCAAATTCAGTAGAAAGGGTTCAGTATGTTCCATATTACATGTACATAAAGTCAAAGTTATTGTTAAGTAGTGCTACTAAAAAACTATGAAATTCAGTAAAAAAAGTTTGTTAAAGGGACTGTATGGTTAAGTTGCGCTACTAAAAACCTATGAAATTCAGTAAAAAACCTTTGTTAAAGGGACATTATGGTTAAGCTGCGCTACTAAAAACCTATCAGATTCAGTAAAAAAACTTTGTTAAAGGGACGTTATGGTTCAAAGTAAAACCGAAAAACCCCTGAAATTCAGCAGTTATGGTAAGATAAGCAACCATAACTCGCGCCACCGTGCACTGCTAACACTAACACCCAGGACACCATGAGCTAATTAGTGCATTAAGCAATGCATTTATATAAATAGCATTCTATTATGAAGTTCTATCCAGTATACTAAGCAACTCACGCAGAAACTTAGGCAGTGTGTGCAGTATACATGATGAAGGTGCAATATTCATAATCTTGCCATGTAGAATAATGAAATGATAACTGCTTTCTTATCAGAGTTTTGCGTACTGTGAAAGATGTAATAAGTAGTTAATAAAACCCACTTAATACATAATTACACTTAATACAGGCAAAACACAAAGAGACAACAACACATACAAATATGAGTATATACAGGGACAGAGAAGTAAGCAAAAAAGCAGAAGTAGTAGCAGAAAGAGTTCATAACCTAACTGATTTTCTATATGCAGAGAAATGATTGCTCTGTTTCAAAGCTGCTACTTACTGTATGTATGTGTATCAAAGGATGTCAGTGAACCCTAAGTAAAGGAGTTTGAGTACAATGTATACACATATTAGCATATACAGGGAAGGTATAGTAATAATAATAAAACTATGAGAAAATGCTGATAACTCTAATGATTATCTTCATGCACAGAAAGGATTGCTCTCTTTCAAGCCTGTGTCTTCCGCTATATATATGTTTCATATGATATGACTTGACCCTAAGTCTACAAATATAGTACCTTTTCAATTTTTACTTCCTGACTGTTACTGAAGAAAACTATGTGGCTTAGATATGTCAGTAAAGGAAAAAAAGGAAGAGCCAGCCATGCGATATCAACAGTGATGTCATGAATGACATTTGTGATGTCATCTTTGATGTCCTGGGTGTTAGTGTTAGCAGTGCACGGTGGCGCGAGTTATGGTTGTTTATCTTACCATAACTGCCGAATTTCAGGGGTTTTTCGGTTTTACCTTGAACCATAACGTCCCTTTAACAAAGTTTTTCTACTGAATCTGATAGGTTTTTAGTAGCGCAACTTAACCATAACGTCCCTTTAACAAAGTTTTTTTACTGAATCTCTATATGCCTAGATTTCCTTCTGATTTATTGTAACAAGGGAGATCACTCCCGTAATGTCTCTGAGTTTGGCCATCGATTCCGCCACTAACGTCGTGACTTTTGTTCTTGATATCCCTTGGTCAATAACTGAAAAAAGGGGGATTACTCCTGAGGCACTTGTCAGCCTTGATAGCTTTTCTATAGTCAATGTGATGAGGGAGATTATTCCCGATGTACTCTTCACTCTTGGTAATTACTGCGACAAAGGACATTACTCAAGAGGCACTCTTCTGTCTCTGAGTTTTCTCTGTAATTACTGTGACACCCGAGGCACTCTTCACTCTTGATACCTTCTCTGTAAAGTCTGTGACAAGGGAGAGTACTCCTGAAGTATTTGTACTCTTCAGTATTGCCCAAACTCCTACTGGGTCTCGTGTGACTCCTGTTACATTATTTCTCATGGAGTCACCTGCTCTTCTCTGGGTGTTGGTCTCACTTCTTCTCACTGGGTTGTCTTTGCAATTTACTGGTCCTGTAGGTGTCTGCGTAGTTGAAAGATTACATGATCCCCGTTGGCTTTTCTCCAGCTTCTGCACAAGTGGGGTCACTGCTCCACAAAGAAGAGTTCTTCTGAGTTTTCCACAACATTGTCATGACCGAGGACTAGCTTCTTCTGCTCCCTTCCTTGTTCCCAGGTTTGAATCTTCTGAGATTGGCAGGCTTCACACTAGATTCTTTCCTCACTAAGTCCATTCTTGCTTGTTATTTCCTGTAGCTGAGTCCTCCCCAGCAGAGGGCCAGAATCCTTCTTCTGTGTCGATGAGGTATTCTTCATGCTTCCTTGGGGCCACCTCTTCTTACTACTGTCTAGACTTGGAAAAGGAGGAGTTTGCATCACTCCTTCAATCTTTCTCTTCTCAATACATTTGGGAAAAGATTTGTGTTTGCCCAGTGTGTTCTTCCTCATGTTGTTATTGCCAAGTCTTATATAAGGAATTGAAGGATTATTACAATAATAGACTGTAGTATTGCCAGGTTGCTTCTTGGAAGACCTCAAGGATTGCATGGTCTCAAAGGTAAGGGGTTTAGGGCATTCTATCACTGAATGGGAGTCATTTTCTCCATAAGGGAAGTCTCTGCCTGTGAGCCCCACATCCCACCACCATTAGGGGGATTGTTGCGTAATGGGCTCACCTCCCTAGCCTCACAGGGAAGGGCTGTCCTCTTGGACGAAATGATGAGGACTGTGAATCATAACATACCCTTCCCTTAATGTGATTGCCTTCCCCGTCTTCATTCAGTGGAAATCTAGACAGGAAATCTACATCCTCCTGTTCCCTCCCATTCCTATGTTCAACAGAAAAGCAGCAGGGATTCATATCTTTCCTCAAGCGTGGCCAAGTCAAAGGGAAATGATCAGTCACTAACTTGAATTTGTGCCCAGTTAGATAATACTTTAAGTATGTTATGTCCCATTTGATGGATAGTGCCTCTAGCTCAATAGTGGCATAGTTCTTCACTCGAGGAAAGTGTTTCCCTCTAATGTACAGGACAGGGTGTTGTACTCCCTCATACTCTTGAGAAAGAACAGCCCCAAGGCCTACTTTGGATGCATCCACCTGTGGGATAAACTTCCTGGTGAAATTAGGGTCCTTGAGGACAGGCTCACTACACAGTATATGCTGTATTTATTTAATTATTTATTTGACATCTGTAGAGTGCACCAAACCAGAGGGCATCTGGGAACTGGTTACATTAAAAACATAAAACAGTAAATACAGCAAATACAGTAATGGAACAGTTAGACCATGTGGCAGGGCTTAACTACATGCAGTGCGAGATGATCTATAGGTCGAGCATAAAGAGCCAGGATTTGAATTTATTTGCAGGAGGACTGGAGAAACAGACATGATACAGTAAATACGATAATGGCAAAGGTAGACCAAATGGCAGGGCTTACCTAAATGCAGTTCAATATGATCGATAGGTCTTCCATAAAGAGCCAAGTTTTGAGTCTTTTGCGTAAGGACCAGAGGGAAGAGTCGGATCTTAGTGACTGAGGGAGTGCATTCCAATGTTTGGAGGCCACAACTTGGAAGCTGTGGCCCCCTGCCATTTCTCATTTGAATGTAGGTATGGTAAGAAGGTGCAAATAGGTGGCCTGGATGGGTGTGTTGGATTGATGTTTGGCAAATTTGTTAGAGAGATATTTAGGGGCCGTGTTGGCTAAGCACTTGTGAGTGATGGAGAGGGTTTTGAACACAATGTGATCTCGAATTGGCCGCCAGTGTGCATTTCACCTGGCCCAAGAGATGTGCTCTTATTTTGGAATATGCAATGCCACTCTTAGGGCATTACTTTGAATGAATTGTAATTTTTTGATGTTGCCAGCAGCAGAGCCTGCGAACAGGGCATTGCAATAATCTAGACTGGACAAAATTAAAGCTCTGGCTAACATGGTGCAATTTTCCGGAGTCAGGAATGGTCTGCAGGTGTTAATGAATTTAGCTGTTTAGGCTGCCACCAAAGCCATTGCATTAACTTGTCTCGTTAGAGAGAGCAAGGAGTCCAGATAGACCCGTAAGGTTTTTAATTCCTTCAGGACAGGGATGGAGTTCCCGGTCTATGGTGAAAGATGTGTTGTCGCCATCCACTTTATTTAGTTGAGTTTGGGTCCCTACTAGGAGCAGTTCATTTTTTTCAACATTAAGGGCCTCATTACACTGAAGGCGGTAAACCATGGTGCTTCTAGCACCATGGTTGCCCCCGGTACCATACCGGTACCACCATGGAGAAAAGGGGAATTGCCACCCTATTCCAAGGTTGGCGGGGCGGTAATTCCCCCTTTCTCCATGGCCCTTCCCCATTCCCATTTTTGCCCCATAGGGCTCAATGGGAATGGGGAAGGGGCTAATTACGGTACCGCAAATTGTGGTACTGTAATTAGCACCAAGGTCCCTTTCTGGGTCCCAACTTTAACGGCTGGTCTATACCAGCCGTTAAGGTCGGGTCCCGCAAAGGGACCTCGTAGTAAGGTGGTAAGGGTTTACCGGTACCGGTGCCCTTACCGGTACTGGTAAACCCTTACCACCTACCATGTAATGAGGCCCTTAGACAAAGTTTTTGTTGCGCCCTCCAGGCTTGGATGATTTGATATAGTTTGTCAAGGGCATCCATGTCAGTATTATAGTTACGAGAGGTAGGGAGGAGGATCTGCGCATCGTCCACGTTGTTAGTATAGGAGATGCCTTGTTCATCCAAAAGTTGAAAAAAGGGGTGTTGTAAAGATATTGTAAAGTGTCGGTGAGACACAGGAGCCTTGCAACACGCTGCACAGGACTGGGGCTGGAGTGGCAGTAGCTAAGTTAGAGAAGACCCTGATTGTACGGTTGGATAGGAAGAACTCAGTCCAAGCTATGGTTTTTTAGATAAGTGAGCTTCCGATGAGAGGTGTTGGCATACAATTTTGTGGTTCACTAGATCAAACTGAGCAGAGAGGTCAAGCAGGAGGAGGGTTGCTAGATTCCCATTGTCTATAACCATGACCATTTGGATGTTTAAGTCGCGCTGACCCAGTACTGTGTCCTGGGCGGAAGCCGGATTGCCATAGGCAGAGGAGATTGTTGGATTTGAGATGTTTCTGTATTCTCAGGTATGCTGCTCTCTCTAGAATTTTTAGAATGGAGGGGACAGTGGTGATGGGACGGTAATTGGTGGGGATGTTAGGGTCTAGTGTGTTTTTTTTTTTAGGAGCGGGAGGACCAGGAATCTTTTAGACTGATCAGCACAGTACCTTGTGCAATGGTGTTGTTGATGAGCTACGTAATGAAGGGGCAGAGTTCTGCTAATCAGGCTATCTAACCTAACTATATTCTAACTCAGCTGCTCATCGTCAGGGTGGTTGTCAAACTAAAGAGTCCGTCCTCTGTCCAAAAACTATCCTACTCTGACCCTACCACTAACCAAAGGTATTCAGCAAACAAAGGAAGACAACCAGGAGAGTGTCTCGCTTCTCCTGGTCAACTAGTTGAGCCTTAAGGCTGACTTCAATAGTATCTGGCAATAACTTTGGGAAGTTCTTGTAACTCCTCCCAGGGACTTCTCTGGGCGTTGTGAAATGTCCAACAATAATCCTTCTCCAATTACATATATAATACTGGATTTTCTTGTTCTGGTCTATTGTAAAAAGGGAGATTACTCCTGTAATCTCTCTGGCTTTGGCCGTCGATTCTGCCACTCCTGAGGTGACTTTTCTTCTTGATATACCTTGCTCAGTTATTGTAACGAGGGAGATAACTCCTGAGACACTCTTCAGCATTAATAGCTTTTCTATAGTCACTGTGACATGGGAGATTACTCTCGATGTACTATTTACTCTTGGTACACTCTCTGTAATTACTGTGACGAGGGAGATTACTCCTGAGGTATTCTTCACTGTTGACGCCTTTGTGGTAATTTCTGTGATGATGGAGATTATTCCAGAGGTACTTTCAGTCTCAGAGGTTTATCTGTAATTACTGTGACAAGGAAGATTTCGCCCAAGACACTCTTCACTCTTGACACGGAACCCATAGACCTAGGGCCCTTTAAGATGAGGTAGCAATACTTAGAGTTAGATGGGGATGCAGAATGTACTCAAACATCAATAATCAGGCCGACTCAGGAAGTTGGCAAAACATGGTACTTTTTTTCTTTGCAATTATCTAAAACAGGGAGTTACAGCAGACATCAATGGACGTTCGCTCGATTTCTCTCAACGCATTCTATAAAAATCACAAATTTTATAGTAAAAATTCATCATAAGTGATGTCACATTACGTGGCAAACTACTAGAACCTACTTGGTGATGTGATAGGTTTACAGGGAACATCTATGTACATGTTCCATACTGACGAGGGTTGTGATTGGGTCTGTAACATCAGGTGGGCACCTAAGCCCCCCTCTAGTGCAAGTCATCTTCATCGTCTCAAAATATACGACGATTCATTGGTTACCCAAACTATAGGGCTGTTTCATATGTGGCCCTCTACAATTGGTTTGGCACCCTTGAACCCTTCTGGAATATTTCACATGCTAGCAGCACGCAGGCTACCACTACAGGTGCAGACAGGGTCAACGTGGTCATGCCTCCCCTCACAATTAGCTCAATATCTATCATCAATCTTGCAGCCTGCCAGTCAATTAAGGCTTTGAACTTGGCATTGTAGAAGCTCTCTGTGCCTGAGAATAAAATGGAGTATAGGCATAGTTTGTCTTCTGGTTTCAGTGTAGCTCGAACCAATGTCTATTTTGATCTGACCATGTGACTGAAGACTGCGCTTTCAAGCTCCTTGCTGCTTTTAATTCTATTAAATGATGAACTCTTGACGTCTTCAGTGTTTTTCCATTCCACATCAAACAGAATTTTGTTATTTTTTTCACGTTCATGCAAATACTGGATGGACGACCAGGCTCACAGTGGCCTCGACTTCTTGGTGCTGGGCCTGCCAAGCCTTTCTTGAATTCTCCTTCGCCATTAGCTGTTTTCCAACTGTGCCACACTGAAAACCCTTTCCAATCACAGGGTTCAAGCTCAGCTAAAGTGCATTGTGGAACATCCATTTTCTATACATTCCTATGTATATACGTTGGTGCATCGCAGCAAACTATTCACTACATAGCCAGCCTTAAGATCACCTTGTCTACTTGCATTACTGCATCTGTACAAATGTAAACTGATTTTGCATTTTCTTAAGAGTTTCTGTAGCATGAGCATCTTCATCTCGAGCCCGAAATGTTGCTCATCTTTAACACCTCCTCTTCAAATCTTATAGAATGTTTATGTTCTTTTGCCTTGTGCATCTTTTCAGGGTGCGTCAGTTCTGCTTCATGTGACATCACCAGTCTTCTTTCTCACTCATTTTCATACTCCTTTTGGGACTTTATCCAGAAGGCCACACTATCTTCGTGAATGCATATATGGTTTTCTCAATTGATACCTTGTTTCAAGGATTCTTTTTGGTACAAGCATCCTCACTGGTACTAAACGTGTCACAATTTCCGGTTCCCAACATGTAGGCAACATGGGGGCTGAGAATGTGGTGGCGGTACTTGACTTCTCCTCTGCACTACCTTCTTTTTAATTACTGTGATGAGTTAGATTACTCCCAAAGGGTTCCAGGTGTTCATATCCCCGCAAATATATCGCCATACAAAATGTTTGCCATATTTTTGCAGCGATATTAAGGCATGGAACCTGCGGGGAACACCTCCGCAACCCCCATATTATTTTTAAAGGAGCGGGGGACACCCCCGCAATCCCTGCTCCCAAAAACCCAAAAAAATATTCTCCCCACAAATATCACCTATAGCCGTTTCATACGACCAAATATAGGGTGATATTTTTGGTGGGGATAGTATGTAGTGATACCTCCCAAAGTACTCTTCAGTATTGGCCAAACCCCTACTGGGTCTCCCATGACTCCTGTTACCTTCATTCTTGTTTTAGCACATCACCGGATCTTCCCAGTTTTGTTGGTCTTGTGTCTTCTCGCTGAACACTCTCCGCTCCCAGCTGCACTGAGTTGGCTACATGGCTTACTGGCCCTTTTGGTTTCGGCGTAGGTGAAGGAATGCATGGTCCTCATATCCAAGTTCACACCACTGTTGGTCTTTCTCCAGCTTCAACACAGTCGGGTCTGCGCTCCACGACAAGAGTTCTTCTGAGCCTTCCATACTGTCCTCACGATCGAGGACTAACTTCTTCTGCTCCCTTCCCGTTCCCAGGTTTAAATCTCCTGGGATTGACAGGCTTCACACTGGGTTCTCTCGTAACTAAGTCCCTTCTTGTTTTTTATGTTCTGTAGCTGTGTCCTCCGCAGCGAAGGGCCAGAGTCATTCTTCTGTGTTGATTATGTAATCTTTATTCTTCCTTGGGGGCACCTCTTCTTAGTATTGTCTATACTTGGAAAAGTAGTATTTTGCATCACTCCTTCAATATTCCTCTACTCAGTACTTTGGGGAGATGATTCATGTTCACTCTGTTTGTTCTTCCTAATGTTGGCATTGTCAGCTCTTATATAAGGAAAGGAGGGATTATTATAATAACATGCAGTAGTCTTCACATGTTGGTTCTTGGATGACCTTGAGGATTGCATGGTCTGAAAGATAAAGAGGTGAGGGAGTTCTATCACTGAACAGGAGTCCTTGTATCCATGAGAGGAGTCTCTCCCTGTGATGTCCCGCATTCAGCCACACCTAGGGTAATTGTTGCATAGCAGGCTCACATCCCTAGTCTCACAGTGAAGGGCTCCCGTCTGGGGAGAAATGACAAGATCCTGTGAATCATCTCATACCCTTCCCCTAATGAGATTGCCTTCCCCTTCTTCATTCAGCAGAAATCTAGACAGGAAATCTGCATTCCCCTGTTTGCTCCCGTTCCTATGTTCAACAGAAAAGCAATTGGGTTGGAGATCTAAAAAACAGCTCATTATACAGGGATTCATATCTTTCGTCAAGTTTAGCCAATCAAAGGGAATGATCAGTCACAAACCTGAATTTGCAGGTGGTTAGATAATACTTAAACTATTCTATGGCTGATTTGCTGGCTAGGGCCTCCAGCTCAATAGTGGCATGAGTATTCTCTCGAGGATAGAGTTTCCTGCTATTGTACAGGACAGGGTGTTCTACTCCTTCACACTCTTCAGAAATAACAGCCCCAAAGCCTACTTTGGATGCATCCATCTGTAGGATAAACTCCCTGGTGAGATTAGGGACCTTGAGGACAGGCTCACTACATGGTATATGCTTTAACGTGTTAAAGCTTTCCATAACTTGTTTCTCCCAGCACAGTTTCTTGGGTTCTGCATTCTTAAATGTATCCGTCAAACATGAAATTATGGTGGAGTAACTAGGGATAAACCGGTGGTAGTACCCGGTGAGCTCCAAGAACACCCACCTTTTGGTTTTAGGGGGAGATGTTTATTGGATGGCTTTTACCTTTTCCACCTGGTGATGCATCAAACCATTCCCTGATGCCTACGGGCTTGCGTGTGCTATAAAAATGGAAACATAAATAAATAAATAAATAAATAAATAAATAAATAAATAACCAACAAAAAAAATGGCTACTTGACGGCTGATTGTGCCAGATGGCATTTCATAGGGTTGACAGTCAGTCCAGCCTTCCACAGGGCCCTTATGATTTCATACAAGTAGCAATGTTTGGCTATGCTTCAGAATATCATCTAGGTATGCACCGTAAAAATGGGAAAAGTGTCGTAATTTCTTCTCCATCAACATTTCAAAGTTGACGGGAGCTCCATGTAGTGCAAACAAGACGTCTTCTACTTTTAGAGGGGGTTTCAAAGGGACCTGCCAATAGCCCTTTGTCAGATGAACCGTGGAGATGACTTAGCTGGTCCCAGTTTGACCTATCAAAGAATGGAAGTCCTTGTCCCCATGAGGAGAGCCTCTCCCTGTGAGGTCCCACATTTTGCTACCCTTAGGGGAATTGTTGCATAGCGGGCTCACCTCCCTAGCATCACAGGGAAGGGCTCCCCTCTGGGGAGAAGTTATGAGATGCTGTGAATCGTCACAGTGATCACATAAATATGACTATTCCCGACTTACTTGAGGAATCAATTCCAGCATGTTGAACATATCCCTGAGACAGGAAACGAGAACAATCATCAGATTTAGGAAAAATATTCTGATACATTAAAATAAAGAGTTGTTTAGTCATCTGGTTGGATTTAGCCTCTGGGTAAAATAAATCAATGTACTTCTAGTTTTCCTTACGTGTCATATCAATCATACATGGAACAGTTAAGAAATGTCTGAAAAGCTATGGTACATCTATTTTTTCTGCTGGGATATGTACATGTGCTATGTACAGTTGTTTGCAAACACACATCACCTGCTTTGACAATGCTGTTTTACAAGGTGACATCCATTTAATCAAATGGCATGTTTTTTTTAAATCTAATGAGATGTTCTTAAAAAGCAAATGTTAGTATTCATTGTATACATGTTTATTCTAAACATATGAGAAATGTAATACTGGAAAGGGCTGAAGGCTTGGCAAGGCCTCCTAATGCCCATCTTTGCATTAGGAAAACAAAGGGTTATTTGGAGCCATGGAAGATTTGACTAATGTAAACACTGAGTGGGATTTTGAATTTGCTGTATAGTTCACATGAAAACCCTGGAGCTGGGAAATGAAATTAAAGCGATTATCCATTGGATTGGAATTTTGGTGAATTTATCATGGGCAGAAAAACGATGATTATGTAGCAATATAAACAATACAAAAACATGAATACAAATCGGAAATTTCACCTGGGAGACAATAAAAAACTGCAGCAGAGCTTTATGAAGAAAGCTAGATTCCGGATATTACCACGTCAAGGAGTGGGTCAAACGGAAAAATAATTGCTCATGAGATAGATTAGAAAATTCTGGGTGTGGGGAAGGCATGGTATCAAAAGTAAGGACACAGACACAAAGGTACACGTTTCAACACATTTATTAAGTTTGACTGGGGTTGGAGACTTCCAAGCTGGCCATAATTCTATAATGGGAGTAGTCTCCACCATCAAAGCAAACAAAAAAAATACAATGATCCAAGTCAGTTAGTGAAACAAAGGAAAATGCCTGTGTCAGAAACCTATACTTGCACACATGTTTCACAATAACTAAGTTTGGGGAAAATGTTTTTAAAATAAAGAGTGTATCAAAAGAATGTCAGAATGTCAATGAAAGTGGCTTACCACTCCCTTCCCCAAGTTCAGTTCACTGGGGTTCTTACAATGTTCCTTCAAGGTGGGTAGTATGCACATTTCAAAGAATTCCCATAAGTCTGTTAGGCTTCCCTCGCCTATTTCAATGTCAGTTGAAAATGCATCACTTCATTGGATTCTTTCGGGCTTCCCTCACCCGGCTTCACAATTCTCAAACAAACAGATATTCACAATGTTTCTTCTTAGTTACTTTCATGGGCTGCCCTTGCCTGTCACCTAACACTTAAACATGGCTGAAACTCTTTCCAGCTAAACAGTGCTGCTTCACAAAACTCGTGGAGAACTCCCATGCCCAAACTTTGTACTTCTCTTTCACAATGTTCGCCTGTCAGAGACCTTCACGACTGAATAGTATTAACACACCCAGGTGCTACCTGGGTCCTTTTCCTTTTCGCCTTGCCAGAGATTTTCGCAACTGCACAGTATTCTCACCCCTATCCATGACCACTCTGACAAAAAGGTGGGTTTCTCAATGTCTGTGACTCTTGCACTTGGGTTCCAAGAACGGGCCCTCAGCCACTCTGTTCATTATTTCACAAAAATATCAGTTCACTTTGTCATTAGCCTTTTGGGATCTCTTTATGTTATCTTTCCCTTGTGAGTGGCCTTTCCTTCAGTGGCTTTCAACACATTTCGCTTTCATTATTCACTGTTCTGTTATCTTTCAAGAAGTGTTTCACAACGTGCCTTCTCACACAGCACTGCTCTGTTACTTTGTTTCTCATCGGCTCCCTCGCTGTCTAAATACATTCAAGCTTTCAGTACAATATCTTTATCCTTCAATGTGTAGACTTGCATATAACACTGATGTTTTCCACGATCGTGCATACCACAAACCGGATCTCCCTTTCTTTGAACTCACCGGCTGGGATTGCTTTTGTGCGTCCTACTGTTTTCAGCTTGTTGAGGCCAGGGTCTTGCCCACCCAGCCATCAGACACTTCAGACAGCCTTGTTGTCCTTGAGATATAACAAGCAGTTTGCTGGCTCATGGAGCAAAGGGATTAGCCAGCCCCTCGGCTCCCTTCTCTGAAATTTCATGGCTTTTTGGAGACACAACTCCCTCGCCAAACCTTTTCCTGCCTCAACTTGCAGCCTGTGAGCAACTTGGCATCCCGTTCTCCCTGGCTTAGTTCTCGGCAGCTCTCTCTCAGCTGCTCCTCCATCTCGCCATACAGCTTGCCTTTCTTCTTGGCCCCTGTCTTGCTCTCTGTTTCTTTCTGTGGTCCACCTTTTATAGTTTGCAAAACAGTCCATGAGTTTCAAGTGTGTGTAATTGTGACTGAGTGCCTGACTCTGCCTGGACTTATTAGTGGAACATGGCCAGTACATGTTACTAGTGGTAATCCTCCTATTCTCAGTCTTCCTCTTTCTCATCTCAATAGTTGGGCTGATAAGGAAAGGAAGGCAGTTATGGGAGTTGTAGTATCCCATGAAGGTAGAGGGAATATGGGGTAAATGACTGCCAGGAAATAGGGGATACGATTTCCTCTCCACAGTGTCTCCTCTCTACTCCCGAGGACCCCCTAACTAGGTGATCCTCCCTTGCTTGTCCACCCCCAGGGTCGGGATCCAATAGCGATGGCAAATCCCTGGCCACCTGAATAAAGGATCCACAGGCACTTAGTCGTGAAACACCTAAGGTTTTAAACATGGGTAAAACTCACTGCTTTAACCAAGTTTGCAAGCAAAGTGAAAATTGTCATTTTTGACGTTTTTATTCTGGAAATGTCACTTTTGCCCAAAGTTGTGTTTTTTTGCCCTGAATGTCATGCTTTTGAATGAAATGTCAGCATTTTAATTGGATGAAAAAGGTTTTTTCAGATTTCAGGCAGCAAAAAAATTCGGGCAAACCCCCCAACATGTCAGCAAAGTACATTGGGAGCATAAATCCACCATGCATGCAAAGTAAAATTGGCTGCAAATTTCACCAATTTAATTTTGCCAGCAGACATTTTCCATACCTCTAATCAGGAGTGATTTCACATTCAGAAATATACCAATACAAGAGCCAAGAACTGGACCTCACATTAAATACAGTCTCTGCTGATGGAGAATGCTTCTTAATAATTGAAGAAGTTTGTTGATGTTGAAACCACAGGTGGGGATATCAAAGAGGATGCTGGCACAGTGGTCCAGTTTAAAGAGTATGAGAGTGGTTAAGAGATGCTCGACTATGTTGAAAGGAAGGAGGTGCCTGATTTTCCTAATATTTCAAGGCTGAGGCGAGCTGCTGTTGCAGTTTTACAGATGAAAGTAGAGAAGTTGCAAGACGGGTCAAAGAAGACACTGAGGTTTCTAGCTGAAGAAGAATATCAGGTGGGAACTGGATAGTCAGGGGAACAGATGAGAGAGAGTATTTGTCAGAAAGAAGAGCACCTCTGTTTTTGTAACATCAGAGAGTGCAAAGCCATCCAAAATGTAATGGCAAAGAGACAGTTGGACATTTTGATAGAGGGAGCAGAGTTTAGGAAAAGAGAAGAAGATGTAAGTGTCATCTGCGAAGAGTTGGTACGAGAATCTGAAGAAGGATATTAGTGACCTTAGATCAGTGGTGTAGAGTGTAATGAGGAGAGACCCAAAACAGAGCCCTGTGGAACACCAAAATTTAGAGAAGTGAGTTGACAGGTGCTGTTGCTCTAGGAGACAGAGAATTGTTGAGGTACCAGGTAAGATTCAATTCAGGCAAGGGGGTGATTGTGAATCCCAGGAAGAAAGAGAGTATTCAGGAGATGAGAGTGATCAACGGTGTCAAAAGCAGTGGACAGGTCAAGGAGAATAAGGATAGTGGATAGTTTGGAGTGCTTTGCAGATTAGATAAAGTCAGAGACATTCATGAGATCAGTTTCCGTGGATTGACAGGAGCGGAAACCTGCTTTTATGGGGTCTCTAATTTTGTGGATTTGTACAGAATTGGTAAGATGTTTGAATACAAACCTTTTCAGTACTTTACAATACAGTGGTAAGTACAGTATTGTGGAAGGAGAGACAAAGAGCGAAAGTTACCTGGAAGATTCAGGTCAGTCCCTTTGCTTTTTTAGAAGAGGGTTGACCGTGGCTGTTTTAAAAATAGAGGGAAAGCAAGCAAAGTCTACGGATAGGTTTAAGAATTCAGCTAGGTGAGACACCACTAAAAGGGCAATAGGCATGACTAGCTGAGGAGCAAGAGGGACTGATGGGGAACCAAATGGGTTAGCCTTCATCAGTAGAGATAATACTTCTTCAGTACAAGTGTGACTAAAGTGGGAGTTAGAGGCAGAAGATGATGGTAGAGTAGGTGGAGTGTAAATTGTAGGAGGATGGAGCCCGAGGAAGGTAAGGAGCTATGTCATTAGCTGTGAGTGCCTAGTTGATAGTCATAGGTTTAGGAGGAGTTATAAGTGAGTTTAGTGTGCCTTGTAGCCGGTGAGGATGGTTGCAGTGAGAGTCAATGAGGATGCAGTTGAAATCCATTTTGCTCTATCAAGGGAGGACTTGAAAGAGTTCAGGGCAGAGATGTATTGTTTCAGGTTCTCATGTGACTGAGTATGCCTCAATCTACTCCTTGCTAGATAAGGAAGAGTAGAGTAGAGTCCGCGATTCTGCCTTCACTAGCTGCGGCGGTGGAAAAAAAAGCAAAAAAAAATGTCCTCCACCATGAAAATCTAGAATGTACTAGGTCCTTCTCGGATGACGGCGGACATTTCATTTTTGAAGATGTTTTCAATGGTCGCTGTCATCCAAAAACAGACATAGTCCCCTTTCTATGTTTATGGCGATGTCCATTTTTCTTACTTTTTTTTTCCATTCCAAAAAAAAACAAAAAAATCTGCACCCAAGGAAAAACCAGAGTGTGAATATATTTCACGCCCCACAACCCAAGCTGACACACTCCCTTCACTTCAATAGGTGGGAGAAAATGTAGACCTTTTAATTGAAGTTTGAAGAGGAAAATTGTCCAAATGGGTGATGGAGGCATAGCAAATTGAGAATCCTAAGAAGCGAATATAAATCAGAGATGGTAACGGAAGGCGAGAAGTGGAAGAGACAGACTAGAGTTCATAATAAAATTGAAACCCTGAACAGAGAAGTATGAACATGTCAGGCGAAGCTGCTAAACTATGAAAGGGGTTGAAAAGGGAAACAAGAACCTGGAGGAAAGGAGGCAGACAGAGTAGGTTGATGAGCCTAGGGGCTGAGATCTTAGTAGTGAAGTTCTAAGAGGAAGTGTTGAGACCCTCTCATGCTGCCATGCAGTCCTGGTCCACATCCAGGACTGTGGGAGGTCCGACCCACGCTACTGAAACCCCTTATTACTTTGCTACTGTAGACCAATTATTCCACTGAGAAAAACAGTCTTAAAGTGAAAAATGTGCATCCCTGACAGCAGACCAATAAGATCAGATAAAAGAAGAGATGGAAAAAAAAGTGAAACATCACAGTAAAACCAGTACTTGATGGCACCACAGATAAAACCGTAGAACTGCAGTAATTTGAACTGGCACTTCTAGCCAAACTCCACCTTTCACTGAAACTGGTTCTTAAATGGTGCCAAAGAGCAGAAATAACCTTATACATGTTAGGGAGAATTCTCTGTTTAGGCAGAATTTCCTAACTTAGCTTTGCTGGATTTCTGGAGTTTGTTTTTTCCATCCTGCCAAGAGTGAGACTCCTTTTCTCCCACTCTTGGACATGAATGTGGTTAATGTGAATGTCAATGTTTTCTATGGGCTATGGGGTCTTTTACTCCATAGGGTCTCATATGTTTTGCTATGTTTGTTACAACGCACCCTCCGTGCCGTAACACCGGGGCGTCCTAGAGGGCCCCCACCATAGACTCCATACCCTGGGACTGACTACTGTCACCCAGGGCATGTAAAGTCACCATTGGTTTTACTAGACCTAAATTTACTAACAGAACTAGTACAAACCATCCTATTGTGGACGTACTAGTAGGGGTAATTTGATTACCCCTGGGTCTGTTATTCGAGGGGGCACTGTCCCGTCCCCCTCGTCGAGTTTTGGCTGGTGGCAGTGGAAACTACTTGTTATATTCGCCCCGAATATAACTCTAGGGGATTCTTCCCATTGTTGGAGGTTAATACTTTTTCTCGTTAGTCTCTAACATCCCACCGGTTTATTTGTCTTAAATAAATCTATCGGTTTTTATTTTCTGCCAGAACTCGGTTTTTAAAATGCTGTCTGTGTTTGTCTCTGTGACTCCTAAACCAAAGGTTGAGCCCTTTGTTCCACTTTGGCGGGCTTCTGCACAGAGGCCCTACAAAGTGGTGCCATTCTGTCTGGGTACCACAGGGGGTGTGGGAGGGGGTTTAGGCACCCTGGACTGAGTTGCCTTGCCAACTGAAGTCGCACTCTGGTGTGATTGGCCCAAGTGGTGAGCCACCCCGCTCACCCCTTAGCCTGTTTTGATTGACAGCTAGGCTGAATGAATGGGGGTTTTCTGCATAAAAGCACGGCTTTTGGGACTGGATCTTCAGAAGTCGCCACAGGACCTAAGAATCCGACGAGGGTAAAGCTGAGCCGACCTGCAACGACGACACCTCCGGTGGAGCCCTGCTGAACCGACTCACCACTTCCCAACAACAGAGGAGATCTCCCGGATGTCTTCTTCCCCTGACTGGTGGGCACAACCAGTCACCTTTGCTTTTTCTTCATTTTCTTCATTCCAGGACGTAATGGTCGAATTGCCCGTGCTGAGCCACCGGGAACCGGATAGCCACTACCCACTGTACCGCGACCAAAAGGTGGTGCCTTGTGATGGAGCACTCCGCGGCTGGTCTCTTCCCTGGTGGTGCAGCGATCTTCAACTTTCCTTCGACGACGAGATCATCTCTTCTCTTGGCAAAGCACCGACTTGCATCCACCACCAGGAACAACTGTCCCTGCCGGAGCTGTCTCTCCACATACAAGGTACCGTATCCGCCTTGCTTCCCTTGTGACAGGTAGCGTGAGGTGTCTTAATCCTCGCCTCTCCATTGGGTCGCCTCCAAGCTTTCTTAACTTTCTGTTCTGAACTGGTCCAATCTTTCTATAACAATTTGCGACAAAGACTCGAAGTGCATTTCCACTGTGATACTTTTTGGGACATATCGCCTTGCCTCTCTCCGAGTGGGCCTGGCCTCTGAACTTTACGATCTACAGTAGACCCTGCCTTACTTGCCTTGCATTTGTTCGTAAAAGTGTTGGTACCGAGTTGATTTCATACCCTGCCTTTTCTCTCCCATCCTAACGAATATTAGAGTGCCATTTAGGTTAAAGTATTCACCTCTGTTTGCAAATAAGTGGTGCCGGTGAACCTAGACTTGTCGAACTATTGTTAGGGGGATTGATTTACTTATAGTAATTGTAATTGAAGTTGTTTGTCGTATTAGTGCCATAGTGTTTTCCATAGATGTGTTGTTATAAATAAATACCTAGATATCTTTACACCCAATTCTGTTCCGTGTTTGCTTGTTCTACTGTGTAAATTGCGCTATTTTGTATACTCCACATACTGCCTAACTTTTCTTGAGAGAGGTCTGACTGCTCAGCCACAGCTACCAGGTGAATCTGTGTGGTACAGACAGCTACCAAGTGGGTTTACTGCCAACACCTGTAAGCCTAAATCTTTTGCAGTGGTGCCAGAGGGAACTACACAGGTTTTCCGCTTAACAATACATAAGTCAGGAGTTCAACGACGAAAGAGCTTATCTGGAAAAAAAGAAGCCAATAGATGTGTTAAGTGTTAAGGTTACTGGACTAGTTATTCAGGCATCACTACATTTCCACATGTCTAAGGGCACGAAAACACACACTGAAGGGAAGTCTGTGAATGGTAACACACATGAAAAGAAGAACATTTTTAAAATGACAGCGCATAGTTATGTTGCAAAAAATGGAAATGGGAAATGACATGCTTGATTAAAAAGGCGAATTTGTTTTTTTTAAAAAGTCCTTCTGTGGATGTTATGTAGCGCCTGACAATGGAAACCATCAGTAATGCGCATTATCAGGGTGGCCCCCCTTCCAGGAATGTAGCCAGCGTGCATTCTGGCTGTACACTACAGTGCCCTCTCTTAACTGCTTCAACAGCAGGCTTCATATGTGGGGGAGTAAACATGAAAAGACAAAAGAGAGTGGACTTGGGCCACTGAAGACTGATAAGTACTCCGAGTGCATGTGTAGGCCACTGGATTCGAGAGAGAATGCTTGTCAGGTTTAAGAAGAGTAAGTTACATTAGTGTAGGGGTGACCAGTTACGGTTGTTGCCTGTAAAACCATAACCTGAAAAGCGAAAATGCAAATGTCTGAAGTCTCAGAGATGTGGAGAGTCTGGGCACATCTAAGCGTTGTGGTGAAGAGGGCAAATAAATCAAACGTGTGCCCCAATATGCAAGCACAGCTTATTTTCTTTAAGAAGAGTGGTATTTCTGCCCCCCCCCCAACCCCACCCAATTAGGGGCTGGCACCCCTAGGGGCCTCAGAGGATGTCCTGGGGGCTCTCGTGCTCTTTAAAAAAGGATTACGGTGATTGCTTTTAATAGAAATTATAAGCAGTAGAAAATATGTATACAACATTGTATATTAACAGCAATCTTCGTACTCAATTTTCAAGAATTTGGGGCACCCCCTGGACACCATTCAGTGCCAACCCCCCAGTTTGAAGACCACTGTTTAGAAAAAAACACCCCCTCTTGATATACATATTTCATTTTCTCCATCTCTCCCTGGCCCTCTTTTTCGAGCTACTGCCTCCTCTTTTCTGATCCCCTTATACAGCTCTTTCTTACATTTTTCAGTGTTCTCTCCCTCTTTCTCTCCATTTATTTTTCTTTGTTCTAGTATCTTTTTTTAAAAATTGCGTTATTCATTTATTGCTCTGCTGTTCTTAACTCTTATACCATTCTTTCCACATTTTTCTTATGTGACACTTACTTCACTCACTATCTTTCCTTGTTTTTTGTTTTGCAATCCATCTTTTCTCTCTATGCCGTCATTTTCTTTCATTCTTTCCTGCTTCCTTTCTTTTTTTTTAACTTTTCCTTCACGTCTCCGCCCACATCAAGTCTGGCTTTTGTCCCCTCTTTTTCACTCGGCTCCCCCTGCACCTGAATTACCTGACTCCTCTTCCTCCACTCCCACGCTATTTCCTCTTTAGTAGCCATTATCCTCACCATTTGGCTTTTGCAGTCCTCCACACTCAGCCCAGCAGTTCTTTCCCTGAGGGGCAGAGAGTGCTAATGGTTATGATACCTTGACTAAGAATGCCAGGACCCTATCCCAGTTTAATGTACATTTAGACTAACAAAGAAGTGCTAATATGTGGGGGGAGACGGATAAAAGCAATGCTGCCCGCATGTCGGCTTTGGGGGTGGGAGTGGGTTATGGAAATACAAATGGCATTCTCTTGAAAACACCATATTTGTTTCTAGTTCCAATAAAATCCCAGATTTTGGAATTCTACTTATTTGCCAGTCACCGCCTTGATCATCTCTCCATTCTCCCTGCCCTTAAAGCCAAAGTGATCACAAAGATTTCACTGCGTTCTGTTTATGAAAAACCTCAATGGTACATGCCAAATGCTCAATGTGATTCCTTCTCTAGCCTTAAAGAGTCATCTTTGTTGAACTTGTATGGCTTCGGCTGAACTAATCAGCTTAAACTTAAATAAATACATTAGCTGCCATGGTCGTGTTAAAAGAAAAAAAACAATACTATGCACGTAAAATAGATAGCCGTTCCGATGGCACA
The DNA here is from genome assembly GCF_040938575.1 of Ambystoma mexicanum. Classification (NCBI taxonomy): domain Eukaryota; kingdom Metazoa; phylum Chordata; class Amphibia; order Caudata; family Ambystomatidae; genus Ambystoma; species Ambystoma mexicanum. Next base: position 496,551,254 of record NC_090932.1, read on the forward strand.
GCGAGTAGGGAGCTGGCTTTGACATCTGTGCAGAGCCTGCTGATGCAGGTTAATCCCTGCAGGGCCAAACTCAGCCTTTCATCCTTCCGAGGTCGATAAATGAGCACCACACGCCATAGGTAATAATAAGTAGCGCTCAGATGCCTCAGGTTTCGTAGCACTATATAAATGCTAAATTATTATTATTATTATTATTATTATTATTATTATTACCAAAGAATACATGCAAAATAAACAGGTGCAATAGAAAGCCCATGCAATGAACACTCCCTCGTGTGGCTTGCACAGTTCCATTCCACTTCTTCTCAATACTCTAGTCAGATGAACCTGCAATGACAAAGCCCTTATGAAGTCTGGAATGAGCTGCAAATGCATAATTGCTCGATTGCACCGAATGAATCCACATCATTCAAGTATCCCAATAAGGGTGTAGCAGTGGATGTGCACATAATTTGGGAATAGAAGCATACAAATAATCAATGTTTCCTCTAGATCAGGAAAGAAGGTGAATATTAACACTGGCTCATCCAAGGAATTGATGCAGAGAGCTAAATTACGTCTGATCAGCAATTATTTAAACCTACCGTGCACAGGCCATTTCCTGGCTAAAACATCTGGAATTTGCATTAAATCGTTCTTAGTAAAACCCTGAGTATGTAGGATAAAAATTATCTTTGTTCCTCTCCTTCCCTAATTGCATATCTTCCCTAGTATTTCGAAAGCTGGCTATTACTTGTTTCATCATGGTTATTTTTTTTGCTATTGTCATAATATAAGGACGTGAAAACAGGTGGGATCAATTAACCTGAAACATTATTATTATTATTATTATTATTATTATTATTATTATTATTATTATTATTATTATTATTATTATTATTATTTTAAATACAGCCCCGGTAGGCGAGAAAAACATCGGCTCAATACAGAGAATTGTTTTTCAAAATGATATACGATGGTTACACCATATAGAAAGAAAAATCATTATTAGCTTTATTCTCTAAGTCAATTTCAATATAAGAATAATTAAGCATATTTTGCAAAGGAAAAGATAAGAGCAGCAACTGTCTGAAAGCGCCAACTTACAGTCCATAGAGGTTTATTTTTTATAAAGTGTGACATAGTTTACAAATAAATCTTTCCACACTAAATATTACACGGACCGTGGTAGCGGCCGTATAGTTATGGTTAAGTTGCTCATCTCAGAGGAAGACCACTTTTTGTCCGGCTTATAACTTTGCTCCCCCTGGACGAATTTGCATCAAACTGTGCAAAAACAATATGCGGGCCACTCTTTTATTTTTTGGCAAGTTGGGTGAGGTTTCGTGGAGGGGGGGATAAAGTTATAGGGGGGTCCCCAAAACATTTTTCTCCATAGACTGAATGGAGAAAAACTTTGCGCATGCCTCCAGGGCAAATGGCTGGACTGATTTTTACCAGATTTGCGGCAACAGCAGCGTTTTGGTCCCGAAAATTTGGTGAAAATACATCCAGTACTTAAAAAAAAAAACAGCTCAAATGTACGCCTCTAAAAAATAGTGATATGTGGCTCTGCTCCGCTGTCCCATTTCCCTGTTCGCTCTGTAGTCCAAAGTCTCATTGGCCTGGAGTGTGGCGTGATGTCGGCGAACATTGGACGTGCCCGCTGGTGTGTCACAATTTAGGGAGACATTGCCATGTTGTATCAGAGAATATTGCGGCGCCAAAAGGGGCTGGAAAACATGATTTGCAGCATCTGGTGGTGGGAAGAGGGGATGAAAAGGGTGGGGGAGTGAAAAGCGGGTCATATGACATATCTGTTTATGTGCAAGAAGACCGTGGTGTGCGAGCGGAGTCCATGAGTACTGCGCCAGTTGGCGGGTAGCTCGTTAGGCAACTACCTTCTGTGGTGACTGCAGGGTGGCTGAATTGGGGGTGGGGAGTTTATTGGAGATGATATCAGGATATTTGGATTGGGTTAGTGTGCTATGTTGACTGTGGTAAGCACCTAGCGCCTTTGCTGCATGGGTGGAGCCCTTGAAGCGAAGAGTATGCCCACTGGTGGCAAGTATGTTTCCCACTGTTGGCTTGTGTGTGTCGTTTGTGGCTAGTGTACACATTGTTGGTTGCATGTGTGTGGTCATTGTTAGCGCATCCTACAGTTTTTGTACCATGGCTGGAGGTGAATTATTTAATAGTCCTGTAGTGTGTCTACTGGGTGAAGTGGTGGAATACTTTGTGTATAGAGGTGGATAGATTTCCAGTGGATGGATAATGTGTTTGGGTTCTGCCCATTGGCCAGATGACTGAGTACAATGTTGTAGTGGTTATCAGTATGTAATACAGTCGGGATAGAGGGGCAATTTTTGCAAGAATTTGTGGTTTGCTTGGAAGTAAAATACTAGCATGTAGTCGGTAGGGGTGCTAGAAGTTGTGCTATGTTTGTGGGTTTTACTAAGTGGCTACATCTTTGCATCTTTGCATGTAATGCTGTATTATGTTTCAGTGTTTGGTAGTGGTGTTGGTGCCTGTGTGATGTTTGCAGGTTGTGGTAAGTGGCCAGGCATGGCTGTATTGCATTGTGGTGGGTGTGGCTAAAGCCTAGCCTCTTGGGTTCATGGCCGCAGGCCACAGGCCTCCACATGCACCCAAGAGAATATGCCTTGGTCACACCCACCGCAACGCAATGCAGCCATGCATGCCAAGACTGTGAAACTGCTATATGGATTTCACTAATCAGTTTATGGAGTGTTTTTTTTTTCCTTTGCTGGTATCGGTAAGTGCTTATAAGCATAGGTTACTGCCTTGCACACCTTTTCAAATATGCATCTCTCCTTTGGGTGGTTACCATTACAGAATGGTTGTGGAGGACATTTTAGACTTCGTAGAGCACCATAGGTCACCAGAAATGCATGGACTCGAATATGCTGCACTTTATTGCACTTGTTGTCCTTTACAGAGAGATATGCCACGATTTGCGTTTGGTATGGTTTGCCCCTGATGACAGCATTGCCTTAGGGAGTGCATTAAGATACTGTGAATTCCAATGCGTTCCTTACCATCACACTTTTCAAATATGGATAATGCACACAGCTGCCTGCATATAACTGAAGGTGTACTTCACATAAATGTGTATACAATGGTTGCCTTATAGACATGATTTGAAAAGAAAACATATCCCAGTACAAGAAAAGGAGCACTTCACAATCACATAATCTTGCGCTATGCAATTGGTAACAGAAATATGTTCACGCAAATCAGTATGCTGTTATTGTTTTCCCCACATCCATCATGGAAGGTACAGCAATACTGACCACGCTGTTGTTGGAGAAAAAATATTCAGGGTAATTCATGGATTATTTGCGCTGAAAAAAACGGGATTTGTGTGCCATTCTGCCCGCAAATCCCTGTTTAACAAATGGGGATTTGCAGGCAGAATGGCACACAAATCCCGTTTTTCTCGGCGCAAATAATCCATGAATTACCCCCTTACACTTTACTCTGCAAATTATACTCTTAATTGCCAGGCACCATGTTCCACTGTCGCTTCCATTCACTCTGAGTGCACTTTTATTATGGAACAACAGTCCCTGCTAATATCCCCCTCTGGCACCCTATTGATGTTCATTTGCTGCCATAGCAGTCCTCTGTTTACACAGAGGAACATGCTCATTTGCCAAACATTCTCAGAGAGCTCCCCGACTCCCTTTCTGCTTTGGCGTACAATTATCACTCAGAAGTGGGAGGTCAGGGCAGAAAAGCTTTTACACAGGTAGGGGTTGAAGGCACAATTGGCATGTTCGGAGGTCCACTGACATTGTGAATTAATCATTGGAGAACACCATCTATGCCGCTACGTTCTGCGAAATGCAGGGCGGTTGCCTATCATACGTACATGTCAATATTCTGTGTCCAAAAATCTGTAGGATTCTTAAAATTTCAAAAACAGTACTTAGTATAATGATGGCATCCATGGAAATGATGTCACATTACATTGACCTGATGACATGACAGGACATGACATCACAGGACATTATGGCACAAGTCTTTTGACCTTATACCTTCACAGGAAGTGCCTACACTTGACATATGGCCTTGAAGAGATCACAGGAAAGGACTGCCTATCGTCTCACCCAATATGACAAAGAAATGTTCCCAATTGTGTGAGCTGTGAGCACTGTGACCAGCTTTGTCCTCATTAAGACATATTTTCCTCTGCAAATATACAATGCAGTGAGAACTATTCTCTATACCCCAAATTAAGTGACGGCCACATGGGCAAATGCAGTTTGTAAAGAGAGCGCTGCAAAGCACACATTTAATGTCCCAGAGCAAAAGTAATGTAGAGAGGAATATATTGCTGTTTAATTACACTGCTGACTTGCAATGTGAGGCACTTGCTGAGGGTCTTCCTGAACCTCATTGGCACTTTCCACTGAAAGCGTAGAAAGGTCCTGATGCCATCCCTACCTTTGAGACATCACTTGCCAAATACTTTTTGGAAAGTATGTGAGTGTGAAAGTTAATGAGGTGATAACACTTCTGTATAGACAAAGTGAAGTGTCAGCCACAAAGGTTCCTGCAAATGCAGCTTCTAAGATGAGAGCTGCAAACCGGACATTTAAAGCCCTACAACAAAGGTTATATTGAGAGAAATATATTGCTGTGTTATGAGACTGCTGGCTGGGAACATGGGACAGTTGTTGTACCACACCTCCCTCGGGCTCAGGGCTCCTTTCAAGTGAAAAGGTGGAAAGGCCCTGATGCAGTACCTAGAGAGATCACTGGTTCAGAGTTCTGAACATACAGTATGCAAGGAAGAGCTCGGACTGGTAGCTCTGAGATGCACAGGATGTTTGTGGCTGGAGCTACTACAGGAGTCTTCAACTTTTGGATCTCCAGATGTTTTGGACTACAAATTCCAATATGCCTTTGCATTGACAGTGAAAGCTAGGGCATGTGGGTGTTGGAGTCCACAACATCTGGAGCACCAAATGTTGCACACTTGCATAGCATTGTACTCTATGTGCAACAATTTTAAGAAATTGATTTAAAAGCCAGAATCATTGTTACTGTGCCCTGGAGCGCGGAAGCATTGCATTAGCAAATTGACAAATAACACATAGTAAAGCATGCTTTGTTGGTTTGCCATTGTAATTTAATTTTGTGGTCTATGTTTTTTTTAACTGGAAGCAAAACATGTGCACTGTTATGTTGCCCTCATGTACAAACCCTTACTTGCTGAGCTACTGTCCAGGACAGAGCATGGGAAAAGTGTCACAGAAAGCATCACAATAGTGAGAGTGACAGTGAAAAAACACTACAACACACAAAGGGGCCGAATCATGGAATATTTGCACAGTTGAACGTCAGTGCACGTGGTTATTTTTTGCTGTACTGAATGACTTTGTACTGAGTTTACACTGCAAAAATACACTTTGCACAGTTCCATGAATCAGGGTTTGTGTCGGCAGTGGAAAGTCATTAAGCAGTGCTAAATCACTTTGAACAGTGCAAAATGTCAAGGAATCGGCCTGGAAGTTCTGATTAAAAACTAAGAGGAGTTGAAAGAAAATTACTGTCTGACATTACGTAACCAGGTTCCTGGAATGTTTTTACACTTGTTAAAAAATGAGTGTATGTGGTACTATTGTTCTATTGCTTTCCACGTCTTAAGCCAAATGTTCTTTTCCAATTCATTTTAGATCGCTCCGTTAAGTAAAACAATCTGTCCCAAAACATAAGCTTTCCTACTTCACTTTTCCACTTTTTGGGGGGGGGGCTGCAGAATTGGATGGTGAATGTAAAGTATGTCAATAATTCAACATTATCGCAGTGTACATAACCTTACTAGCAGGCAATTACAATAGGTATTACAAAGCGTGGGCAGGGATTTGGACACGCGTTGGGAATGGAAGCCCATGAAATTATCTCACCCCCAATATCCTCTCTATTGGCTGCTTTTTGCTTGTCAATAAGGCAACCGTGAACAGGTTGCTCATAAAAGTACAATACCAAATCCAATATCCAATATATACATCCAACGTCTGATACACTATTCACAAAGAACTTGTGCAGTGGCGCTGCTATATGTATGCATATGTGTACATGGCCAACGGGTTCTCAGAGACATTGCACTGCAGCATACTGTATGACATCTGTCACATCAAAAAACTGATAATTGTAGGAAAACAAAAATCGAAACAAAAGCAAAGACATGATTGGCAAAGAGCAACCTGAAGAAAACATGTCTTCCCAATACACAAATATTATTTCAAATGTACAAACTATTGGTTATTTAACCTTGGAGCTGGTACAAGGCATATTTCATGAACATCAAGTTAACAGGGAAACAACAATACTCATTGCAACCATTGTACTACAGAAGAAACCTTTATAATCCAACTCAATCACAGTCAGTTTCTTTTTGTAAAAGAAGTACAGCATGGCAAGTGTGTGTTAACATATTACAATAAATACAGGTAAAATGGGTTAGTAATTACAATTTGAAATATGCTACTTCAGTTCAATAGATGCAAATATGAAAAAGCATGCAAACAATTAGTTAATTATTGAACTTTAAAATGGACTTAGTCAACAGTAAAACTAGTTAGTAATTATTTGACACAACTATACATACTTTTTTTAAACAGTGTCTTCTGAGGAAGTTGTTCCTTCATTTAAAAGCAATGAAAGAAATAACTGAAATTAGTAAAATACTTCATAATGCTCCCAACAAAATGAAAAAGATGATCACATAATACTGTACCAAGTACTGATCCAATGGTCAAAAGTCCAGAAATGGAAAAACAAGAAGAGTTTAAAAGGGGGAGTCATGCAAATCTGATGACTCTTTGGGTTGTGGGGTCTGCAACCATTGGCTCTATAGATCATTTGAACTACAACTCCTATCAGCCCTAGCAGGTACTGCCAATGCTGAAGACTCATACAAATAGTAGTACAAAACATCTGAAAAGCTGCAGGTTGCAGACACCAGCATAGGTAATGTCATGCTCAGAACCTTTAAGATAGGTTTGCTTGGAAGGCCCAAATATGTCACTGTTGGTCCAAAAAGCAAAATTAATTGCAATAAAGAGTATTTATGCAGAGGACTGTACACTGTACAAAAATATACCAATGTTACAATAATTGCAATTTCACTAAGATATCCACTTTTTAAATATTATACAAGGTTTCTTTTTTATAGGCTGGATGAAAATTCAATTTAGCAAAACTTTGAGTAAAAGAAAAAACAAACATCATAAATCATTCCGCAGCATGTCGCAGCTGTAAGCGGTGGTGTGGGGAGGAAAGATTCAGCGGGCTTCAAGGGCTTGCAACACAACTCGCTCTGTAGAATTGCAGTTTAGCTCAGTGTATATCAACTTGTAACTGCATCACAGCATCCCTAGTGATAGGAGCCCGGCCGTCGTTTTCAATGGAGCAGCCCGCTTGCTCCAAAAAATATCTTTGGTTGTTGATCTGGGTGCCCGGTGGCACATCAGGTGTACCTTCACATGGTGCCTTCTGCTGGATGGTTTACCTTAAAATTGCAGGTTAAAAGCCGTAGTTTGTACCATTGAGATACATTAGGTAATGACAATGAAGTACAGACATTGGTGGGATGGGTGTGAAGAAGGCAACTGTTTTGCTATATGCAAAGTCGCAATGTGAAGTAAATAATTAATATGATAATTCAATGAAGTGAGTCATGATTTGCCCCATGTTGGTATTTCCAGATTCAGAACTTTCAATTTCTGCAGATGTAAGAATGAAACCTGATTTGAACCCAGCTTGCCCAGGATCACACAGGTTACTTTGTTCACAATTAGGGAAATCTAGTGCTCTCCATGTCAGTGAGGGAACTGTTCCTGCAGAAAAATATTAAGGCACTACCGCCAGCTTGTGGGTGCATAATCATAAGTGGCGTGTAGATAGCTATGTGAGTAGTGGGTAACTCTACATCTACACACTCTCTGGGGAAGAGTTAAAGTTTCATATGGTTCCTAAAAAACTGATCCCAGTAAGTAACAGCAGAAACAGCCGTGGTTATTTGTGGTACAAGTCTGTAAGATGATGCAGAATGAAGAAAGGTTTGAATCCATTCATTTAGCAAAGCAAAGGAGCTAAAATCGTTCCAGTGAAGGCCCATGCTTGGGCTGCTAGAAGAGACAGATAAGGTTAAAGGCTGGGAAATGAAAACTTCAAGCAGTGACAGTCTACCAATCCCAAAACACACAAGGATAAATATTCACACTCTCTTGCACATTAACGAGACAGCTCAAACAACTTGGTATAAGCACACGATTACTCAATGAAAAACAGAAATGGACCAATAGATTTTTGTACTGTGATATGACTATGTTTAGGGCCCACTCAGGGGAGGAAGGAATCCCGACCAAGAATATCCCGACTGGTGCTGGCATGCATGTCTGTAGACTTCCTGTTAACTCAATATTACCTGGAAACGTTGGCAATGGAACCGCAGTGGACTTCGCCGCAATCAGGAGTGATGTCAGGAGGATGGTGGCGGCAAAATTCTGCAACCGGACTGCACTGGGGCACGGCCAGGTGAGCCGGCGCTGTGACAGCAGTCCACAAGACACCGGTCACTGAGGCAGCATGTGTGTCATAGAAGGCCTCACCATGGGAGATGCCAGCATGGAGAATCGAGGGGCCAGAGCCAGCCATCGGAAGACCACAGTGGGGCAGCATGAAGCTGTAGCAGCAGCCTGGAGCAATGCAGAGCTTCAGCAGACAGCGTCTGCCGGAGCCAGCACTCCAAAGGAGAATCACACACTAACCCACAATGGATTGTTTGAAAATACAGACCTCACAGAAGATCTTACACACCTACTAACCAACAGGGAATGTATATGATAAATACAGACCTCCAAGAGGACCTTGCCAATCGAAATCCAATAACCAAACGGAGAACATTTTCATTTTTAAAAGAAGGCCCACAGGAAGGCCATAAGGCAGTCTCCTAGTAATTGCTGGGCATTACAAGCCCAAAACACGGCAGGCCTATATGGAAAAGGAGGCATGGCTTACAGGACATTATGAAGTTTCCCTAGTCCCTCCCCTGTCACAACCCTGGAGCCAAGTAAGTGATAGGTCAGGCAGACTGGCCAGTCGTGGAAGGGGGGGTGTAATATTCAAAGGTCGGTTTTGGAAAGGGTTAGTCTGGGTTGTAGTTGGGGGAGGACAGGTATCGGAAGGGGACATCCGAGAGACAAGTGGAGGAGAGTGCGGAAGGAGTGTGGAGGTTCATGAGAGAGGGGGGTCTGTGTAGTGGTTGTGGGTGGGAGTAAGAAGTGAATGTATCAAAGGAATGGTTTGATCAGAAATGTTTATTGTCCCTACTGGTCGGCCATGTGTTTTTAAGCCTAAGTCGGTCGATATTAGAAAAATTTCCTATGCACCTTACCCGAGTTTTCGTCCATTAAAAACACGCGAAAAAAGGCAGTAGGGCGCCACCATTTTGTGATAATCTTATCACTTGCCACACCGCCCTGTGTGACCTGCTTTTGTGGCACTAAATCATATCCCCCGCCCCTGAGCCTGTCATCAGCAGACGCGTGCCGCCCATTTCACAACGCCAAAGCACGTCTCATGTCAACATTCGCTGCGCTTCAGCTAATGACGTGTCGCCATGGAAATGGCAGGATGCGTCTTTACTCAATAAGTATAAACAGACCGTTTGACAACACACAGCAGCAGATTTTCGATTCCATTCCTCTCTCTGTGTTACTTTGAGTATACTCTGACTCGTTTCTCTGCTCTGGTCAGCTACCTTCGCCGCTTGTAGCCCGTGTGAACAGATACCAGTACCATCGCTATAAATTATTTTAGTTTGTTTACCACACAATGGCTACAATAATGCCCTACATGTACGAGCCCGGGTATACCGAGGAGGAACTACTGGAAAGGCAAACATGCGAAAACGATGGGGCTTCAGACGGCAGTTGGCAGGACGAATCAACGGATGAAGACACTGGACCTAATCGCATGGACGGTGTTTCCACCTGGTGCACATGCAATTGGTGCGAGCTAATGCCAACCGAGGACGAGAACTGCTGCTGCTGTGAAAACTCTGAATGCGTGGCCTACATTTCAGAAGTCGAGCCACGGCCGCAATGCATCACCGAGCTGCCAGACTTCAGGGCAACCTGCCTCACATGGTCCGTGTTGAGGATAATGATGGTGCTTATGCACGAACTTCGCAGAACTGTTCGTCCTCGTAATCCGAGTAACGAGTAAGTATACTCTGGTTGTGATGACACTACTATTTTATAGTCGTCTCCTATATTCAAAATTACATCTACATATCATTGTAACGCATGAAAGTCGTTCAATAGTGTGCAGTGTCTAGTGCAGTGTCTAGATAGCATTTGTCCGAGCAGAATGCCATTAGTTACAAGAATTGTCATTGACAACAAAGGTTTAAAAAACTTATCTTGGTTATTTAAAAAACAGTTTGTATCATTGTTTTTCACAGGTGGTACAGGCTGGTGGCCTATCATTCCTTTACATGGTGGCTTCACAGGAGGCTTGGACACTGCGTTCGAAGAGTAATACCCGCCTGTGCCATTCGTGCCATAAGACAAACTTTCCCCAGTGACATTGGTCAGCACAGGGGATTTTCCCTCGCTGTGCTGCAACCTAACCTGTACAATGTGTAGAGTTTTGTATTTTTGTGCCATCAAAATAAGAAACAAAATAAAACACCACATATATTTCAACAACGGTTGTTTCAATTTTTTAAATGAATCAAGTGTGTCTCCATTCAAGAGTCTTCCTGTGCCTTGCCTGCACGCCCCAGGCCCATCCATCCCACCACCCTCTATCAAAGGCGGTTCGTGTCAGTGGATGCGCGCTGCCATGGGGAGCTGTCAGGGGTGCAAACGGCCAAGGTGCCAAACAGCATGTATACTTCAAAAGGTATCCCACGCCAAGGGGCCATTGCTCACATGGCCTCCTCAGACCCCGTATCTCCGGCCGGGATCACCCCCCTCACGCTGGCTGCCCCCGGCAAACCACATAATACAACGACATACACACGTCATTCATTCACAAACACACCCCTGTTTCTAATACTTTATAAACCACTTGATATGTCTCATGAGAACATCTTTGTGCTTTGCAAGTCAACTCCTGAACGTGCTACCTGAGAACCACTGATATCGATGCTAATCTGCTCGTCGTCGTGCTATCTGTGAACTTCTGTGACCGCTTCGAGCAAACTCGTCAGTGTGCTAGCTGTGGCCATCTACCTGTTCTCCTGCCACAAACTACTGGCCTTGCTGAATCTAACGGTTTGTTGGTCAAGGTAAGGCCATGTATCACAGTCATATTTTGGTCATTTTTAAATTTCTATCTATTTGCGAGTAGAGTACTCAATAGTGCTATGTTCATTGGTCTCATTGCTATTGACTTGAGTTTCAATTGTTATGCTACCAATAGATCTATTTATTTTCATCTGTGTCAATTGTCATCGAATTGCATCATTTGCAGGTCCTGTCTATAATGTAAGCATGTTTCCTTCTCGTGTAAGACAGTACATCCAAGGGACGAGTCACATGTTCAGAGTTTAGTTCCATCATTTTTTAATTTGTGAAAGTAATGTAAATACTAAGCCGCACTTGATGTACTGGTATAGTTTCGGCGACCAAAACAAACCTTGCATTGACCAATGTATGGTTCATTTACTTTTTTATGACATTTTTATTCATCAAGATTTATAATAATCTTGATATTTACTTTTCACAATTTTCAAAATTGCCTGCCTGTTCGATTAGCGGTTGCCCTTTGAAGACCCATGCTAAATCTGAAGGCACTACAATGCATGTATTCCCTAAAACTGTTGATCAAATAAGAGAATGGGACAGACATTGCGGATATCCACCGGAAGAGCTTGAAAGTAGAGTCCAAGTCTTTGAGGACAAGAGGGGTGATCGATACCGCATATGCAGCCGGCACTTTCCCTCAAACATGTACGCCACATCTTGGGTAACAAAGAAGAATAAACTGCGAACGACATGAAAATTGCTTGCAAACGCTATTCCCACTCTATTCGTCCACATTCTGCCACTGGTGAGTCAAGTGTCCGGATTTAGCTTTAGGCCTTGCGGTAGTGTGTGGATAGCCAAATGGATTAATTGATATTTTAGGTGTTGTGTCACTTGTAATACTTTCGATATTGATATGAGTGTATAGCTTTTTGAATAATGACATGTATCAATAAATTATTTTTCGATTTTATAACCCTCGAAGGAAATCTATTTATGGGCACAGGGAACTGTGCTATATTGTGCATTTTCAATAGCATTATTCTCAAGTATTCTGTTGCCTTAAATGGCAATTTTTAATATTGACATTTCATTATCAAACAATAATTTACCTTTACAACTGCTTGAGTATCCACTGAATCTGAAGCAAGAACATTCTACATCCGTGACGTGCCCGCAGTTATCAACCACTTCTAGTGCGTATCAGGTAATCTTACTTAGCTATTACGCTACAGACTTGTTTTATGCATGTCAAGTAATAGTTTTTATGTATCGTGTAATTATTTTACCGAATGTTTGGTTAGTGCTTTCCATTTGATATACACCTTAGTTATCATCCCCTAATGTTTGTTTTCAGTTATAATTAGTGTTATCCATACTAATGCAAGTGCTGTCTTTCAGGGAGATGCTGAAGCGTCCACCACATTGACAACATCCCTATATGTTCTTCAGCAGCACGAGGTATGGATACTGACAGTTCCATCGAACGAGATCTTGTATACTTGTAGCGTGATTGTTCTACACAATGTTTCATTCGTGGTTAACCATTGATATGTACCTGTGTGGTCGAACCCAAGTGTGTGTTATGTTTTCAATATTGTAATCCTTACTAATGCAAGTACTATGTTTCAGGCAGTAGATGGAGCGTCAATCCCTGCACTTGATGAGGAGCCTGACATTCAAGTAATTCCAGGGGAAGTGGAAGCGGGACCATGCGTATATACGATTCGGTGCAACAGCTTTCGGAAGTGCGCACTTCATTTACAACATCCATAGATATTCTTCGGCAGCACAAGGTATGGATACTGACAGTTCCATCGAGTGTGATCATATAACGTGATTCCATTTGCTATACTTTCTTCCGTATTAACGCAAGTACTGTGTTTCAGGGAGACAGCGGAGCTTCCTCTACAATCACAACATCCCTTGTAGTTGATGCAGATGTAAATAAATCGGAGAAATAAGTTGATTAAATCGGATCATATTTAGATATCCATTGATTCTTTTAGACAATGCATCATTTGTGGTTATCTCTTTATATGTACCTGTGCTGTCGACCCCAAGTGTGTGTTATGTTTACAATATTGAAAACCATACTAATGCAAGTATTGTGCTTCAGGGAGTTGCTGAGGTGTCCTCTCCAATAAAATCATTCATGGCAGTCTTTGCGGTGCCAGAGGTATGGATACTGACAGTTCCATCGATCTAGATCCTCAGAGCTCGAATACTTGTCGTTTGATTGTTCTACACAATGTTTAATTTGTGTTTAGCTATTGATATGTACCTGTGTGGTCGTCCTCATGTGTGTTTTATGTTTTCAATATTTTGATACATAGTAATGAAAGTACTATGTTTCAGGGAGTTGATGGAGCGTCATTCCATGCTGTCTATGCGGATCCAGAAAGTATAGTTGTTGCAGCGCAACAGGAAGGGAAGACATGTGGAAACGAATCGGAGCAACAGCGTGCAGATGTTGAAGTTCGAGTCAAGAAAGTTGCAAAGAAAAGAAACAAAAATAAGGTTAGTTACAAACAGTTAATATTTTTAGAAATTGTTTTGTGCTGGGGACTGTATTATGTTTTTTTTCTGTCAATTGTACTATACTTTATCTTGTGTTTAAACTGATCATCCCTTTTCCAATCTGTCCTCTAGTTACCCGTGGGTGTACGAACTATACATACACAGACAGTGAAGCAAATGAGAGATGTTGCTTGCCAGACCAATAACACTATGGAGGAACTATTAATTCAGGCGCGGCGTGTTCAGACTCGAGATACGATTGTCCAATGGCCAGAAAATGAATTGAATGTGTCCGGGGAATCCAGAAAAGTTTTATTGGACCATTGCTACAGTGCGACTGCACCACCACAAGAAGATGATGCTGGATGCATTGACGATAGCTCTGAAGTAGTCGCAGATCAATTCACACAATCTACACCAGCAAAAAAAATGCCACCCAAAAAGATGTCGACATTGCTGTGTTCTCCCATCAATGTTCAAGTAACAGATGTTGAAATGACAGAGAATGAACCAGCAGCACTATTCACCGACGCATCAGAACATGATATCAGCGATATTAGTTTCAATTCTGGTGATATGTACACAACGATACAGTCCGAAACAATTGTGATGCAGGATGACAGTCAAATGCAAGAGGGCAAATACATAGCATTCGACAGTTGTTTGATGGATATTATAGGTATGCAGAAATGTGGGCATTCAGTTAGAGGGGAAGTATATGGGAAGACATTGATTCATGTGACTTGTCAAACACAAAGCAGTAACGTCAAAATACATGCCGCCTGTACATTACATCATACGTTCTCATGGTCTGCACAACCGATGCTGGGGAAACTGCCAGTAGGCAATTTACTGTGTGCAGCTGCCTCACTTTTTAGTGGGTTCAGTTTTAAAAAGTTAGAGTCTTTCTTTCAGTTTATGGGACACCATTTCATTTCTAAAACACAGTACTACAAATTCCAGCATGATTATCTATTTCCGGCCATTAGTGATGCTTGGAAAATTGAACAATTGTCTCTAGAAAGTACATTCGAAGGCAAACGATTCAGGCTAGCCAGCGATGGACAGTGCGACAGCCCTGGATTTTCTGCCAAGTACTGCACCTAGCACTTTCAGGACATGGATAGTAAGAAAATTGTGAGTTTGGTGGTCGTGCAGGTGTCACAATGTAAATCCTAAGTGGCCATGGAGAAACTAGGATTTATAAAATCAATGGAATATCTACAATTGAGGGGAATGCACTTCGACCTCATAGCCACGGACAGACATGTTTAAATAGCCAAGACAATGAGAGAGGAGTTCCCACATATTAAACATCAATTTGACGTATGGCATCTGGCTAAATCAATCAATAAGAAAATCTCGGCTGCAGGGGAAAAAAAAGGTTTGGAAAGTATTTCACAGTGGTCCCAGTCTATCAGCAACCATCTGTGGTGGAGCTCCAAAACTTGTGATTGGTCAGTGGAAATCCTACTTGAAAAATGGTGGTTACTGATGCACCACTGTACCAACGATCACCGCTGGACAGAAAACCAACATTTCCACCAATGTGAACATGGCCCTTTGTCCCCAGAGGAGGCACAGAAGAAAAAGTGGTTGATTCCATCTTCACCTACACACAAAGCCATTGAGAAGATTGTTTTTGATAAAAATCTATCAAGAGATTTGAGGGGACTGACAGAATTCTGTCACACAGGAGGTTTGGAGGTGTTCCACATTATGTGCCTAAAGTACAGGCCAAAGCGATTGCATTTCGGCATACAGTGCATGAAACATAGGACTCTACTAGCGGTCTTGGCCCATAAGGAGAATGTGTGCCGTGAACAATCTAGGACTACGGGACATGTAGGGATGCTTCGCTACACTACGGCCTTTGCAAAAAGAAGTAAGAAATGGGTGGTCAAACCAGTATATGAGGAAATGGAGTTTGACTTTGTTAAAGGCCTTATTGCTAATGTACTAGAGAAGCACACACATGGAATTTAGAGCGATTCTGTGCAGAGCACAGATACATTGCCACCAAACATTGCCACTGCGTCATGTCCACCCAAAGAAGAGCTTGTTGATAAGTACAAAGCCCGGTTTAAATCATTGTAATCTGATTGTCTTTTTGAAAAAATGTTATTGTACAGTGTACATACAAAGTATGCTAACCCTAACCCCTCCCTTCAACATCCTGGGTGGCGAACAACCTGGGTGTCATCTTTGACTTCTCTCTCTATTCACCTCATATCACTGACCTTATCAATATGTGTATGTATATATTTTTGTTTTTGTAACTAAGCTTTGCAATCTCATGTAAATGATGTGCACTGTTACCTGAGGGCAGGGTTGCGCATTACAAATAATAAAACAAACAAACAATAAATCTCACTTTCAACTCAACTCCTCGGGTACTTTATACTTTTCCTCACTTTCCCCCAAAAAGTCAATGTCTCCATAGTTATGGTTCTCTAGGGCTGCAAAGCTTGCGGACAACGAGGACAAACTTTGGGGCCTTGGAACGCGCCAAGCGAGGCATTGCAGATGGGAGAGAAGCCAGTTCGCATTAGCACAATGAGGCCTAGTACAAAGATGGAGTCGAAAATTCAAGTTCTCACAGATGGCTTTACACGGGATGTTGCAAAGTAAGAATGTATGCTCATGCAGAGTGAAGGTCAGCAGCTTTGATTTTTTGCTGGCTGCTGGAGAGTCCCACGACTCGCACTGGTAGTATAAGGTTCTATTGTTTTATGACCTTGAGAGACAGGGACCATGCCGAAAGGACTTCATTTGAAGGAGGGGTGCAATAACGTAAGAGTCGATAAGGCTAAAAATTCTGAAACTACACAGAGTTTCATGTTAGTTCAGTATATGAAAAATCATTGCCACAAACAGAGTGGAATTTACAGACTGCATTATGCAGAGACAATGGAAATGGCAAATATAATGTAAGTAACTCTTTAGACGATTTTATACCGGAATATACTAACAATAGCATTCAGTTAAAGACAGGTTAAGTTGTACTTGTTCGTTCTGTGTGGCATATTACAATGAAGAGCAAGTAAAACATTTGTGGGATCGTCTTTCTACCGGGCACATGGGCATGCATTTGCCCATTCGACACGCATGTAGACAAACAGTCATTTCTCAGTGGTTCAACGTTAATAAATCATTACATTGTGTGTTAACCTCAATTTCTTTCGTCAGTTTTCGCATTGCTTTTAGAGCCAAACATACTCCATTGCACTATCCTCGCAAGCAAAAAGTTTCACCTCGGCCCTAATAAATAATCAGCCCTAATAAATAAAATGAATAATAGTAATAAATATCAGCTGGCGAGACTAATTCAATTTTTATGTTTCAAAACAGGTACATCCTACTGTACTGCGACTGCCACCTATTCCAGACCCCGGCCGACGGATTCTTCAATCGCCAGTTCCAGCTTCTTGTAAACAACTGCACTACCTTGACTATTTTATGGGACGCTCCCCAAGGGCCCATATGCCCTTACGCAGTACTAGCGGCTAGAAGCAACATATCAACCTTTACGGTGGCCTAGTGCCTAGTTGATGGAACAGCCTTGCGATTCACTGTGCGACCAAAGTGCTTCTTTTAACAAAAACCAACACCCTGTGTATTATAACGGAACAGCGCGTGACTCACGATAAACTTTAGCGGATTTGCGGATCGAGAGCAAAGAAAAAAAATCCATTCCAATTTAATATGCCAATTGCTGAATATTCTCTAAACATTTAATGTCAAATTAATGTACTTTACCAAATGTACAATCTTGCTGTTTGATTTTAAAGTACAGTTTCATATTCCGAATTGTGGCGCGTGTTGTGAGTTGATCTGTGTTGGTTTCCGGGTTCTGTGTGAAGTCGCGTAGAAGACGACTGGGCACGTTTGCCTACGCAGCACAGTAACGTCACGGAGAGAGGCGGGGAATATGAATGTTTTGATAATGTCAGGCTCAGGGGCGGGGAATATGATTTAGTGCCGCAAAAGCAGGTCACACAGGGTGATGCGGCAAGTGATAAGATTATCACAAAATGGCGGTGCCCTACTGCCAGTTTTCGCGTGTGTTTAATGGACGAAAACTCGGGTAAGGTCCATATGAAATTTTTCTAATATTGACCGATTTAGGCTTAAAAACACATGGATGACCCGTAGAGACAATAAACATTTCTGACCTAACCATTTCTTTAATGGTAGAGTAGGCGTAGAGGGAGGAAGGGGTAGTAGTTTTAAGTACAGCGGTGGTAGCAGCAGTGGGAGTAGTGGAGACCAGGTGGAAGTGAGAGGCGGTGGTAGTTGGGAATGGTAGTAGTCACAGTTGTAGAGAGTGGTGCTGAGAATATAGAGAGGAGCGGCAGTAGTAGAGAATTGATAGTAGCACCAGAGGAAGTGGTAATAGTGAGAAGCAGTAGTGTATTAGGGATAGTGGTAAGAACTAAGAGGTGGCAGTAGAAGCAGTGGAGAGGTAATATTACTAGCAAGGGCACAGAGTAGTAGGAAGGAAGGAGGAGAAGTAACTGAGGAGTGAGTGGTGGCGTTATAATAGAAGGTAGTGGTAGAAGTGAGAAAGGAAGTTGAGAAGAGAGGTGGAGGTAGGAAGGCAGAGTGAAACATCTGAAGCATAGAAGAATGGTTGGAAAAGAGTAAATATTGATGTTCAGTGTAGGAGAGGGTCAGTTGAGCGCATGCATGAGTGACAAATCGGTGGAACTGTGAGGAAGGAGGCACCAACCTTTAACTCCCTTAGAACAAAATGGGGGGTTAGGTCAAAAACGGTTACAAGATCTCCTAAGGAGTTAGATAGCCACTGTCTTAGAGAAAACATTGATTGCTTTAGTTAGAAGATCAGATGTAGCAGTAATACGAAGGGCGCCTGGGCTAGGGTGTGGGTAGACTAGTGGGAAATAGTCAGAGAGGGATGGCCTTAGTGCCAAACTTACCCAGGAGCCTGGTAGACCCTAAAGATCTCCCACAAGACCCCACAGGCAATTCTGATAGTATTGGATTAATAAGCACCCTTGAAACGTCAAACCTCCAGAATGTGTATTTGTTGCAGTCTCCCCTTCACAGTACCCAATGAATACAGGCAGGAGAAGGCAGGTGGCTCCTGCACAAGGAATACACAGCCACATCTGAATATTTATTTTTATCACGGTGTTACACAATTTAACAAAATATATCATTTGTGTGGGAGGACCCACTTAAGCTTGACTTGTACCACGGAGCGGTACGCAGAGTTGTGCGCCGAGGTGTGCGCAGTCCAAAGCAGTCTCCTTTTCGCTTCCTGCTTGAGAAGAGAGTCTTTCTTCACCATGACTTGTGTGGGAGGACCCACTTAAGATTGACTTGTACCACAGAGTGGTATGCAGAGTTGTGCTCCGAGGTGTGTGCAGTCCACAGCAGTCTCTTTTTCGCTTCCTGCTTGAGAGGAGAGTCTTTCTTCACCACAGCTTAGGTGGAGGACCCACTTAAGCTTGACTTGTACCATGGAGCGGTACACAGAGTTGTGAGCTGAGGTGTGCGCAGTCCACAGAAGCTGATGGAACTCAGGGCTTCCGCCGCCTGTAGCATGGAGAGGGACTTGGACCTCCACTCCTCAAAAACCCTCCCTCCCAACATGGATACAGACGGGCACAGCCTGAGAAGCCACAGAACTTTACCGGAAAAGAAGTCACCGGTTAGGAGAGGTAAGACCCCTGCCGTCGTAGACTTTTCCAGGGACGACGTTCCAGTTTTTGCAACCCCCGGTCACACGCCCTTAGCTAGCCCGATAGCCCAGGGTGCAACTCAAACCAACCTGGGGCCATACTTTACCTCGCCGAGCCAAGAAGACCTCTATTTACAAACTGTTGAAATGCCGAAGAACACCTGTGGTACACCAGGCATGCCAGGTATGTTGCCTGTCTCTGCAGGAGTCAATCCTGACACAGCACCCCTCAGCCCAATCGCAGGGTGTTTGCCATCGGATTCGCATGCATTGACAAACTTGATCGCTGACCCCTGCACCTGTCTCCCCCGCCACTAGTCCTCCGCTTTGGCGAGGGGTGTTCTGACCGAGGCTATGAAAGGATGGCCACAGTCTGGCCCTGGCTTGGAGGCGGGTTGAGTGTCAGGTGTCGAGTCTTGAACCACACGAACACAGGCAAAGAGGGGGGGCAAAAAGCTTTAGAACTTGGAAAACTTGGGTATGCAAACTCAAATTCAGATGCTCAACCCAACGGGGAGCTGGTTTCTCTACCACAGAAACCCTCGTTGGAACTTCTACATTCGCTCGGTGTGGCATTGGGGCCAACCGTGGGGCAGTACTTTACCTCGCTGAGCCAAGAAGACCTCTATTTACAAACTGTTGAAATGCCGAAGAACACCTGTGGTACAACAGGCATGCCAGGTATGTTGCCTGTCTCTGAAGGAGTCAATCCTGACACAGCACCCCTCGCCCAATCACAGGGGGTTTGCCATCGGATTTGCATGCATCAATGAACTTGATCGCTGACCCCTGCACCTGTCTCCCCCGCCACTAGTCCTCCCCTTCGGCGAGGGGTGTTCTGACCGAGGCTATGAAAGATGGCCACAGTCTGGCCGTAGCTTGGAGGCAGGGTTGAGTGTCAGGTGTCGAGTCTTGAACCACACGAACACAGGCAAAGAGGGAGGGCAAAAAGCTTTAGAACTTGGAAAACTTTGGTATGCAAACTCAAATTCAGATGCTCAACCCAACGGGGAGCTGGTTTCTCTACCACAGAAACCCTCGTTGGAACTTCTACATTCGCCCGGTGTGGCATTGGGGCCAACCATGGGGCCGTACTTTACCTCGCCGAGCCAAGAAGACCTCTATTTACAAACTGTTGAAATGCTGAAGAACACCTGTGGTACACCAGGCATGCCAGGTATGTTGCCTGTCTCTGAAGGAGCCAATCCTGACACAGCACCCCTCGCCCAATCGCAGGGGGTTTGCCATTGGATTTGCATGCATCAACGAACTTGATCGCTGACCCCTGCACCTGTCTCCCCCGCCACTAGTCCTCCGCTTCGGCGAGGGGTGTTCTGACCGAGGCTATGAAAGGATGGCCACAGTCTGCCCCTGGCTTGGAGGCAGGGTTGAGTGTCAGGTGTCGAGTCTTGAACCACACGAACTCAGGCAAAGAGGGAGGGCAAAAAGCTTTAGGACTTGGAAAACTTGGGTATGCAAACTCAAATTCAGATGCTCAACCCAACGGGGAGCTGGTTTCTCTACCACAGAAACCCTCGTTGGAACTTCTACATTTGTTCGATGTGGCATGGGGGCCAACCGTGGGTTCAGGGGGTTCCAGTACCACAGCTCTGGTCCATGCAGTCCCAGTGTCGGTCCACACAGCGACCAACCTTGATCATCAAATCCATCAAAAGGACCTGGAGCTTCCTCCTCAACCAGGTATTGCTGAATTAGAAATAGAAAAACCAAGCCGTAAACGAGACCTCCCAGAAGATGCCCTCCCAACTAATGATAAAAGCAGCAAAATTTTAAACCAGGAACTTGAAGGGCAGCCCTCTGAGTTGACCATCCCCAGAGTCATAGTACAGACCACCCCATTACGGAACAAAAAATAGCGTACAAAAAGAGAGGGAAAGAGAAAGGCCACATGGCTGCAAATATGGAAAAGATTGGAACGTCTGAACCAAAAAATGAGGCTCGGAAAGTCCACCGAAGAAATCAACCTAGGTCAAATAATAAACCTGAAACAGGGAAGAAATCCGTCCCTAACCCACTTCTTTCCATTGCTTTAAAAGACTTCTTCAAGAAACAATATAAGTGTAAACTAGACCTGGATGCAGAACTATCAGATGCTGAAATACTGAAGGCAATATAAGAATCGCCCCCTGTAACCAAATCACAGAAAACGGATGAAAACCTGGGCAAGTTAGGTAACCCGCTGCCATCAGTGATTCCGCAACATTTAACTCAAACTAGTGTACCATTTGACCATCATTCGTGGAAGCAACGAGCGGACCACACGCCCTTTCAACTGACTGCAGAAGCTGACAAAGTGCCCAGTGCATCAAAAAGCGCAAACCACAGGGAGGTCAACGAGCTCCGGATGTCCCCTGTCCGCTCCTCAAGCAAGCATGATGAAGGTGGGGCTCTACCATCAACGTGTCCGGCTTCCAGGAGCGAAATCGTCCAGTTTTCAGCCA